>NC_072820.1:6332500-6663750 GCF_027744805.1 Dunckerocampus dactyliophorus
CGAGTAGTCAAATTACTATTACTATTACTATTACTTTTTCAAACATAACAACACCATTACCGTTACTGACAGCTGTGACATTTGGCACATTATTATGCACTGATACCTATATCAAAGCTCTGTATGTCACTTCAATCGCCATTAGTCTACACAGGAAGTCTACTACTACACAGAAAGATAAATAGCTAGGTTGATCACAACAAAACACTCACTGCCCTGTAGCATTTTCGTAGAAAATTGCAAGTTATCATTCAGCTATCAGCCTAATCTCAACCGTATCAATTACTTTTTTAATGTAATTTGCCCAACACTGATTATTTACTATTTTTTTCAATTCGGTCAGGGATAAGATTTAAAATGTAGCAAATACTAAACATACAGGGTTTCCGCTACAAGTAATTGATCGTGGCGGCCCGCCACTACAAAATAAAGGCCGCCACATCTTGCAAAATTAACTTGAAAACAATGTTAAGTAATACAGTATATTGTATGAATATCTATACGGCATATGCTATGAAGATACATATATAGATGGTTATTTACGCACATATTTACCACAACTAGTTTGAACACAATTTAAAATATTATAAAAATGTTTCATTGTGCTTTATTTTGAAAAAAATGCACCGTTAGCATGCTAGCAATGCTAAAATGCTAACGTTATCATGCTAACACCTAGCATAATAGTGTCTACCTATGAAAATGGCTAAAAATGCTACTATGCTAATGTTTGCATGCTAACAATGCTAACATGCTCATGTTAGCATGGTAACATATAGCATGATAGTGCTAAGTGTTCATTTCAGTGTCTACCCATTAAAATCGCTAAAAATGCTATTATGTTACTATTAGCATGCTAGCAATGCTAACATGCTAATGTTATCATGTTAACACCTAGCATGATAGTGGTGTTTATATATGTGTCTACCCATGAAAATATCAAAAAATGCTGTATGCTAACATCATCATCCTAGCAATGCTAACATGCTAACGTTAGTATGCTGACACCAAGCATGATAGCACAATGTCCCGAACAAGTGCTCTGACCTTTTTTTTTGTGGAGTTATATGCACAAATGCCAAAAATGGTCCTATCTCGCAGTGTGAAAGAATCCTTTCACAAATTCCTGGACCGAGACGGTGATCCGGATCATTTAACCGGTTCTTCCATATCCCATTTCCGACATTTTCCTGAAAATTTCATCCAAATCCATTGAGAACTTTTGAGGTTACTCGAACACAGACAAACAGATCAAACAGATAAACGCCGGCAAAAACAGGCGGAGGTTATGAAAAACGTACTCGCGTAAGTAAGCTCGTAAGACGTCCGTCACACAGAGCACCCAGAAAGCCGTCAAACATCAACAGAACTAAATCAATTACAAAATGAATGACACAAAGCCGCATCAGGGATGAGAATGTAGCTCTTGTTCGACTCAACATTGATGTAAAAGCCATTTTGTTGGTGATTTTCCTCCAGGTTTCCCAGCATGGACTCCTTTATTTGCATTAGTGGGCGTGCTGCATTGCAACATCCTGGATTTAACCTGTACTGCTTTCTGAACTCTCATTTCCTCCTCCTGACTTTTTTCATGGTACAGTTCATTTTGAATGAAATAATACTTTTGTCTGACAGTGACTGTAGATACGCCATTGCAGTAGTTTTATTTAAATATGAAAGACAATCTTGTTTTTTTTATGTATCTAATTTCTATAGATATTTATTAGTATTTTATATATTTCCTTCTTCCTTTTCTGTCCTTCATCACCACTTAATCTATAGCCACAATTTACATATGAATTATGTGCTTCTGTCAATATCTTTACTACGGTATTTATTTATTCATTTATCCTTAATGTATTTATTCAAGCTTATTTGTTTATATTTGTAATTCATATTTTATATATATTATTCATTTATTATTTATTTTATTTTATATTTATCATTACTATTCATGTTTAAAATTTATATTTAGGTTACCTTATTTATTTAAGCCTAGTTTATTTTATATTTATCATTACTTATTCTTGTTTTGCTTACTCCTGTAACATTGATTTGATTATTTTTGTATCTTTTTCTTGTAACATTTTTGTTTTTGTACGTTTTGTTCCCCCGCTTTTTTAACGCATATTTTGTCATTACCATATTATTTTTTTCAACAACTTTTTCTGTTGTTTTTCTCTTATCATTGCATAATCTGTTTACTCAATACGCATTCTCTGTAATTTTCTATCATTACAAAATAGGAAAAGAACCAACTTTAAATGACAAAATGTAAGCAAACAAAATATTGTAAGTGTCAACATGTAAAAAAAAAAACAATATGGTGTTCTTCCTACTCCTTTTCGGACACTCCCTTACAAAAATGTTAGCAACTGACTTCACTGTAATATCAAAAATAGGGCTACTCCATAAATAAACCAGAAAAAAAATGTTTTATCCAATTGCTGCCTGATAAGTGACGAAAACCTCAAACCTTTCCTTCGTCGTTCTCCTTTCCCCGTCTCTCTGCTGTCACCAAGCGATGTCCTCACATGCTGTTGCCATGGGCACCGCATCAAGGGCCAGATAAGAGGGTCTGCACACAATAACCTCTTGTTAGAGGCGCCTCATTGATCAGACGCTGCCGTGTTGTCATCTGCTATTTCACAACATGCCCATAATTGCCGCATCTGGACGTTTGAAGGGCATTCGCATCCTTCATTTTGGTCACTATAGGGCCCTAAAAGCATGTTACCTCATTTTTTTAATGATGAAATAATAGAGTCCCGAAGCACAAATACACTGGAATTATTCCAAAATATCCACAAAGCACGAGGGATGATGCAAAACACCCAGAAGCATGATGGAAGAATGATAATTCAACATGTTTTCAAAGAAATATAGCCAATACAGTAAATGGGTTCACAATGCGCAACAAAAACACAGCTGTTTAACCTCTGACTGTAATGATAAAAGGGATTGAGTGGGTTTTTCTCAGTGTGAAGCAGATGGGGTGCCAGGTCCAGACATGTATAATGAGACAATTGCACCATGGAGGCAGTGGGAGGAGTTGGATGTACGCTTTCCATCACAGCAGGATGTGACAGAGCCTCTTAACACTCTCCACACACAGCATATTCTGAAAATTAAGTTCATTCATTATTGATGTAGAAATTATGCTAATCTTCTTATTTGCTGGAATATGCAGTGATGAAAAAATTAAAGCAAAAAAAAGAAGTATTCGAAATAAGAAATAAATAGGTTATAGGGAAGTAGGGAAATAATTATGTGTTATATCAGGTCACGCTTATTTGTAAATTAGTGTCATGCAGATTGCCTTATAAATGCATACAAACCTTATGATAATACTGATATAGCCTCGTTGTTCTGTGGACTGACTGTAAAGCCTGCATTACTTGAGTAGCCGAGTCTGTGGACTGCGCCTTTAAGAATTTCTCCCGCGCTGGATGACGAGTCCGGAAGTGGGCCACAAACGAGCAGGGATATTTGGCGCCAAATGCAAGCAAACGAACGAGGCAGCGAGGAGAGCAACGGATGTCCCACCGAGCACCTCGTATCTCCTTTCCAAGCAGATATCCACACAGCCAAGGTTTGTTAGTACAGCAAATGAAGCACGTTTTTAATCATGTTTCGGTATAATATCAAGCAAGTGTCGCGGTGGTTATGTTCGTGTTTAACGGCGCACTGATAAAGTTGTTTTCCTGTCGGTGCAATTCAGTGAACATGGAGGACGCCAACAAGCTAATCGGCGCGGGTAAGAAGCACCTGGTGATGGGGAAGGTGGTGGAGGCGGTGAGCACCTTGCAGGAGGCCTGCGGCATGCTGTGAGTTGTCGCACAACACACACGCACACCCACAATGGAAGCATGCCGACGGAAGCCCGAAAGCTTATACGTTTCTAAGTTAACAGTTTATGTAGGGTGTTTTTGTTTTTAGAAAAAATTGAAATAAAAAAAAAACGTTGGCAATGTAAGGGAATTTAAAATTATTCGTATTGTCCCTGATTTGGGTCGTTAAATTAAATGGCTAATTAAACAACCTAAAAAAAGGTAGCAGTCAATGCTCGCTTGTAATTGGCTTTTTAATTGGGGATAAAATTGTGTTATTTATTTATTTATTTTTTAAAGATTGGTATGTTTAACATAAATTGTCTATTCTTATATTTCACTTGCCCCAAAAAAGTATAAAAAGATCTGCACAATATTTATGTAGTATTTGGGTAATCAGAAACTGTTTAAGGTTTTTTTTAGATGATTATATGTATTTCAGATGAAGAAAACTTGTGTAATTTGTAAACAATTAAATATTAGATTTTTAAAATTGTTATTAATTTGTCTAAACTTATATTTCACTTGTCCCAAAAATAAGTAAAAACAGCAGAAAAATGCAGATGATGATGTTTTGTCCTTTTATAATATTTATAGAGTATTTGGCTAATCAGGAAATATTCATATACATTTTTAAATGAAGGAAAAAATATCAGAATCAACCTTACAGGATGACTGGGCAATGGAGGAGGGAGAGGAGAGGGAACAACAGGAGGAGAGGGCACGGGGGAAAAAAGACAAACTAAGCTTCTATGTGGAGTACAGCGGGGGACTGTCAAAAAGCCTCAGCATATGTAGGCACAAATAAGCCCACTTTTACAACATGAACACAAGACTTGCACCAGGGGAGAGGGCAAAGGGGAGTTGAGGCGATCCCAGCATGAGCTGTGGTCGAATATGCATGTGTGTAGGCCCGAAGAAGTTCCCCGGACAGGTGCCCAATCTTGGAACCTCAGTTCGCAGGGTGTCACTGCGATAACACAGCAGTTACCATGGAGATGTCCGTGAAGAGCCCATTGCTGAGACGAGAAACAAGTGTTCGTGAAGAAGAGTGGGGGGGGGGGGGGTCCCCCACAGCATCCCACTGCAGCAATCTCATGGGGGGAAATTGTGGTCGAGCCGCGACCTTGGATAGGCCGAAATGCAGATTAAGTAGATTGTTTGGGTTAGTGCGAGTAGCCACATTCCAATAGACCCGGCTACTCTCTTTGTCCAGTCTGGTCTCTCAGTCGATCCATCTGCATTTGCAAAGCCGAAAGCTTCTCTGGCACCAGATCTGTTATATCATGGTTCCGAATAGGTAGACGTCTTCGATGTCTTCCACGGAAAGGAGACGCGCCAGGCGCATGACCTGTCACTTCCCCCAACCGTCCATCACATACCCGGTGGTCACCGTTCCGTCAGGGCAGACGGGTTCCCCCGAAGAATCTTGTCAAGTGCGTGGAGAGACCAGTTGGTCAATTCCATGATTTTAGATTTGGAGAGCAGCGCAGAGAGAGGCTCTTTAAAAGTATGAGACATGGAAGCATAGCAGGGAAGATAAGGGAGAGGAGAGGGAAAAGATACGACCGCCTTCCTTGAGAGCCAGAAGAGGAAGGCCTATAGGCCTCTAATTATAGTATTGGCCTCTTTTGCAGGTACCTGACTATATTTAACTGCTTGGCATAACACTGGATTGGTTCAAGCACGTTTTATTCAACACATAAGTGTCTCCCATGTATGCAGGCCCTTGTTGGAGAAAGTTTGGACACCACTGCACTGAATGGAAATGTGTTCTTGCGAAAATGTTTATGTTGACAGCCCAGACAGATGAATAAAATGACTAAGTATCTACAAAATGATGTTTTTCCAGGGCTAAGAAATATGGCGACACGGCAGACGAGTGTGCGGAGGCATTCTTCTGGTGTGGTAAAGCACTGTTGGATATGGCAAGGTACCATTTTTTTTTTTTTTTTAAGGCTTTAAAATTGAGCATTGAAAAGATTTTAGTAAACGAGAAAGCAGAGGGCTGACGGCCAGTGTTCTGATGCAGGATGGAGAACTCCGTGCTCGGCAACGCTTTAGAAGGCGTTCCAGAGGATGACGAGGACAAACCCAAAGACTCCAACTTTGAGGGCACAGAAAATGTTGACGGTGAGCGGAAAAACACTGAATGATAGAAAACAGTTGGTGCTGATTGTCGTCTCGCGTCGTAACAGAAAAGACCAGGGACGAGCTGAGGGTGCAGGTGTATGAAGCCATGGCAGAGAAGCCTGAAGATGCACAGAAAAACAAGGGCAACAAGAAAGAAGCTGCGGAAAAGATGGAAGAGGAGCTGTCGGAAAAGAAGGTGGGAGAACAACCAGCAGAGGAGGAGGCACAACCAGAAGACCAAAAAGCAGCTGAGAAGAGGGTAGAAGAATCTGCTCAAAAGGAGGCACAACCGGAAGACAAAAAGACTGAACCATCAGACAAGGAGGCACAACCGGAAGACACCAAGGCAGCAGACAAGAAGGTAGAAGAACCACCAAGTGACAAGAAGGAAGAGCAAGCAGAAGACAAGGACGTGCGAGATGATGCAGCAGCAGACAAGAACGTGGAAGAACCATCAGACAACATGGAAGAAGAACCAGCTAATGGGGAGGAGGAAGACGCTGAAGGTAAGGGTCAACCTCAGACTGGTTAATGCTTATGTAGAAGGTCAAGTAATGATATTTCCTAATATGGTGCCAGATTACAACAGACGACATGTAAAGATTCAACAGAACAGGTAGCCTTACTGTATATTTACCTTAACACTGTCCGCAGTCGCGCATTGTCAATTTCCTGCTCGTTGCATCGTGCTTGGCAAGGCAATTACTTTAATTATGACGCGTCTGAACGACGTGTGCTGTGGGCTCTGACTTGGTTTCGAGGTTTTCCTCTTGATTTCTATTATGCAAGGTGACTGTTTTATAATTTAACTGGTGAGGAGAGCTCACATTTAGTTGTCGTACGACTCGCCAAAAACCTCCTCCTCCTCCAAAAAAAAAAAAAAAATCTGTAAGCGTCCTAAGAGACACTTGGTTGTGATTCCGATTATTCTACACAACGTTGTTAGATGGCGATGAAGACGATGCAGAAGAGCAAGGTGAAGAGAACAATGCTGGAGAAAAGGTATTTAAAAAAAAAAAAAAAAGACACAAGAAGGTTTGTGAGAAGTCAGATTTGAATGTGGATCTTCTTCCAAATCCAGGAAAGTGATGATGAGGACGAGGTAGGGAACCTTCAGCTGGCCTGGGAGATGCTGGAGGTGGCTAAAGTCATCTACAAGAGGTTGGTGCAGACAATGGCTGCCATCCACCTGCACATACGGTTTTTTTTGTTTTTGTTTTCAATGATGTCAAACATGTCTTGTAACTCCTCCTCAACATAGAAAAGAGGCAAAAGAGGACCAACTGATGGCAGCTCAGACTCACTTGAAGCTGGGTGAAGTTTCTGCTGAGACGGGTAGGTTTGAACCCTTCACAATAATGCGTGGAAAAGCGTAACTGGCCATGACGCACGTGCATTTATTTTTAAGGCAAAAGAAATGAAAATCCAGTCAGTCGTCCCTCGCCACCTTGCGGTTCAAATTCTGCCACTCGACTCACGTTTTTTCAAAAATATATTAATAAATCATAAATCATGCTGTTTCGTGCTTGAATATCGCCCATTAGTAAAATATGCGTATTGAAGCAAATTTGAAGGTTGTTGTTTTTTGTGTGCCTAATTTAAGAGTTTTCAAGAATAAAAATGCCTAAATTAACACAACTATAAGGCATTCAGAAGACTGGGAATGAAACGTAGTATTCTACACTGGTCACTAGGTGTCAGTAATGATACTGTACTGTTAGGTGACCCAAGACACAAATTGCAAACTTGACTGCCAGAACAGATTTTTTAAAATAAATATGTTGAATTATCTCAACAGGCACATTGAAATCACTTCCTGTACGGCCGCCACTCCGCTCCCCTTGGGCGCACATTTATTTCAACACATACGAGCACAAGTCTTATGTCTTAAATGGCTTATTTACTCTTATGTCTACTACTGTATATCGGCTAGTACAAGTGTAAAAGTGACTATGGGGTGTTAGCCCATGTCTAAAACGCTCTAATATTCTAAAACTGTATTTAGGTCGTAAACTGGTTTTCTTTGCGCTATGAAAATATTCCATTTGTAAAATGAGGAGTCTTACTTCGCCTTTTTTCTGTGTGTATGTGTATGCAACCCCTCCCCACAGGTAACTACACCCAAGCACTGGAAGACTTCCAGGAGTGTCTGAAGCTGCAGTTGAAGCACCTGGACTCGGACAGTCGACTGCTCGCCGAGACTCGCTACCAGCTGGGTTTGACTTTCAGTTTGAACATGCAGTACAAAGAAGCCATCGCGGAGCTCAATAGCTCCATCTCCGTCATCAAGAGCAGGCTGGGTGAGAGCGAGTGTGGCATAAAGTCCTTTTTTATTCATCATAATTAAAAACATAAACATAGGTTGCTTTTTTTGGACAGGTGTTCTTCAGAAGATGTTGTCGTTGAATTTTAAGGGCTAACCCACACATGGATAATTTCGCATAGATAACTAGAAAGCACACAGAGCGCAGACCTCCACCAAGCAGCATTGTTCTTCCCTCCCATATTGTGATTTACACCATATATATTAGTCCTACATTTATTTTATCTACACATTTAGGTGTTAATGTTAGCATGCTAACATCTAGCATAATGTTTGTCTAGGTAAGAAGGTGGCAAAAAATTGTATGCTAATGTTGGTATGTTAACAATGCTAATATGCTAACGTTAGCATAACACCTAGCATGATAGTAAAAAATGTTACTATGTTAATGTGCTAGCAGTGCTAACATTAAAATGCTAACACCTAGCATTATAGTGCTAAGTGTTGAAAATAGTTAAAAATGCTAGTATGCTAACGTTATCATGCTAACACCTCGCATGTGGAAGGGTAAATGTCCCGAATGAGGTTAAGAATTTTGACTTTGGAACGGTCTGAATCGGTTGAGAAATGTAGAAGTAGCTAGAACTCTTTAGACCAAAGGCTTTTTGCGTTCCGGAAGAGAAAACGTGGGAAATTAGGTGCTGTGGCTAATAGCATGAATGAGGTGAACCAATTGAGAAAGGTGGCTGTCGTAGCAGGTAACAATTAGTTGTCGGGGAAAGGGTGAATTTTGGATCACCCCCAAAAAATGTATCAGTTCTTCCATATCCCATTTCCGACAGTTTCTGAAAATTTCATCCAAATCCATTCAGAACTTTTCAAGTTATTTTGAGCACAGACCGATAAACACAGGTAAACCCATAACCAAAACATAAAGCCTGCGCTCTGCGGGGTTAAAAATCAAACTAGACGGGCGGGAAACACGTGTCAGATCATCTGATGTAAAACAGGTCTGTGTGGGCATACCTCAACTTCCCGTAGCGGCTCATGAATCCGGACTGAATCCACAACGCCCTCGCTAGTTGCAGCCAAGTACTGGAGCTCCCCGGTCCACTTCGCTGCTTTATCGCTGTCCGTTTTATAGGAGCAGATCCTTTCACATGTTGAAGGATACCATCGTGATGGCGTCTCTGACGGTCACTGTGTTTGAGCATGCAGCCAATGTTTCTCTACTTTCTGAGCATCTTAGCATGTTTCACTTCACGTCTCGCTGTCCTTTTCTTCGACACGGTGCCATAAGAAGGGTCTGGCTGGGTCTGTAGTGGACTGTGATCGCGATGAAAAACGGCAATAGCGCAATAACGCCACCGCGTTGTCCTGCAGAGAAACTAACGGAGCTGATCCAGAATGCTGCCGGCCCAGAGGAGCTTCCTGAGGAGAGGAAGGAGATGGAGGAGCTGAAGGCTCTGCTGCCAGAAATCCAGGAGAAGGTGGAGGACGCCACCGATGGCCTGAAAACGGGGAGAGCTGACGCTGAGGCTGTGAAGGGTGTGCTGGTAGGTCCGACTTGAACTGTGAATATCCCGATTGCAGCCTCAACCTTCCTGCAGACACTCATCAGCTTTGACTTTGGAAAACTCTGATCGATAGTTTTGCCTCTTTTCTGATATGTCGCGTACCACACCACTAACAGTTTTAGTTCATATCGATTTGGTCCATCCAGGGCAGGGGTGTCAAGACTTTGTCCATCGAGGGCCGCATCATGAAAAATCAAAGAATGGTTGGGCCACTTTGACATTTTATGTTTTGTAAACCAACGCATGGACTGTAGGTGTGTTTTGTGATGGGTCAAAAAGCACATTTGTATTGCTCTTTTCCGTTTGTCTTTTTCTTGTAATGTTATGACTTCATTCCCGTAATATTTTGATTTTATTCTTATAAATATCAACTTTTTCACCAAGCAAATTTTCCAAAATTAGAATAGAAATGACTGTCTTTTAGTATTTCAACTTTATGCTTCTAAAAATTGCATCTTTTTCATAATAATAATAATAATAATATGAGTTTATTCTAGGGATGCTCCGATCAAGGTTTTATACTCCCGATCATCCAGGAGTGAGAGCGGCCGATACCGATCACATGGATTTACTGTACATTTTTCCATTTATTTATTAAATGCTATCGGTCAGGGGCGCTGTTGGAAAACTCCAAGGGCCCCTGGCAAATAAGTATAAAACAAAACAAAAAAACTTTTGGGCCGGTTGTTTTTATGTCCATTAAACAACCACACACAAATAGTGTTTTCAAGATAAAGTTGTTCAGTTGCACTTGAAAAAGTTAGCACGTACCCCATAAAGGTAACATCCACTTCACCGTGGGACAAAATCCAGCTCCAAACTAACCACATTGCTTGTTTTTAAAAACACAAAATTTCTCTGTGGTAAATGTCACTTCCTCTTCTGTAGACGAGAAGCTAAGCGGATGATTCTAGCTAGCTAACTAGGCAAAGCGTGTTAATAAAGATGCAAGAAAAGTGGAACAGCACCAGGTTAGCCATGGGAGCGATCAAACACACCGGCATCGATTGGCATCGCCTGTGTCGAGCTGTCAAACCGAAGCCATTGAGGTTTCACAGACTTGTTGATTCTCGCGGCAATACGGGGCTTGTCGGCTCAATACGGGTGTTGTCGACCCCACGTGACACGGCGCACGTTCATGCCACGTTTGTGTTATGACAGGAATTGTCATGTCAGGCCGCCGCGCGGCCATCTTTTTTTCCTGTGATGGGCATTTATCAGCATAAACGTGTTTCTTACGGAACTCTCCCGATAATAATCGGTGGCCGACCCATCGGGGCATACCTACTTTATTCTCGTACATCTCGTTTTAAAGAAAAAAACAAAAAAACATGACGGCTCTTTCCATTTTTGCTGTTTGGACACCCCTGATCTAGGGTCTAAGCGATTACTGGATTAATTGAAACAAGCTTCAGATTAATCGACTAGAAAAAGAATCGTTAGTTGCAGCCCGAGCAGGCGCGTCGTATATTCATTTTTTGCTGCGGAATCTAAATTTGGTAGTGGTTCGCCCCGAAAACCCAGCATAAGACCAGTAATTGGATGGAAATGGCAACAATGTCTCCAATGCCATTGTGGGAACTTGACTTTTCACTTGAGTCCAAAGTGACGGAACGACAAACGTTCCCCCTGCCCACACACGCAAGGCATTTGGCCCGTTAGCGTGCCTGTAAGTGACGAGACGATTTTAAGCAGCTGCTGAATTTTGCTGACCAGGAGTGCGATCACCACTGATTGTGGACCCCCGCTTTGAAGCAATGATTGACCAATACCAAACCACAGCTGGTCATGTTGTGTGCTTGTCAGGATGGCGCCTCCACTTCTTCTGCATTCCCTGCTTCCACTGGAGAGCACGGCAGCGCCTGCACCGCCTCAGAAGTGAGTGGAATTCGACTACCGGTACATTACGTACATCCACACAGTCTGGTTTGATTAGTAGAACTGCACCGAGCTGAGGGAAGGACGGTGTCGATGCAAACTACAACCTCATTCGTAAATGACTGCCGCTGGGCGTTATGTAAATGCATGATTACTTTTTTAATACGACTTCCTCACTGGGCCTAATGTGGTGGCTCGTGAGATGTGTTATTAACGATTGCTGATGTCATACCAGTCGAACGGCGCATCGACCGCCAAAGCTGGAAGCGCCAATGGAGCGGCTGCCAAGGCTCCCGTCTCTGACATCAGCCACCTGGTCAGGAAGAAGGTGGGACGGCTCAATTCTAACGGCCCTCCTGCTGGGCGACCTGGTCTGACTCGTGTGTGTGTGTGTGTATTTTTCAGAGGAAGCCAGAGGAGAGTCCTGTGAAAGAAGGCGTCAAGAAGGTGAAGCAGGAGTCAGACGGTGACTGTGTGCACAAAGCCAACGGTGACGCTAACGGACACGCGAACAGTATGGAGGTGGAGAGGTGAGGGCTTTTCTTTTTGCGTTCAACACTTGTTTGTGCGTTCTCCAACACTTGTTAAAGTTCTTTGTCATCTTGTGCCCCCCCCCCCCCCCCCCCCCCCCCCCCACTTGGCAGTCAGTGAAAGTGGCTTCAACTCGACAAGGGATATCCTGCCAAGGTCTTGTACACTTGTTCATACGTCATTGTTAAATAAAAGTTTTGTACATCTTTGAAGTGCGTGGAGAAACAATGCCAATGTTGTCTATTAGTTTTGACAGTGTTGTGTACAGCGGCAAATTTGTAGAACTTATTGTGACATTTTTATTGCACTTGTTGGACAGCTTTGGCTTCTTTTGAGTATGCAGTTATGTTGGTATTGTTCCCCCCTCTCCTCCAGTCTGTTTCTGTGTGATTTGTTAATGTAAATTCAAGTTTGACCTAATAAAGACTTCAAATGTCACCTTTTGAAATCTTGAGACCGATGCCTTTTTTTTTTTTTTCTTCCCCCCTCCATGGAATTGCAACATTTATTAATATCTATAACGGGGATGTCCAAACCTACTGAAAAATGAAAGGATGCAAGGGTCACTTCCATATTTTATAACACAACACATGTAGACATGCTAAGAAGTTTATTTCAAGAAAAAACTGCATCTCAGATTTGATATTGAAAAGAAGCATGTTTGTATTCTTTGCCCCCCCTTTTCCAAATATTTCAACTTAAATATTTGTAAATTCATTCATCTTCTATGCCGCGTATCCTCATTAGTGATGTGGGTATGTTGTTACTTCGGGCGAGAGGCAGGGTACACCCTGGACTGATAGCCAGTCGATGGCAGGGCACATACAGACAACCGTTCACTCTGTCATACCTATGGGCAATTTAGAGTCGCCAATTAACCGGAGTACCGGAAGAAAACGCACGCACGGGGAGAACACGCAAACTCCACACAGAGATGCCCAACGGAGACTTGAACCCACATCTTCCCGATCTGACTGTGTGGCCAACATGCTAACCACTAAGCCACGGTCTTTGGAAATGATCTTGCAATATTGACTTTATTCTCATGTTTCCCCCTCCAACATAATTTTACAAAAATGTAAAGAGGCCTAAAAATGTTTTTTTCTTGAATATTTCAACTCTGCTACTAAAATGACTTATTTACAGTTTATTCTTGTTAAAATGTGACTTTTTGTTCTCCATATTTTGACTTTATTCTTGTAAAATTACAGCTGTTTTCCATTTCTGTTTTAATTTTCAACTACAATGTTCTTTTTGTAAACCAAACTAATTTTCCAAAAATTACAACTTGTTTTTTTAATTTTAATAAAAAGGATCTTTAATTAAACTTTATGCTACTAAATTGAGTTATTTTTTAAAATTAAGACACTTTCTTGTTGGATTTCAACTGTTTTTTGCGTAATATTTAGACTTCATTCTTGTCAAATGTTTCATTTTTGCTGGTTTGATTTTATTTTTTTTTATTTTTTTATTTTTTTGGAATGTGCGGGAGACCACACATAGGACATCCTGAACTATAAGGAAATAAGGGGATCATTTTGATAGTTTGGCTCAAACCAACGCACCCATCCATTTTCTATACTGCTCGTCCTCAGTAGGGTTACGGGTGAGCTGGAGCCTATCCCAGCTGACTTCAAGTGAGAGGCAGAGTACACCCTGGGGTAGTCTCCAACCAATCACATATAGACAACCATTCACATCCACACCTGTGAACAATTTAGCGCAGGGGTCTCAAAGTCAATATAAGGACGTAGGGTCTTGGCGAGGCTAGGCCGCTTTGGAAAAAGTTGTAAAAGTAGCTAAAGTTGCGTTTTTAGCGTTTACCATTCACTATTCTAGTAGTTAGCCTATTTGTGTTTATTTAGTCATTGTGCTGTCATTTTTGTGTTGGCACCATGATTGTACTCAGTGTTCTGTCTGGTGGCCGCCCTGTTCATTGGACTGTGTGACAAGGTCACTGTAAGTTCAGTATTGGCTTGTTTGCCCTGGAAGGCCACACTTAAACTGATCTTTGATGTCGAGAATCCCACGGGCCGCAAGTTTGAGACCCCTGAATTATAGTATCCAATTAGCCTAAAATGCGTAATTTTGGAATGTTGGAGGAAGCTGGAGTACCTGGAGAAAAGGCACACACGCACGAAGAAACATGTAAACTCCATGCAAAGATTTGAACACTCAACCCCCAGTGTTGATATACTAAGTTACATTAAAAAAAGAACTTATTGGTGCCAAAGCATATTAGTATTGACACTGCAACATTTTATGCCCTTTTTTCAATGTTTGCAGTTTTAGTGTTGGACGTTGGACACCCCTGCTATAAACTAGCTTCATTGTGAATACAGTCGTCCTTCGTTTATAATGGTTAATTGGTTCCAGACCCGACCGCAGTTAATGAATTTCCATGATATAGGATTCAATCTTAATAACTTTTATATTTTTGTTATAGAAATCCTGCTTATGACTTTCTAAATCCAGGTTTTAAAATTAGAGCCCTGTAGAAATGAAATATTACGCCTATTACACTCCTATATTCATTGTTTACGTCACAAGTCTAATGCTGAAGGGACTCGAGACGGCCGCTAGCTAGCAAGCTAATGAGCTAACAAGCTGGCCTCGAATTTATTTCCTCTAAACTCACGAAGCCAAAAACTTACCACTTCCACACGGAATGGGATGGGAGAACTTTTGTGTTGGACATACCATGGCTCACTTCATGCAGATAATGTCTCATGTTTTGTGTTATTACTGCCGCCTAGTGACCAGAATACTTTTCAATATGGCTTGGCCAAGACACCACAGTCGTGATGTGTCGGTCGCGAACGGATCGGCTCTAAGAACCGGCTCTTTAAAATGAACGATAGGAGCCGTCTAGCGAGCCAATTAGTTCTTTCCTCGTCTTTTTTTCTGTTAAAGGGAATGTCATTGGTCGTTAGGCAAAGGGAATGTCATTGGTCGTTAGGCTGTGTCCAGAAGGGGTGGGTGCGGGGGCATGGGGGTGTGATTGTAAATAGAAATTTGCATGCAGAGATTTGACCTCGTCTATTGACATGATTATTTTGTATTATTATATTTATGGGTATTTTATAGCAGATATTTGTAGCTGTACATTGAGGATTTAAATATCATCTGATAGCATGTATTTTTTTTACATTAGTCATTCATTTTACACAACACACACAATTTGATAAGACAAAAACATCTGTGGAGCCACTTGGGAGTTGAAAGATCCGTTTAGTGAGCCGAGCCAAAAGAACCGGCTCTCTCACCACCATAGTCTACCACACACACCAAACAGAAATCATTTATTTCTGAAACACCGTGATCTAGTGAGGGAGTGATAATCGAACTCCGATACTGCGAGGGAAGACTAACTCCACAACGGTTTGGAAAAATGAGTGTCACTTTAATAATTTTTCATTCTCCATCCTGTAACTTGGTTGCTTGTACCATGAGCCGATATAACCTTAAATATATATATCACAGCCATTTGTCTGAAAAATAACTATCAAACATGACAGTAGCCACATTCATATTGAAACATATCAGCTTGTCAGGAACCAATTTTATTAATATCATTAATGTGTCATCAGCATCATCAATGAAATGAGTTAGTCTGTTTAAAGCAGAATCAAGTGTGCATTCATTGCCCTTCTTTTTCTTGATGAACACTTCAGTTCCACAAAGCGAGGAAGAAAAAGGAGGAGGGGGGGCAGGTTCAGAGAGGGCGGGATTGCAGTGAAGGAGGAAACGCAGGGAAAACAACGTCTGGCAGAGCAGAAATCTCCCCCTTCACTGGGATATGATTGGTTTTTCCCTTGTGCAAGAACAACAACAAAAAAAAAAATAAATCAAAAGAAATTCAAAATGGTGCTCTAAAAACAAAGATGAGAGAGGAAGGAGGGCAGGTCGCTTGCTGAGATGTGGTGTTGGCTGTTGTGTTGTTTATTTTTTTCTTTTTGTTCCGTAAAGCCACGTTAGGATTTGATGCAGTCGTCGTCGTCGTCAGAAGTCTGGCTGCTGCTACTGGTTTCAGACTCTGAGCCCTCCTCGACGTGCGCCTCTGCCACACTCCTCCAGGGGGTGAAGTGGAGGGTGACGCCCCGTGCCCTCGGCAGAACCCCGTTCCTCTGCAGGCCGTTCCTCTTCAGCTGCAACAGCAAACACCGTGTGTCAGGTGACCCTTCCTTTCAGTTTAACATGACAGGGATGAGACGGCGGGTGATCACCTGCTCGGTTTTTGTCTGGAACTCTTTCAGCTCGTCTTCTGTCAGAGGCAGGAAGTTGTCATCGTTTTCGGGGTACTCCTGCCAGCCCATGGACTTCAGCAACCTGGACAAGGAGGTTTCTCAAGATGACATTTTCCAGTAGAGTCCTGGCAGCATATTCCTGATAATTTAAACATCTAACTCTGCAAATTCCACATAGTAACAGCTCTGGGGAAGACATGCCGAATGCTTGTATCAACACAGCAAATGGAGCAAAACGTATGAAAGCGATCACTCACAAGACTGTCCACGAGAGGGAGACGAGACGAGACAAGATTTGCACGTTCATTTTCACAGTCAAGACACCACTCAGGTGTGTTTTGAAATGTTTATTGTCCCACAAATTGACACTTAACGATATTGTCAACGACATTTCAGACCAAATAAACCGCTGTAATGATCATATATAATACTAATATATCACAATGATGCATTATTTCCTTTAATATGTCATCTTTCACTCTGTGAACTTGCCGAATTGGCGTTTGTGACATGTATTTTCTCACAGGCAATCCATACTGTGTGAGCCACGCTCCACAGATGGTGCCTACGCCACACTTTGGACACCCACGCGTGTTTTGCCAGCAAGGCAGGTGCTGCCAGGCAAAGGAGGAGTGCGTCCAGTCCAACCTCTGCTCGTCTCTGTCGAGTTGCATTGGGGAGGTTTTATAGCTTTCAGACACAATCAGAAAGCCTGCGCGGCGGACACGTCACCTTTGTTGACCGCTTGTATTGAATTAGCAAATAAACGCATGACGCAAGAGACATTTCTTGTCTTTCACTTCTAATGAGCACACCTACTTGCTAAATATATCGACCATGCCGCTTAATCGTCAACACAGATCTCTTGCATGTATGAACTGTGTTATGAAGCTGAGTTGTGGTCGCCACATTACGCCGCCATGTCGTACACACGCTCTGGGCAGCCCTGGTGCTGCCCTGTAGGTCAGGAGAACCAGAGTATAGAGCGGAGGGAGCCACCCGCTGTGGCCGCCACGGTGCACCGTAATCAGACACTGCTCCAAGCAGCCCCGGTGCTGCCATTATTAACTCATTTAATACCAAAGACATATTTATATGTTTTTATAAACCCGAACGCATGACCCCAAAGACCTACATACACGTCTTTTACATTTTTTTGCGTGAGAGGCAAAAAGAGGTGGCAACTGCACACTAAAAAATGTCACTTTTAGAGCAGCGACATTGCTGAATTGAACAAGCCATTTCTGCAAATATGGTGCCTCAAGTAGTTAATACTTAACACAAGGAGAAGGCGGACATCTGTAACTTCAATCTGAGCAACATTTGTGGGCGTTTCCATGCAGGGTTTATACGTTTATAGACTTTGAAGCCCTTTGTGCGTGCGGCAGCGAGTCGGCTCGACATGACAGTCCACACGCAGCGTACTTGAGCCGATGCTTTGGTAAACCGTGTTCGGGGCGGCAGGAGGGGACGTGGTGGGTTGTCAAAACGCCGCGGATAGTGAGGGGGTAGCGGGAATGTAAAAAAAAAAAATAAAAAATACCAAATGCGGAAATAGCGGCATACGTGAGAGCCTGGATGAATGACAATATTCACAGGCATAATAGATAGATACTTTATTTATATCACAATAGTAGTCATTGTAGCCGTTGAGGCAGCAATGATGTTCAAGTTCCCACTGTAAATGATGACAATGATGGCTGCGTTTGCTTGAAAGATGAAGAGTATCACAAGTGGATCAGACCTTTTGATGAGCCGGTATCGTGGAGACAGGGATCTGACAAATTCTGAGCCCGGTGACGTCATAACAAGCATGTTTGATGAGTAAATTTACTCCCATCACAAACTTTGGGTCATTCTGATAATTTTTCTCAATAACAGGATGCCTTTATCTCTAACCGTTTAAGCTACAACCTTTTGAAATAGTAATGTCAAAAATGAAAAAAATTCTGGTGCCTAAAGGGTTATGATAAGAGCTCAGCATGTGAATTGAATAAATAAAAAAAACAACACATGTGACAGCTAAGAGGAAGTGGAAGAATGTGGAGTGTGCAGAAGGTTACGCATTGTTGGAAAACTTTTAACGCATGCACACAGTTCAGTTCCAAATGTGAAAATTGTAAATAGTTCATGGTGTTATATTTGTAAATAAATAGTTATTTTGACGTAAAACAACCCTTTTTTGTATTGTTTATGTCGGTATAGTTTGATATTTGAGCTGTCACAAAAGCAAAACATTGGTGTCAAAGTGAAAGTTATGTTTGAAATGTATCTTTTACAAAAAGCTGTTTTTCTCTTTTTTTAAAAACGATATTTTCCTGAAACTTACCAAATTTCTACTGCTGATTAAAGAACGGAAAAAAGGTAGAAACAAACTTTTTTTTTCTTGATGAAAGGCGGGAGTCTAACCTTTCCTTTGGTAGGTTCCATGGTAGCCATAGAACACAATATTCTGTGTGCCTGTCAAAATAGTCTAAAATGGCCACTACTGAAGGGGTTCTCTTTTCAAAAATGGCTGGGATTGAGTTAATGTTGATAGTGATAAATGGTAATTAAGCGTGCAGACAAGTCCGAACATGTAAGTGCTTTGATCTGATAAATATTAACTTTGATCAGATGTAGACTTACTACAGCTTCGGCTAGGATATTAACAAGCACCGAAGCTGTTCAACTCAGATGAAAAAAACAAAAATATCAACACGTCACCTGCTGACGCCGACGGTTGGATTGTTAGGTTGGATCGCAGGGTTTAAAGTATGCCTAAAGCGCTTAATGTGCGCGTCCAATAACGCCTCGCGTACTGCCACTTCCATATTACATTTATTATCATTGATAGTAGCAATGCCATAGTTCACAGTCTGATTGGCTTCTGGCTGCTCTGTTTGTGAGACATCTTTTCTCCAAACGAGAAATCTTGTCACGTTTTAATCTATCTCGTGACGCCCCGAATAGCTACTAATGACAATAATGTGGTTTGGAATTTGAGGGCCATTTGTTGGTGGCGTTTGTCACTTTCACTGTAGTTTATGTCATTTGGTTGTTGCAAAATTACGCTTTCCGATTAAAGTAAAAACAAAACAAAAAAATAATTGATATCGTCAATAACATCAACTGATTGTAATAGAATTTAAGTGGAAACGATGACAAAAGGTCATTAACAAGATCACAGAACTGCTGACGTACATCAGTAACTTATTCAAGACCGGGAAACTTCCAAACAAAATGAAAACAGCTAACGTAGTTCCACTCTTCAAAAATGAACGATGACAAAATGTCATTAACAAGATCGCAGAACCGCTGACGTACATCAGTAACTTATTCAAGACCGGGAAATTTCCAAACAACATGAAAACAGCTAACGTAGTTCCACTCTTCAAAAATGAAGACAAACATCAATTGACAAACTACCGACCATTTTCCTTACTTCCACAATTTCCAAAATCATTGAAAAGCTATTCAACAACAGGTTGGACAAACTTATAAATAAGAACGAATTACTCACGGACAGCCACTACAGAGGATACAGAGCTAACATTTTCGCTTCTATGGCACTAATCAAAATTACCAAGGAAATTATTTATTAACGCTATATACCGCAGAAAGCATGCGGCTACAGTATTTATGGACTTGACAACAGCTTTCGATACAATTAATCACGACATCCTAATTCCAAAAATAGAAAGGTATGGAATCAGTGGGTTTGTTCTGAACTGTGTTAAACGCTACCCATCAAACAAGAAGCAACATATGAAGCTAGGAGAATATACATCTGCAAGTTTATATATATCGTGCGGCGTACCCCAGGGGTCAATACTAGGACCAAAACTGTTCAGCTTATACATTAATGACATCTGTAAAGTTACAAAAGACCTAAAGCTAGTATTATTTGAAGACGATACTACTGCATTTTGTTTCGGAGAAAGCACACAAGAACTAATTTAAAAAAAGCCACAGATGGTTTGATAAAAACAGGTGTGATAACAAAATTAATATTTTAGTAGTCTTTTCTTCTCCCAAGTTTAGTCTAAACAGTCTAACAGCCTTCATATATTTCTTCCAGTGTCTCTGCTGTGAGGCGGACAGGGTCACGCAGTGACCCCGGCCAGCTGGAGGTATCCTAGCGGTGCCTGGCAGGTTCGTTCTAATTTATTGTTCCTTATCGGAGGAGGAGTGTCTGTTTTGTATGAAAAGCCTCTGTGTATGTGCTTTTACGTCCTCATGATATAAGCCTGTGTGTTTCTTTGTCTCGGGGCACTCTCCAGCAGCAACATTGAATGTTCTCTCTGCTTGATTGGTACCTTATCGAGGCTTCGATCATAAAATAGATAAAAGACAACTGGTTTTGTGGACAATCTTAATTAACAGAAAATTGCCAAAACACAGACTATCCATGAACTTCAGTAAATCTTAAATAATGTTATTTGGTAATAGCAGAAAGGATACTTAAGTGCAAATATACAGTACATCGATAGTATGGACACTGAAAGTGTGAACGAAAATAGATTTCTGGGGGTCATAACAGATGAAAATATGAGCTGGAAATCTCACATTAAAAATTTACAACAAAGTGGCAAGAAATACCTCAATAATGAATAAAGCAAAATTTGTCGTGGACCAAAAATCTCTCCTATGTATTTAAAACTGGCTAAGAGTATGTTTAGAATACAGGAAGTGAACAAATGTATTGCAATTGATGTGAAACGGATTACATAAGCTTAGCTTCATCCTACTCCTTTTTGGACATGTACTGTAGAAGTGTGAATTGTACTATGTGATGTATTCCAATGTAACTTGCGTCCATGTTCTAAATGAGTTAAACCATTACCACCATGACCAAAAGCCCCATTCATTTCTATAAACACTAATGCGTGCTTGTAATTTACGCCAGCACAAAGATGCAATCAATGTACAGTGTCTGCTGTACATTAATTTATTTATCATTTTATTTGTTGCCCTCGCTCATAAACACAAATGGAACTTTGTGAATGTAGCTTGACATTCCAACTCTGTACAGTAGAGGGCATTGTAACTCTTCTCTACACACCTGGTCTGTCAGAGAATATGAAGATGTAGCAGGAGGGATCAGTGCTGCCATATTAGCAGCTTTGTCGCTATATTTAACGAGTAATCTGTCCCCTTTAGATTCGGTTTTTCAGAGTAAAAAAGCGACTATCAATAAATCTAGCAACTTTTTCTGGTTTTAAACCTATGTAGGTATAAAGCCCACCCGCAACCCACTGCCACAAATAGATCTATAAGATGCCCGCAACATCGTGAGTTGTTAGTTCTAATTTTCCGGGACGTCTGTTCTAATGTGGTGACAAAGCAGAGTGTGTAAGTGTGAGTTGTCCAACCTGTGCTCAGCCTCCAGGGAGCTGGACAGGTGTTCCGTGTCAGAGTCGCTGAGGGAGTAGGACAGCCCATTCTCATGGCAGACATCCTCACTGTAGGCTTTGGGCTCAGGGGTGCTACTTTCACCCTGGACATGATAAGAAGACACATTAACAAAAAGTGAAACACGCTGTACAATTTAGACAGCCGTCCCTTGCTGTATCGCTGCTTGAATATCACTCCCTATGTACATCGCAGGTTTCCAAAAAATTATTATGTTTTATGGTTGACCATGGCATATTATTAGTCAAAAATATTGAAAGACAAGTTGTATGAAGTATTCTGGTCACTAGGCATCAGTAATGTTATGAGACATGATGTTAGATTACATGAACTTTAACACTGCATGGAGACTAGCTGCTGAGCCAGCAGAGCAGAGCTGACGTGCCATGGCGGATATTGAGTGGAAAAAAAAAAAGGTTCTCATCTCATTCCGTGTGGAAGTGGTACGTTTTTGGCTTATGTGTCCTTCTTCCCCACTCTGAATAATTGGAGAGGCTAACTGGTTAGCTCAGTAGTTTGCTATGCTCGTGGTGGCTGTCTGGTACATACCTGCAGTGATGCCGTAGCCTGTGCAATGTGATGTAAACAAAGAATAACAGGAGTGTAAAAGTGATAATTGGGGTGTTATTTCATGTCGACAGGGCTCTAATAATGTTAAAGCCTGCATTCAGAAAGTCATAAATAGGTTCTCTATGCTAAAACTACAAAAATATTGCATTTATTAATATTGAATTCTATGTTCACATATCACAGTTGGGTCTGGAACCAATTAGCTGTGATAAACGAGGGACAACTGTACTCAGTAGTCCAAGAGAATGACTGATTATCAAGCAAATACATTTTATTTATTCATTATGTGCAGTGTTTGTGGTACCAAGTAAGTAAAGGTTGCGCCAAGTGTTTGAGTCATTATGAGGCAACGCTACTTAAAAGGTTCAATTTGTGGGTACCCAAGTACGCTACCAGTCCTAAGGAAGCGTGTCCAAACTTTTGACTGGTAGTGTACATCCTCATTTGTTTTACTGCCAAAAACTAGAAATACTATCAGTGCAAATGTGTCAGAAGCAAGTAGAAGCATGCCTAACCTCTCCCGATGTTCCCGGGCTGCTGCTTGTCGTCAGCTCTCCAGTGCCCTCGTCCTTCAGAGCTCGCAGGAATTCGCTCTTTCGGTCCGGACCGCGCCGCATCAGCTTCAGCCTTGACGGGGCAATGTCGATGGGAGGAGTCGTGCTGGAAGGGTGCTGCAGAAGATGAGGATGCCAATAATGGTAGTTAGGTTCATTATTTTTCGTCCTGGCTGCTTCATTGAGCAAAGCCGAGTTTGGTTATTTAAATTTCTGCGCTTGTCAAGCTATAACTTGGATGTCCAGCAGAGAGAGCATAATTGCTCCTGGAAAAAGGGCTTCATGGTGAGCAGCCACCTCATCCAACCACACAACACAAACAATAATTAGCATGGGGAGATACAACATGCAATTGGACAGACTAGCCAAAACATATGTGAAACATGTTTAAGACTGTTGGGCGTGTTCCTCCTAGAATAGTTGGCGCCATTTAAAATCCTCACCTCCTTAGGGGTGTTGTGCTGTGGTGCACTGACCGGGGTGCTGGGTTTGGCAGCAGAAACGGGGTTGGTAAAGACGGAATCTCGGCTAGACTTGGCAATCTCTCTACCGCCGGCTTTCCACTGGGTGCTCTTTGAAACAGGACAAGACGTGTGTTAGTAAGAAAACTTTCCATAGATGAAAGGAAATGCTACTGAAGACATCTGACAGACAGACGTGAGTCCTTCCTACTTTGGTGGGGGCCACAGCAGGCTTTGGGACCAGATTCTTGTAGACGCTTGAGCCGGTGATAGGAGCTTTAGCGCCATTGGCAGGCAAGGCGCCGGCACTGGCGAAGCCCGCAGAGAAGGCAGTGCTGGGGTCCTCCTTCGAAACCTTCTTGATAACTAACATTTTGGACACCATCTGCTTGCCGCTCGGGGGATTTTCTGAGGGAAAAAAAAAAGAGGCAGCTGTTAGGGCATACACTGTATGTGCAAAACATGGATTTGCATTTCAAGGACTTTATGCCTACTGCGAGACAGCAAATGAACATGGAGATCTTACCCCACACTCCAGCATGGGGAGCCACTGTTCTCATCTGAGTTCCAGGCTTTCCAGTTGTTTCAGGGTTGAGGGAAGGCTACAAAGAAGTACAACAATTAGCATCTTTGCATTTTATTTGTATTATTCTTTGTGATAAAACTGGGTTCAATCACAGCATCCAAACTTCTTAAATAAAATCTAGTCATGCATACAGTATGTTACAGTGACAAGAGGATTGTTTCAACATGAAACTTTAATAGCAAAATTGAGAAAGTGTGTTTTGTCTGATAAATTTAACCAGGCAAAAACAAATTTAAACATTGGCTACTCACAAAGTCCTCTTCCACAAACTTCAGCTTGTCGTCCTTGCTGTCTTTGCGTTCTTCATTGGGAAACTTGTCCTGGTATGAGGTGCCCTTACGGGGATGGAAGTTACCATTGCGCTGCCGGTGCCCTCCCTGCCTGTCCCTGTCGCCCCCTCCCCGTTTCGGGTGGCGTCCCTGGTGGTGGTGGCTGTCCTGGGCACCCCGCAGACCTCCATGCCAGTTGGGTGCATCCTTCCAACACGAGCCTCCTGCCAGCCCACTGTGCCCACCTTTGGCCACCCCCGAATCCACAGAGTCGTGTCTCAAAAGCAACGAGGGCTGCTGCCATCCATCACCTCCAAAAGACAACAAACATACTGCTTACAACTACTTACATTTTATGCACCCCATTAGAAAAGTGTAAATTCCTGTTATGCCTAACTGCTTTATAAGTGTGCAAGATATCACAGACAAAGAGAGACTTTCTTCAAAATACAGCCCTACCCACATTACAGTAATTATCCCACTGTCTATCGGGGAGTGAATATGCTTGGATGCACCTTGTGGACAGTCAAAAAAGAAAAGAAAGAAACAAGAACATAGTAGAAACAAGGTCTTACTACAAACTATAGCAGCTTTTCAATTAAACATCGATGAGGGAAGGATCAAGTGGTGTGTGTTTCTGTATAACAGGAAATACGGGTTGTAGCTTTAGGCTGGCTTGCAGCTTTAAAAAAATCCATCACTTATTACAAAGACTCTGGTGTATTATTAGTAGTACTTATTTAAAAAATGCTGCACTGAATATTCATGGACAGGTATGCACTGACTCCGAGACTGATGCTCTTTACATAACTCATCAGCGTGAACAACAACACTGCAATATTTTAGGATTAAACAACAGAAGATTTATGGCAGTCTGGCTGATTGCAAGGAGGAGCCTCAAACAAATACACAACATGATTGAGGCACACCTCTTAGTTATTCACACAAAGGTTACCTTAGCTCCATTTGTACCAAATGAATTCATTATTTGTTCATCATTGCAACCTATTTTGGACAGCTGCATACTTCCACCCTTGCACAGTTTGGTTGGATGACCTTGGAGTGGAAAAACCTGAGAGCCCTGACCTCAACCTGTTTGAAAGCCTTTGGAATGCACTAGAACGGGGGTGTCCAAAGTGTGGCCCAGGGGACATTTGCAGCCTGTGGCACATTCTAAAAATATAATTCAACAAGAAAACTACAAATAAGTTGTAATTTTTGGAAAATTAGGCTGGGGGAAAAAGTTAGAATATTTAAAGAATAAAGTTAAAAAAATATGTGAATAAAGTCATAATTGAGAGATTAAAATTTACTAGAAGAAAGTTGAAATAGATGGGGAAAAAAAACAGAATTGGAAAAAACAGCTGCAATTTTACGAGAATAACGTCAAAATATTAGAGAAAAAAAATCATATTCTAAAGAAAAAAAAATTAACAACTCAGTACAATTTAGACGTAGTCTTCCCTCGCTATACTGAGGTTCAAACATCGCTCCCTCACTATCGCAGTTTTTCAAAAATTAATAGATGATTGCCATTTCATGGTTGAATACAGCCTGTTAGTAAAAAAAAAAAAAAAAAAAAAAAAGCATATTTAAGCCTTATTCATGGCCTAAATTGAGCATTTTTAAAGCATAAAAATGCTTAAATGAACTAACTAATGAACTAAAATACAAGGCAGAAGAAGCATTTTCATTGTGAATGTAGGACTGTATTCTACATTGGCCACTAGGTGTCAGTAATTGTTCAGTGATAAAGACACTAGACTCGTGATTAAGGTTTTTACGGAACACATTTACTGTGACAATGCTCGAACAGGAGTTTTATTTACATCTTAAATGGCTTATTTCTCTTATTTTGTCTACTATATTGGGTCATACGAGTGCAAAGCCATTTAAAGCAGCCACTGCAATACACTGATGTACTATAATAAATTAAATCAACCCAAATAACATCAGCATTGTCCATACACTTATCTGCAGCAGTCCGCCATTAATACATTTTGAATGCCACAAAATATATGTTTTATAAAGCTGTGGCTCTACCTGATTGCCCTTGCTCATAAACACGTAACGTGACTGCCAGTGTAACCTCTGTTCATCATATTAAGATGTAATGTACAATGAGGTGTATATTATCCTTAACACCAGCGCACTTACACAAAACCCAGGAAACATCATGAATCGCCAGTGCTTGTAATAACAAGCGCTCGCTGCTTATTATTACGGTATTCAAAAACTTACATTTGCGTGTGGACATGGCCTCAAAGCCCTCATGAGACGTGTCATGTCCAATTATGCAAATTAGACTAGGTCGTCATCCTCCCATTTTGCTAACCAAACACCACAGGTAGATTACAGTCCTGTGGTAATCTATGAACATCATATGAAAACGAGCAGAGCACTGCCACTCTGCTACCTCGTCAGCTGCGGCGCTTGCGTCCTGAATGCATGCATCTTTAGAATTTTTTACTTTTATCAGACCTGTCAATCTGTATGGTGAGATCACAAATACTCCAGTATTGCTCTGCCCAAGTTACACTTGACCTCAAAGCCTGACATTAGCTCTTGTTTAACAGTCTTCACTACCAGTACCTGTTGGAGCGCGCAGGGAGCCATTGTTGAAGAAGCCATCAGAAGAGTTGTGGCGCCGGCGGCTCACAGCATTTCTGCCCTCTCTGTGATGGTGAGGTTCACCTTGTTTATCAAGGGTGGCTGCAGGGGACTGCAGGAGGAGGCAAGAAATATTTAGTCGTGAACAATACCGAAAAAAAAAAAAAAAAAAGGTAAAACCCACAGGCATGGATCACAATCCTGTAATTGCAAATGAGCGATCAAATGTAAACTTTGTTTGACACAGCTGAAGCACCTGTATAACAACACAGCAGATTTAGATAAGGGTATTATTGCCTAATGACTGGAGACTTATTGACATCTGACCACACCACACTTGAAAATATGAAGGCAACACTGTTTATTTCTTCCATCTATAATGACCTGAAACGTTTTCTGTGTCCACAGAATGACATACAGAGGTGTGAAAAAGTGTGCGCCCCCTTCCTCATTTCTCACTTTTTTGCATGTTTGTCACACTTAAATGCTTCAGATCATCAAACAATTTTAAATATTAGTCAATGACAACACAACTGAACACCAAATGCAGTTTTTAAATGAAACTTTTTATTATTAAGGGAGGAAAAAAAATCCAAACCTACATGGCCCTGTGTGAAAAAGTGCTTGCACCGCCCTCTGTTAAAACATAACTGATTGGGACTCCAGCAAACCACAGTTGGAGCCATTATACACAAAAGGTGAAAACATGCAACAATGTGGCCAGAGTGGCCGGCCAACCAAAATTACCCTGACTCATCCCAGAGGTCACAAAAGACTCCATAACAACACCCAAAGAACTGCAGGCTTGACTTGCCTAAGTTAAGGTTAGTGTTCATGACTCCACTGTAAGAAATACACTGTGCAAAAACGGCTGGCATAGCAGAGTTCCAAGACGAAAACCACTGCTGACCAAATAGACCATTGAGGCTCATTTAAATTTTGCCAGAAAACATCTTGATGATCCCCAAGACCTTTGGGAAAATACTCTGTGGTCTGACGAGACAAAAGTTTACCGTTTTGGAAGGAGTGTGTCCCATTACATCTGGCATAAAAGTAACGCCGCATTTCAGAAAAAGATTATCATACCAACATTAAGGTGTGGTGGTGGTAGTGTGATGGTCTGAGGCTGTTTTGCTGCATCAGGACCTGAAAGACTTGCTGTGATAAATGGAACCATGAATTATGTTGTCTACCAAAAAATCCTGGAGGAGTATGTGCGACCATCTGTTTGTAACATCGAGCTGAAACCAACTTGGGTTCTGCAAAACACAACAGCAAGTCCACCTCTGTATGGCTGAAAAAAAAAAAAAAAAAAATCAAGACTTTGGAGTGGCCTAGTCTAAGTCCTGATCGGAATCCTATTGAGATGCTGTGGAATGACTTTAAAAGGCGCTTCATGCTGGAAAACCCTCCAATGTGGCTGAATTACAACAACTCTGCAAAGATGAGTGAGTCAAAATTCTTCCACAGCGCTGTAAGAGACTCATTGCAAGTTATTTCAAACGCTTGATTGCAGTTGTTGCTGCTAAGGGTGACCCAACCACTTATTAGGTTTAGATTCAAGATTCAAGAGTTTTTTTTGTCATATATACAGTAAAACAGGTAGTTCTGAAATTACTTTTGCACACAGGGCCATGTAGGTTTGGATATTTTTCTCCCTTAGTAATAAAAAGTTTAATTTAAAAACTGCATTTTTGTGTTGTCATCACTAATATTTAAATTTGTTTGATGATCTGATACATTTACGTGTGACAAATATGCAAAAATAGAAATCAGCAAGGGGGCAAACACTTTAACACCACTGTATTTCTCTCAAATCGGTCTTCATCCGTGTTAGTGCGGTCTCCTCCTTTGCCGAGATAATCCATCTAGCTCACAGATGTGGCATATCAACATGCTGATTACACAGCATTGATGTACTATAAAAGGCTACTCCAGAAAGTGAAGGTATTAAGAATTCTCAACAGTACAGTCGTCCTTTGCTCCATCGTCGTTGGAACATAGCGCCCTCACTCTATTACTGTTTTTCAAACATTAGTCAATGTTTTGTGGTGGAATACCGCCTAATATTAGTAAAATATATATATATATATATGCATAAGTAAGCTAATTGTACTTATTCTTATACATTATGCATTTTCAAGCATAAAAATGTCTAAATGAACTAAGTAATGAACTAAAATGCAAATACAAGTCAGAAGAAGCATTCTAATTGTGAATGTAGTATTCTACATTGGCCATTAGATGTCAGTAATTGTTCAGTGAGACAGGCACCAGACATCATCGCCAGAATAGGCATTTGCAGGCGTAAATTATCCCACAACAGGCACAATGACAATAAGAACATAATATTCATACAACACAGGCTACTAAAGTCTGAACCGCCAACATCGCTTCCTGTCCTCCACATCTGTCTGTGGCCACCAAGGTCCCGTTGGGAACACATTTACTGTGACACACACACAAGCACAAGTTTTATTTACGTCTTCAATGGCTTACTTACTCCTATTATGTCTACTATGCTGGGTAATACGAGTGTAAAGCCATTTAAAGCCGCCATTACAATACAGTGATGAGACAATAGCTACTGTCTTCACAATAGCTAAAAAACAAAGAACTGCTAACGTGTGAGTCTGTTATCTTATTTTCTGTCATATCTACTACATTGTGTAAAAGTGACTATATGGGTGTTATTTCATGTCCAGGGGGCTCTAATAATGTTAAAAACCCATATTTAGTAGACCATAAACAGGTTTTGTAACCATAACTACGAAAATATTCCATCTATTATTATTGAATCGTACTTTGTGAAAATTCACTTCTCGCGGTGGGGTCTGGAACCAAAGAACCACAATAAATGAGGGACTACTGTATGGCAGTAGGGTTTGGTACGAAGAACTACAAATCAGCTCCATCTCCTTGTCCGCTTTAAGAACAGCGTACAATTACATTGACGACAATGGTATTAACATTGTGGTCTAATCACTGAACAAACGCGGCACTGTTGACGAGACAGTGACTCTGTTCTTATTTGTCAATCAGACTGGATTTTACAGGCAGCTCACCCAGCTGGGAAACTTGACTCACAGCATGTTATCCACCATCACTGGACAATCAAACAACTCATTTCCATGAGGCAACACAACAACATTCGGCTTTGTGCACACTACATCTGCTCAACTCAATCTGAAACTAATCCAGTTGACCATGCGTGCAGTCAGTCATTAGCGTAGACAACCACAATGTATCCCGCCGGACATATTCTGGATTTTACTCATGTCTATCAATGTGCAATGGAATAAAAGCAAGCACAATTACTTTCACTGAGAGGCCTAGTGGGCTGGTAGGCTTCTTCAAAACTGTGACTCAACAAAAAGTATCTGTCAAAAACAGATTTTCGGCTCATGCTGACATTTGAAAAGCCCAAAACACACCTAATGTGAATATGTTCCAAATGGAAACCAGACTCATATTGTGTACACATAAAGCAATTTGCTGCAAATGACCAATGCAGAGAATGCAGCTGGCGCAAAATGTACTTCATTCAATATGTCACTGCTTGACAGACACTAGAGACCATGCAACAACTTTGCAGTGCCTGTTCTTCCCTCTTAGTTACAACTTAATTTAAATCCCTTTGATTTAATTTGATCTTAATGTATCCACAATGTATATTCACAGAGGTCAAACGGCAAAAGGCCAAATCATTTGGTGGAAAAAAAATCATTGACATGTTGCACTCAACAGTTAAGTCTGCAAACCAGCTGCAAAGCTTTGTAATACTTGAGAAGCGTATTGTTTAGTCATATTACACCCAGCATGTTTCAGATCCCCCCCCCACCCCCCCACAAAAAGATAAAAATCAATCTGCTCCATTCTTGATTCTTCACTGATCTGCAGATAATTTCACCTAGGCTCAGCAACTTGCAATTTAATCTTCACTCAAGTCATAATTGCCTTGCTGTGAGTTCATAAATCAGCACACCGCATCTTCGGCTCGGTTAATTATGGCCCACTTGACTCAACTCCCACTGTACTACCCGACTCAAGCCCTGCTGAAAATTACATCTATTAGTGCAATTTCAATAGTTTGCTATGAACAAAAAACAAGAGCAATTTAAATTCCCTTTGTGACAAGCATTTTTAGCGTTTAGGAGAACGCATCTGCTGTTCTGCAAACATGATGCATGACAAGATAGCAGCAGTTTGGTCAGAGTTCCTGCTGTACTTCAGCCCATTTCTCTTGGGCCATGATGTCCAATTCACTAATATTATGGAATAGGTCTTCTAAACGCCATGACAAATTCTCTCTGAGGTTCAAGTCAGGCGACTGTGACGACCATTCGAGAATGTTCAAGAACCTTTTCTGAAACTGATGCATGGTGCAATCAGCTGAAAGTTCATCAGTTACAGACAAGACATTTAAGACTGAGGTTTAGATACTGCGGAGTGAACAAAAAAACACATCAGCGTGACACGGAAATGAGGAAGAATGAAGCCTACGCTGAAAAGCAAAGAGGTGGCTCAGTGATGGTGGAAATCTGTTGCATGTGAAGGATGTGTTCTAGCGAGGATCATGAAATCCTATAAGAAAATGTACGTCGTCAGCGTGGATGAAGGTGGGCGTCCAACAGGACAATTAACGCGAGCATACATCAAAATCCTTCAAGATTAAATAGTCCGTCACAGTTGCCTGACTGGAAGACCATTAAAAAAAATCTCTAAAGGCAATTCGAAGAAGCCAGTCACAACACAAACTCAAAAATAGTTAACCATTGTCAATGAGGAATGGGCATCAGGATCATATTACATTATATTATATAATACATATTATACATCCGTTATAATTATAATATAATCCGTTATACATTTTCTCTGCCGCTTATTCTCACTAGGGTCGCGGGGGTATGCTGGAGCCTGTCCCAGTTGACTTTGGGCAAGAGGCGGGGTACACCCTGGATGGTCGCCAGCCAATCGCAGTTATATAATATAGTAATATACAGTATGATATTGTTATATATGTAGGCCTGTCACGACAACAAATTTTGCTGGACGATCTCACAAATTATTCACGAAAAAGGATATTATTGTCAACATTATTTTGAGACGTTTTTTTTTTTTTTTTTAATTAATGTAATAATTATACAGTGGTGTGAAAAGGTGTTTGCCCCCTTCCCGATTTATTTATTTTCTTTTTTTTGGCCACACTTTTTTTGTCACACTTAAATGTTTCAGATCAAACAAAATTAGTCAATGACAACACAAGTGAACACAAAATGCAGTTTTTAAAAAGAAACTCATAAAGGGAGAAAAAAAAAATTCAAAATAACAAGTGGAAAAAGTGGAAAGTGGAAAAAGTCGTTGTGTCTTCCTCCACCGCGCCGTAAAAGACTCATTGCAAGTTATCGCAAACACTTGATTGCCGTAGTTGCTGCTGAAGGTGGACCAACCAGTTATTAGGTTTAGGGGGCAATGACTTTTTCCACACAAGGCAATGTCGGTTTCATTTAAAAAGTGCATTTTCTGTTGTCATTGACTAATATTAAATTTGTTTGATGATCCAAAACATTTAAGTGTGACAAACATGCCAAAAAAGAAACCAGGAAGGGGGCAAACACTTTTCACACCACTGAATTTCTCGCAAATCTATCTTAACCTATGTTAGTGCATTCCCCTCCTGTGCCGAGATAATCCATCCACCTCACAGATGTGGTAATAGTGTCCCCACAAAGTCTGACGCTCTTTTAGAACTTTATTCTGACCAGAACACATCAACAGCAGTGCAATTCCAAAACCATATATGTAACTCCAACTCACAAACACGTCTCTAATCTTCCTCGGAACAACACTTCCTCACTAGACTACAGCGAGGTGCATCCAGGGACACGTCGAACATCACGTCTTTATTATGTGTGTATGTTTGGGATACATAAACAAAGACAAATAAAAACAGTAGGAGGATATTCTTATTACTACAATTTCCTGCATTTAAATATGCTAGGAAATCCCAGAAAATACAATCTACACTCAAAACAGTGTATTCAACTTAAAAAAATGACGTGGTGTCTTTGAATGCAACCCCTTGTGGCTCATAATATCTCTGATTCAAATGTTCTGCTGCTATTAAAGAGACGGGTGTTTTAGATTTTCAGACATGTGTGTCATCTTTGAACATGATTTAAATTCTCAGTTATTTGGAGCTGTTAATACATACGAATATGTAAAATCGTGTCCTGTCATTTATCTTTCTGTTCATAAAATACAGTAAAAAAAGGCCTATTTCACACACAGAGGCAAATGGTGATTAAACACGATTAATTTGAAAATTGTGATTAATTTGATAAAAAAATTTCATCAATTGACAGCCCTAAAATTAATTAACCACACAATAAATGAAAATGAACTCAATAATTTTGCCAGCTTCAATATACTGCCATGTGTTTGTTTTCCTTGTTTCTCGCCTCCAAACAGGGAGGAAGAGGATTCACTCTGTGTGTTGGTTTCAGCACCTTGGCACGTATATGCTACAGAACAACGGCACAAACGGAGCGAGCCCTTTTTTGTCAAACAGTCTGTCTCTGTGGGTGGCGGCGTGGGCAGAAGACTGTAATGTAGTAGAAATTCAATTAGCAGATTGCAATACACTGTCATATTTTTTTTTTTACTATTTTCCATTGTGCTTTTCTAAAAGTAATGTTAAAATCATGCCTCCTTCTCGTAGACCCAATCTCATGTATCGTCTCGTCTCATGACAACCTTATCCCTGACTGTAAATAGCGATGCTCGCATGGATGGATACTGCGTGTGCGTGCGCGCACACACACCTGTTAGTTGTCACATACATGGTTTCTATGCATGCAGACACAAACCTTGGCAGGCTGGGGTGTGGAGAAGTTAAGCCAGGCAGGGACAAAGTCATGCTGCGCCATTTAGGTCCAGTGTTTCTGGTCAGTGGATCGAGGCATCAAACCTCATGGCCAGGATCTGACAAAAGAAATGGACGTCAGGAATGTCAACTGAATGTTGCTCCACATCAATCCTGTGGTATTATATACAGTACTGTACATGTTTGTTTTTTTTTACTTTCAAGTCATCTTCAATGGATAAAGGCACCAAAAGAAACACTGGGAAAAAAAAAGTCTATTCTTAACAAAAAAGCTGAAAGCTTCACTTGCGCACTGAAGATGTTCATGTGGGATTAAGCTGTCAGGCTGCATTGAAAATACAGACTATAAAGTGACCATAAAATATTAAAAATAAGTGTGTATGTCGGCAATAATTACCCCAGAGTCAGTGGCTCTGAAGTCCTCGGCCTCCTCCCTCTGTCAGTCAGGGCTCGGTTCTTCAGGCCCGCTGGCGCTGACAGACAGGGAGCGGCACAATGACTAGCACCTCGAAACTTCTGCCAGGACAGGACAGCCCCTTTTCCCACAGGCCGATACCTTCGTCCAGAGTGGAACACTGGGAGATGGGTCAAGGGATTGCAGGAATGGTGATCGAGAAAACTGGCCCAACTAGGAAGTTGAGGGCTTTCCGAAAGCCAAAGCGCAGTGGTCTCCGAGGAACTTTAATCCTGCGCAACTCCCAGGTGAATCCTGTCCCAAGTGCTACGGTTTATAGTCCAGGTAAACTTCTGAAGTTGTCTTCACTGATCCAGTTGGGCCATTTCCTGGGCCAGAATTGAAAACTTTTATTTTTAGAGGGTATTAGTCCCACTGGAGCGCAAGAGCCAGGTCGTGTTCTTGTCCAAGTGTGGAGAAGGGCTTTGTAGCAGTTCCACTTTGACACCAAGTCGGGGAGAACCAAACACGCGTTATCCTGCCACACTGTGTGGGCCAGTAGGTTTTTGGCATCAATTCAACTTTTTACCGAATCATTTTAGAATCTAGTGAAACACACGCAGAAAAAAAAAAGAGTTCAGGGACAGTCTTTTGTAGGCAATGGAGGTGACTAAAACCCACTGCTCACCTCATTAATGTGGTGGAAAAAAAAAAGACTGCCAGAGTTGGAAGGAAACAATGCTCACTGATTCAAAGTCACATGACAATGAAGGAAATCGGACCTGTGTTACATTGCTATCATTTTCATTTCTGGTTAGTGAAATGGAGATCTTGCTGGGTGATGCATAATAATGGTGTCTTTATCGTTGCAGGATGTGCTTTCACATTTGTGAAAATGCCCGTTTAACTATGTGTAGTTTTCTGGATGAAGAAGAAAGAGGGGAAACTCTTGTTTTCATAGATAGGCCAGCTCAGAAACCAAGCAAAAGGCTGCCATATGTCAACCACTCTTCAATATTATTTACTAATTGTCTTTAACTTTTCCTGGAGCAGGAAAAAAAACTGAGGATTATGGAAAAAAGGTGTCCAAATTCCTTTTGTTTGACAAAGCAGTTTTCTGATGGTTTCCCTGGTGTTCCACAAGTATCTGCACCTGTAAGCCAAAATTAAAAAGGTCAGAAATGATCAATGTACCAAAAAAAAAAACTGTAAAAAAGGACAATGATGTTGAATCAACATTACCCTTCTGGACACATTACATTGAAAGTGAAAAAACATGGGTATGAAAGCAAACTACATTTTCAAGCACATTATAGCTTCTCCCTTATTGTGCATCAAAGCTAAATAGGTCTTTTAAACAAAAGTATCTTTCTTAAACAAGATATAGGTAGAAAATAATGACTGAGTCATCAAATAGACTAGCTTCAATGTGCGGTAGCCTTTAATGACATTTGTATTTATTTAAAAAAAAAAAAGTCTCCGCCACTTTCTCACTTCTACGACGATGGTCACAGTCATACGGCATCAACTCCCAGACAGTGATGGTTTAATTATATTTCTGTTTCAAGTACTCTCATGCAGTTTAACGTCCAAATGAAACGGCTCAACCGCCATCGCACTCCCACTGAACTGTTACGTAATAGCTCACATCAATGAGTTTACAGCTACTACAGACGGCAGTGATGTTTCCTGCGGTGTCACAAAAAAAACAAGAGTGACTTAATATTATCACAAACAACTACGATTGCAAAGTGGACCATTAGTAACACACAGACAATATAACAAAAAAACATGTGCCCTCTTGCTCTGCACGAGACCAGTTCAACACGCACACGCCGTCTCACCGAACTCACAAGTTGACAAACGTTCAAAGGTGCAATTCGGACAAAGACCGATCTTAATGTCGAAACTTTTCAAAGTCAATCGCTGATAGATTGTGCTATAAAATCTGCGCCAACACATTTGCTAGCTCATCCGTGTACTTACCTACGTTAACATTAGCAAGTGTTAGCTAATAGCTGGTGTTACCTCGCCTCTTAACTGAACCCGGAGACTGTGGGCTATGTTAAAATGAGCTAGTGTGGCTCCACGGCCTAGCTCTCCACACGACTCGCGCGTAAATGCATTAATAAACTCCGAATAATTGAAATAGCAGCTCACATAAGCTGCCAGGAACGTACAACATAGGTAAATAGACCTGGCATCGTTGGAACAACACAGTTTCAAAATGGCTACCTTAGCAGCGGCAGCACACATTCATCAGCCTGCTAAGTGCTAGCGAGCTAACTTGTAATGTTGTGTGACAATACCGCGTACCTTCTTCGGAGCAGAGCAACCTTTAATAGACTCGAGGGCGCATTAAGTCTTCAAATAACAACGAAGTGACACTCCGGTGTGAGTAGAATGCCCTGGCAGTGCTGCTATTGGTGTTTGTTTGGGTTTTCTGTGCGCTTACCACTGGCGCTGGCACCTTAGGGATTCGAACAGACTCAATAATGCTGCGTTCAAGACGTCGCGTCATTATGCAACTCGGGAGGTTCGACTCTGTGAGCTAAGATGACAAATCGTTAAAATGCAGGTTATGTAAACCACCGACCCATCCAACTCAAAGCATGCTGTCTTATAATACCATTGGTGATTGCATGCGTTGGAATTAAAAAAGTATTGAATAAGCTGGCGATATTGAATAACTTGAACATTTGTCCTCTTGAATATAACTCAATGCTCACCCCCACCATGGACAGACAAAATAGTCGATAACAGAACTTGCTTCGTTTAGTTTGAGGAAAAATAGGTGATTTTATGGCAAGAGCTTTTTCCGTCATGCCCAACTGTTCAGAAACATCGTCTTGAAGAAGCAAAGAGGGTCATTAACACCGGTTCTTTTTCAGTGTTTGGGTTACGGACATAGAAAACAGGCATTTAATCAAACCCTGATTAAAATGATCAATATGGAGGCAAACGACCCCTGATAAAGCGAGTAAACGCCAACATCGACGCGTTTATGTATATGTGCTGTATTTGATAAACTATTAAGTAACACGCATTTAAAAGACAAAGCTAAGGTACTTCATCATTACAAGTAGATCTGGATTTTTATTGAACGATTGCTCGATATTGCATCAGTTTTGAGCTAAAGGTTGTTAGCTCGCAGGAGTTCCGCTGAAGTACATTGAGGTTAATATGACATATATGCACACGCGTCTAATGAAAGATATCTTTTTTAGATCGGAAATGTTTGGACTTGCACTTTACAGACATCTCATTTCTAGGGTAAGTTAAAGAGAAAGTATGTGATGACCACTATGCTGGGAATAAAAAGTGTTTGTTTCCAGCGTCCAATGTGGAGATGCCCTCAACAGATGGCCCAAGCATCGAAGTTTACAACAAATGCTCAGCTAGCCTCCAGCGTCGACTCAGTGTTGATTCCACCCAAAGTGGCTTCCAGCAACAGGCTGTTGTGCATCAGACCTGCCACCTGGGCTGGTTCACGTCTCTGCCATTCAGACACAAGAGACACCAAGGGTTTCAGTTTGAGGACCATCACGCAGGCTCCTAAACCAGCTATGTTTCTTGGTTTCTCTGGGCTCATACCATTTGTGGCTGCCCCTCTCGCCATGGTGACAACTCAGTCCTTCTACCCTGAAGTGGCCTACGCCCAACTGATGTACGGAGCTTCTATCGTCTCCTTCCTTGGGGGTGCTCGCTGGGGGTTTGCCATCCCAGCCGGAAGTCCTGCTCAACCGGACTGGATGAACTTGGGCAACAGTGTGGTTCCGTCACTCTTAGCCTGGCTGGCACTGCTCTGCAGGGACAATTTTGTAGAGGGGTCCCTGGTAGTTATAATGGGATTAGGTCTGTCTCTACACTATGACCTAACACTGCTACCCGGCTACCCTGCATGGTTCAAAGCCATGAGAACTGTCCTCACACTGGTTGCCACCTTCTCGCTGGTGGCAACGCTGATGCTTAAGAAGTTCTGCAGAGAGAAGAAGCTCAGAAGTTCAACATGAGTCAGATGAGCTTAATAAAATGTATAATTCGAGTGATCAGATGTGCTCCCTTCTTGTTTCATTTTGCTCCATGGAAAAAAAAAAGAATTGCTCCAGCAATAGTCGTATCAGTTGGATAGATTAAGTTTTGTGAACTACCAAACCGTTCAGGACCCTCTTTTATATTTAATATTCGGATATCGTATAAAATATAGCAAAAAACCTGTGACAAATATTAAAAATCTCTTTTACAAGAGTGACCTGGCCAAGACAGCAGCATAACACAAAGTTTCTGACAAGACACTCTCAACATACAGTTAAGATATATATAATTGAACAACTATTAAAAAAAAAAAAATGAAACAGGAAATAATTATAATTTTACAAGAATAAAGTCAAAATATTAAGAAAAAAAGTTTTAATCTAATGGAAAAAAATCCCAATTTTATGATAATAACATAATGAGGAAAAATAACGTCCTTTTATTATCATAAAGTTTAAATATTAAAGAAAAAATGATTAAAGAAAATTAGGCTGTGGAAAAAAAACTAAAATGATACAAGAATATAGTCCAAATATGGAAATACAGTCCTAATTGCTGAAAGATCATTTACAAGAAGAAAGTTGAAATTGTTGGAAAAGAAAAAAATGGTGACCTGACAGGGGGAGGCATGTGAGGCAGGGAGTACTTTAAATGTTAGTGCAGACCTGCCAACATGCAAATTTCTCGTACTCAAGATGCAATTTGTGTTGTGTATGTTGGCCACACAGTCAGGTGATCAGGAAGACCTGGTTTCGAATCTCCGCTTGGGCGGACTTTGCATGTTCTCCCCGAGCTCCGGTATCCTCCCACATTCCAAAAACATGCTTGTTAGGTTAATTGGCGCCTCTAAATTGTCCATAGGTATGAATGTGAGTGTGAATAATTGTCTATATGTGCCTCGCAATTGGCTGGTGTACCCCGCCTCTCGCCCGAAGTCAGCTGGGATAAGCATAGAAGATGGACAGAAAATGCAATTTGACTCTTGAATACGCTTGTATGGGTCACATTTGTTGTAATTTCCTGGTTTTCAGTTTTGAGTTCAGTCTGTACAGTACAGATAAATAGATATTATCAGTTTATCAATAGTATTTAAAAATTTGAGGGGGGGGTGAAAACATTTCTGACCCCTGGGGTGGAGGATGGCAGAAAATAACCGAGAACCACTGGCCTAAATCATCTCTTGATCATGCTGGCCATCTCTGGTAAAATCGCTTTGGTTGAAAGGATCACGGTTTTTATGCCCTATAGGACAATGCCCTATGTCGAGAAGGTGACTTAGGCCATTTTATTTTTTGCCAAAGTCAACATTTTTGATTCTTTAGGATAAACTGTCTGACTTGGGCAATTTTACAAGCTTTCATGATGACGGCTGCTTCAAGAAGCAACAGAATGTACAGTGCAGAAGAAGCTCTCAACATGATTGTTGAATCAGTTTGATTGGAATGGACACCATGCACAGCGTCAAATGACAGCGGACATCCTACACAATCATCCCCCAAACCGCAAGACTCAAACCAAAACCCTACCAAGTGAAGGTGGTCAAACATGACGAATCCCGAAACGCAACGGATCTTACTTCTGAAGTATCAGACCAGGCAAAAAAAGCAAGAGACCCAACTGTACGTGATTTGCGGGCTCTTCAACTTGGCAAGGTCCAGTACAAGCTATCCTTCTCTGAGAAATCTGAGTGGGATGCACTGCCACAGAGGATACTGGTGCCAAGTGGGCCAATGGAATGGATCAGAGTGTTCCAGCATGCTCTGCCAATCAAAGAGAGGAAGTTCCAGGACCTTCAGTTCATGAAACATGTGATGCCCGTCGAGTGTCATCACTTCTGTTGACAATTTGCCAAAGTTAGGCAAATCAAGATGACCGAGAATGAAGATTCCGGGTATAAACGGAATAGAAATGGGACAGGTATACGAAAACCCAACAATGAAGAGCTGGACGAGTGAGGAGAGGGACATGCCTCCTCAGCGTTTGATTTACCTGACGTGTATTTACTTTAACTCAGGGTAATTTCAGTTTGGAGTTTGCCCTATCAAATGAAAGGGCACTTTAAGCCAGGTTCAAAGTTGCCGAAGTCACACTAGAATGTTTGAAAATTGTCCAAAGTGACTTTATTCTTTAATGTTACATAATTGACACACTATGCATGTCAACAGTCATCCACCTTCAAGGCCTTTTTGTTTGAAATGATTAACAAATATCATATGCTCTGCATTTGGTTAGGTTTTTTGTGTTTTCCCCCCTAAATATGTGAAAAAATAGGACTTTTATGACTTAATTTTAATAAGGTGACGGTATATAACTTCTTAGCATATCTAAATGTTGCTTATGACGTTGACAGCATGACTCACTGCATCACAGACTATATCAACTTCTGTGTGGAGAACACTGTGCCCTCCAAGTTGGTGCGGTGTTTTCCCAACAACAAACCCTGGGTGACCTCTGAGATTAAGGCCCTGCTGAATTAGAAGAGGGTCTTCAACTCGAGGGACAAGGAGGAGCTGTGCAGAGTTCAGAGGGAACTCCGGCATAAGATCAGGAAGGGGAAGGACTGCTACAGGAAGAAACTGGAGAAGCGGCTGGAGCAGAATAATGCCAGGGAAGTCTGGAGAGGCCTGCAGACCATCACAGGCCATGGTAAAGGAGTGGGGAGAGACCATGCCAGTGGGGCCAAGATCTGGGCAGATGAACTCAATCTGTTTTTCAACAGATTTGAGTCTGCCCCCCCTCCCTCCCCTACCCACTCACCACTCTTCACCCCCACATCCCCATCCCAGCCATCCTCTACCCCCCTCTCCATAACTGATGATCAGGTGAGGAGTCAGCTGAAGAAGATCAAGGCAAGGAAGGTACCGGGACCGGACGGCATCAGCCCTAGAATCCTCAAGGACTGTGCTGACCAGCTCTGTGGAGTTCTCAGGCACTTGTTCAATCTCAGCCTGAGCCTGGAGACAGTCCCGGCCCTGTGGAAGACCTCCTGTGTGGTCCCGATACCAAAGACACCGCGTCCCAAGGAGCCTAACCACTTCAGGCCTGTTGCCTTGACCTCTCACCTGATGAAGACCATGGAGAGGATTATCCTGCAGCACTTGCGACCCCTGGTGGGCACTCAGCTGGACCCCCTGCAGTTTGCTTACTGGCCTCGGATCAGAGTGGACGACGCAGTGATCTACCTGCTGCACAGATCACTGCTACACCTGGAGGACAGCGGGAGCGTTGTGAGGGTCATGTTTTTTGACTTCTCCATTGCCTTCAACATCATCCAGCCGTCACTACTCAGAGTGAAGATGGAGAGTGTGGGAGTAGACCAACACACCTGACTGCATGGGTTATAGACTACCTCACCAACAGACCACAGTATGTGAGGCTCCGTCACTGTGTGTCTGACATGGTACCCCTCAGGGTACGGTGCTCTCCCCTTTCCTCTTCACCCTCTACACCTCGGACTTCACACACAACTCCACACAGTGTCACATCCAGAAGTTCTCCGACGACACAGCCATCGTTGGTTGTGTTTCAGAGGAATACAGGATGGTCATCAGGGACTTTGTCAGCTGGAGTGAGCTTAACCAGCTACAACTCAACATCAGCAAGACAAAGGAGATGATCATTAACTTCCAGAGGAAAACATCCCATTTAACACCTGTGAACATCCAGGGAGCGGACATAGAGTTGGTAGACAGCTACAAATTCCTGGGTGTTCACCTTAACAACAAACTGGACTGGTCCGTCAACACCCACGCCCTCTAGAAGAAGGGCCAGAGTCGCCTCCACCTGCTGAGGAGACTGAGGTCCTTTGGTGTGTGCAGGACTCTTTTATGGACCTTTAATGACTCTGTGGTGGCCTCAGCCATCTTCTATGCTGTTGGCTGCTGGGGAGGGGGCAGCACAGACAGGGACAGGAGCAGGATCAATAGGCTGATCAGGAGAGCGAGCTCTGTCCTGGACGGTCCTCTGGAAGGAAGTGGGTGAGAGAAGGATGTTGGCTGTTGGACAACACCTCTCACCTCTCACCCGCTACATGACACTGTGGGTTCCCTTAGCAGCTCCTTCAGCAGCAGACTGTTACACCCACGGTGTAAGAAGGAGAGGTTCCGCAGGTCCTTCATACCGACCGCTGTCAGGCTCTACAACACCTGCAACACCTGAACCATGTTGTAGTCAATATGTATTCTTTACACTGTGCTCTTTATTTGCGTATCATGCTTGCTGCTGTAACAAGTGAATTTCCCCGCTGTGGGATAAATAAAGTACAAATACAAATATATCATAAAATATCAAAGTGGCCTTTGCATCCTTTCATTTTCCAGTATGGACACCAATGCTTACAAGGAATTTTGTCATGAACATCGCTGGCAGGCCTAGAATGTTCAAACACGGTTTTGACAGGTATGCGGTATTTATATTAACTGGCTTGCTAAGGGACAGGAAACAGTTGTGCTCCCCTCAGTTGAACTGCTCCGAAGAAATATACCAAAGTAGGGGAAGAACACAGTGGTGTAGATAGTGTACAGTGTATCAAATAGTATTCACTGATATCATCCAGTAGTAACAGCACAGGTTTCGCAAACTGTTTCAGTTTAAAAGCACTTTCGGGTATCTCTCTCAACGACGCACGGGTGTCATTCTGGTTCATCGTTAAACAGGCTCACGTGGTTTGATGAGACGGTTAAGTAGCACCGCACGCGCACACACACACACCTTTGATATTTGAGGAAACAGAGAAACACATTTGGATACCAGGACTAACTAAGCACACAAGCAAATAAAGTCTGTTGCAATGATGAATGACAGAAGATGACATAAAAGCTTCTTTTTCCAAATACAAGTACATACAATAGACGATTAAATATGTGACCAATTTTCCAGTGTCAAATTCAGTCGACTGATAACAGACGTCAATGATTAAAGTGGAAGCTGATGGGTGAGTTTTCCAGCATGTTGCACTGTAACAGGAAATAACACTGTATAAATAATGTGTGGAAATGTGGCACAGGGTAAGGTGCAGGTTTGGGTTTGATGCAGGATTGATCCAGGCGACTAGAGCTCAGCCAACCCGCAGTCAAAGCGACTGGTGATCATGTTGCTGACCTCCGTCCAGGTATCCAGCCGAGGGTCGTAGATCTCCACAGAGTCCAGAGTAATCGGGTCTAAGAAGTTACTGGCGGATCTTCCTCCGACGGCGTACAGCAGCCCATTAACCGCGGACACGGACAGCCCGGAGCGTGGAGTGGACATTGGGGCCACCTCGAACCACTTCTCCTGGAAAGACAGACCCACAGAGGTGTGGACTATACATTCATTCACATGTACTGTATTATAGTTGAGCCCCGCTTTTCCCGGTAGCTCCATTCCAGACTCACCATCGAATGCCGAAAATCAGAGATTAATTGAGACGCTCATGAAAATGTCTATTTTTGACACAGCTCACTCCCCCCCCTCCAAACCCTCCGAATATAAAATGCATAGGTAGTCACCACTAATGATGACATAAAAATGTGTGTTTGTGTGTGTGTGTGTGTGTGTGTGTGTGTGTGTGTGTGTGTGTGTGTGTGGTGGTGGTGGTGGTGGTGGTGGGGGGGGGTCTATTTAAAAAATACAATTAATTAATAAAACTTACTCAAGAAAAATGGGAAAAAGAAGAGTAATTTTACAAGACTATAGTACAAATAATCGAATACAATCATAATATTAATATAAAAAAAATTAACAATATGACACAAAAAGCATAATGAGCATATTGTAATATTCTAAAAAAAAAATGTAATTTTCACAAAAATTTCTGCTATATTTTCACAATATTAGTAATTAGGTTGGGGAAAAGTTGTGATATTACATAAGGTCACTGTGTTATGGAAAAAAAATTACAAGAAGACAGTTGAAACATTAGTAAAATTGAAAAACAACAGCAGCAAAAACAGAAAAGCTGAGATGCAGGCTGTTTTTTCTTTTAATATACTGTATATAACATGTTAGCATAGCCACATGGGTTGGTTTACATAATGTAAAATATCAAAGTGGCCCCCGTATCCTTTGATTGTACCGTACGCGGCCCTCGCTAGGAAAAGTTTGGACACACCTGATGTTTATTAAGCTGTGGCGGCACTGCAGAAGGTTGTATTTATATAAGTTTCACTTCTGCTTAGCAGCGTGCGACTATGGTGTGTTTAAGGACCACCTCAGCGCTTGGCAAAAAAAAAAAAAACATGTAAGAATGAAGGTTTGATAACATATATGTTGTACATTTGACCTGTGTTATCATATATTTATACGGTGAATGAGATGTGTTTTCTGCTAAACAAAAAAAAAAAACAGCCTATTTTTGGAGAAAAAAAATACATTTATATTTATCTATAAATATTTATTATTTAAAAAAAAAAATTCTGACCAAAAATCCGCAAATATGCAATGTCACAAATGCTGACTCTTTGCTGTTTATGTTCACAGCAGGGGCTGAGCCCATCTCAGCTGACTTAAAGCAGACGAGACGGGTCATCAGTTAATTGCAGGGTGATTGTTGACAATTGAGCTCAACTTAACTGCAATAAACTCCACTAACTTGAGCCTCTGTGGTGAGGACTACAGTACAATACAGTGGTACCTCTGTTTTCGTTTCAAAAATTCCAATGAAAACCGAAGCAATTTTTCCTATAGGAAATAATGTAAATCAAATTATTTGTTTCAGGCACCCAAAAATATTATCAAAAAATACATTTATAGACGATAATTATAGTTTTACATGCAGAAAAGAATGCAAAATAATTATGAATGGGTGAATTATTTAAGACTCTTGTTGGCAATGACTGCAAGAAGCAGAGAGCCTCCCTCTCCGGAGGTGACGGCATCTTCGGACTTCTTTATTGAATTCAATAGTATTTCTCACCTTCTTTATTGAATTGCTGCCATTCGCAGCTTTCTTTGGCCCCCATAGCGGGTTATTTCGGGTAGCCGTCACACTCAATATAAAAAATGCATGGACAGTGAGTCAGCAACTCTTGGGGGTGCTGTGTTCGAGGAACGATGTATTACAGGACAAGAAACAAGATACACAAAATTTTCATCAAAAACCAAATCATACAAAAACCGGGGCGTGCGAAAACCGAAGTTTGACTGTTAATGCAAATAACAGTCACTCCAGCTTACCTCCTCTGGACAGTACTTCTCCACGGTCTTCAAAATGCCGAGTTCTTCGTTCCAGCCGCCCACAGCGTAAATACAGTTGTCGAGGCAGGCCACGCCCAAGTAGGCTCGACGTGTAACCATAACTGGCAAGGCGCTCCATCGACGGGTGATGGGATCGTACATCTCTGCAGAGTACAGCTCCATGTCGTTGCTGATTCCGCCGATGACATAAATACAACCTGAAAAGGGACAACATGCATGAGCCATGACGTCATTGGAGATACGTAAGAAATGAAAGCTGTTCATGGGGAAAACTGACAGCTGATCGGCGTATGGGCTGCACCTGAACGTTTGCATGGGCCGGTAATAACACACCTTGCATCTCGCAGCAACCAAAGTGGTGGCGGGGAATTGTCATGCTGCCTATCACCTCCCACTTGTTTTCCTCTGGGTCGTAACGTTCCATCGTCTTCCCGATCTCAGAGCCCATCTTGCCACCTACAAGGTTATCATTCAATTATCGTTTTATTCAACTACAAGTTACTACAGTGCAGTGGTAATCATTACCAAGCGCATACAGAGCGCCATGGCAGGGGCAGACACTAAATCCATATCGAGGGAAATTCAAAGAAGCTACAGCATCCCACTGTTTGGTCACTGGGTCGTATCTCTCCGTGCAGTCAAAAATCATTGAGTCTTTCCTTCCTGGTGAGGAAAAAAAAAAGATTTGAAAAACTATAACCATTATTGTTAAGTAACATTTATGGTCTTCCTCACCTCCCACCACATAGATCATGCCCTCCAGTACCGCCGCCCCCAGTTCGCTGCGGGCCTGGTGCAGAGACGGCACTGTGGTCCAGCACTGGTTGAAGGTGTCAAAGCGCTCCACGCAACTTAATGCCTGGATGTCACTGTACCGTCTTAACTGTAACTGATTATACCCTCCTAGAATCCAGAAACAACCAAAAGTCCAGAATGAATAATTATCTTTCTCACTAAAAATGAAATGGTTAACTGAACAGCACACAATTTAGCAATAAATACTTTCAATACACAACCTATAGCATATAGGTATTTCCTGGCTTTTCTTCTCGGTCTAATCTTGACTTGCTGGATCTGATTGTGCGTCTTAATGTCTTTGGGAGACTTGGTGACTTCCATGTATTCCTTCAAAAGGGTTTGCAGTACCACCCGCAGGCTGAAGTCGGTAATACCTTCGTTAAAAGCCACAAAGAGCAGCATTATTTTAAAAAAAAAGGCACAATCCATCCAGAAGAGCTGAAAATAAGGTATGCTTGCCCTCTATGTACTTGAACAGCGTCTCTGGGGAAAGTAGAGGGAAACGGACTGGTTCCAACACCTCAACGACATACTTCCTTCTCTTCGCCACATCGTGGAGAACCCAGTCCATGACTGCTGTGAACACCTGGTACTCATCCTCGATTCTCAGCTCTTCACTTCTTATAAGTTTTACAATCTGATCCTTTGAGAGGCCCCTGAAGTCATCACTGATACAAACCTAATGTGAAGCAAATGACGGGGGAGAAGTGAACAAAATCATCTGGTGGGATTACTAGAATTTATGAAGTACAGCAGATCAATCATTTTTTCCCATAAGAAATAATGTTAATCCATTTAATTCATTCCAAAAAGCCAGCAAAGTTAACACAAAACATTATTATAGTTTTACATGCACAAAACACTTGAAATGGTTATAAATGACGAATGAAAGGGTGAAATGAGCATTTAATGTTACATTTACCTTCATTGAAGACATGATTGTCGCCAAAGACACGATGTGGCAGCGAGAGCAACACGGACACCACCTGGGTGTTTTGCCATGAATTATTATTTGAATTCAGTCGTGTTTCTCACCTCAATTCTTTGCGTTTCTTCTGATCACGGCGGCAAAATAACCCAAAATGGAGCCAAGACAAGATGCCAGTGCCAGCATTTTGATAAAGAAGGTGAGACACACCTATTGAATTGAAGAAATAACTCATGGCAAAACACAGAGGTGGTGTCCGTGAAGGTACAAGTGACCTTAAATGCTCATTTGTCCCTTTTGTCATTTCTGTGCATATTTATGCATGTAAAACTATAAAAAGGCGGTTTTGTGTTAACATTTTTGAGGCTTGTGACGTAACTGACATTAGTTAGGAAAGAACTACTATATCACAGACGGGCGAAGGAGCTGACTTCTGGTTCCTTGTTTCCATGTAGTAGGAAGCTGACAAGGTCATTTTGTGATTAAAAATACATTAAGAACACAGCTGGATTCAGGCAGTGTATTAATAACACGACAATACGCGTGCCATATTGGAACGCACACCGACTTTCCACTATACATATTTTTACAATCCACTGTATATATTTTTTTCCACAAGTCTGAGGGTAAGTGCGTCAAATAACATTATTTGCTTGATTGTTTCATACCTCCAGGAAGTGAGCATGGATGAAGTTCTCAGAGCACTCCAACGTTTCCATGCAGGCAATGTGGTCCAGGAACTGAAAGATGCCCACACAATTGGATAGATCTATGTGGTCATTGAGAAACTCTCCACAGATGAACACTATTTCATTCCACTGCAGCATATCCGCTGCTAAAATCAACTCTTGAACATTGTCCACAGTCACGCTGATGGTGCCTGACGAGAAGCAGAGCAAAGACCATTAGCTTAAACATTCATGGCGGGTCCGTGTTTGTCAGAATCACTGAGTACCTGTGTAGACAAAGTCCAGAAGAACCTCAAAGACGTCAGTATCTACTCCCAGAATCTCCACCTCCTCTTTATCGACTTCGCTCATTCCCCCGTAGAAAAGAGCAGAAAAGTACGGGCTGCTGGCGGCGAGGACCAGACGGTGGACTTTGAAGACGCGGCTGCCGACCCTCAGCCCCACATCACAGAAATCCGCGTGAAGCCTCATTTTGTTCATCTGGGCCAGGATGAGCTTTGCATAGCGGTCTGAGGCCAACAGAGTTTGCTCTAAAGCCTGGGTTGCCATGACAGCAGAAGCATTGCCATCAGTGGTAGACACACTAGTAAAGGACATGGGTGCTGAGGCAGGTTACCAAGGAGGCCATTATTCCCAAACCTTTATCTCTGAATAGGCACAAAAGGAGACAATTATACAAGTTAGCACATAAACATATAAACAAAAACACACCCTCGATTATTATGAAACAACTCAGAACTGATGCATTAGTTATTTAAGGTAATACGCAAAAAAAAACGTAAGATACGTCGTTCTGAATTGAAGCTGTACATAACGACAATATAACAACACGAACCCATGCCATGTCACTGTATGCTAACAAATCGCTCTCCATGAGACTACCGCATAAATGTGTAATTTCGCTCCCTTCTGCGCTAATTGTTGAGCCACAGTCACAATCTTTGAGCAGAAATAAAAACCATTTAATTCTCCAGCACCGTTCAATCAGATTTGTTGATCCGGAGCCAGGCAACTTCCAACGGACTACGTTATTTTCTCTGAAACGATTGCTCTGGTCTGACTATAGTCAGTCACAACAAATCAATCGCGCGCGGTCGAGCGCCAGCTAACGTTTGAGTCGGCACTTCTCTGTCGTCTCAAATCCCAAGTATGGCTTTTAAAAATTATTTATTCAATTATTTTGTCTTACGTCGGTATTTTGTTTGTGTATTTGTGTATTTCGTTTGATTTCGTAACAATGCACGGTTGTAAGAAAATACAACACCAGGTGGCAGTGTTGCGTGTAAGCAAAAGCGTAACAAGCTTAACTAGCGTTGCCAGACGTACAATAATTATCGTATTTGTGCCACAATTTCCCATTTTGTACGATCAATAATAAAAAAAAATCCCATTATGCACGATAATTTGCATGGCTATTAGCAAACACAACATGTATAGGCTGTAACTGCAACTGTTAAAGTGATGCAGTATACCATTTGTATCTATTTAAAACATGTTCACATATACAGGATATACTGTAATTTACATACATAGTACACAAATGTACAAGACTCACTGTACGAAGCACACTATACTTGTTTTCCAAGTGCATTCAAATTGGCGTGGTCCACTATATAAAATTATCTTGTGATAAACTGTGTTTTTAATCAACATTGAATTGAGATATACATTAAGAATATCTGTCATGTCTGTAACCTGTTTTTTAAAACATTTTTATTCCCGGCCCTTTCATTTTACCATTAAAAAACAGCTAGTAATTCATTGAATGAGAATAAGGTGGCACTTAAGACTCAAAGATACACGCAACACACATGTCACTTCCTTGTATGTTTGTGTTGTCCTGAATACCTCATTATCATATTTGTTGTTTCGCATGGTACCTGTGCAGCTTGTGTTGTCACTATTGGAAATACTGTATTAAATTGAAGTCAAGGGTTGGATTGAAAGGAACACGAATAGAAGGTGTTGTTCAAGGTGTCCAAAGTGCAGTCCGGGGTTAGTGTTGGCTAGCGGCACATTTGGCCCAACCCAAATTACCCCAAGAGCGCAGCAACGACTCATCCAAGAGGTCACAAAAGACCCCACAACAACGTCCAAAGAACTGCAGGTCTCACTTGCCTCAGTTAAGGTCAGTGTTCATGACTCCACCATAAGAAAGACACTGGGCAAAAACAAACTGCATGGGAGAGTTCCAAGACCAAAACCACTGCTGAACAAAAAGAACATTAAGGCTTGTCTCAATTTTGCCAGAAAACCTCTTGATGACCCCCAAGACCTTTGGGAAAATACTCTGTGGTCTGACGAGACAAACGTTGAACTTTTTGGAAGGTGTGTGTCCCATTACATCTGGTGTAAAAGTTAACACCGCATTTCCGCAAGAACGTCATACCAACAGTAAAATATGGTGGTGGTAGTGTGATGGTCTGGGGCTGTTTTGCTGCTTCGGGGCCTGGAAGACTTGCTGTGATAAATGGAACCAGGAATTCTGATGTCTACCAAAAAATCCTGATGGAGAATGTTTGGCCATATGTTGGTGACCTCACATTGAAACCAACTTGGGTTCTGCAGCAGGACAATGATCCAAAACACACCAGCAAGTCCACCTCTGAATGGCTGAAGAAAAACAAAATGAAGACTATGGAGTGACGTAGTCAAAGTCCTGACCTGAATCCTATTAAGATGCTGTGGCATGACCTTAAAAAGGCGCTTCATGCTGGAAAACCCTCCAATGTGGCTGAATTACTACAATTCTGCAAAGATGAGTGGGCCAAAATTCCTCCACATCGCTGTAAGAGACTCATTGCAAGTTATCGCAAACGATTGATTGTAGTTGTTGCTGCTAAGGGTGGCCCAAAGTTATTAGGTTTAGGGGACAATCACTTTTTCACACAGGGCCATGTAGTTTTTGATTTTTATTCTTCCTTAATAATAAAATGTTTAATTTAAAATCTGCATTTTGTCTTCATTTGTGTTGTCATTGACTAATACTTAAATTTGTTTGATGATCTGAAACATTTAAGTGTGACAAACATGCAAAAAAATAAGAAATCAGGAAGGGGAAAACACTTTTTCACACCACTGTATATACTGTATATGTAAATACATGATGTTATCAAAATAATAGCTATGTCTGTCAAGCTTTATTGCTATCATGATTGACTCCCACAGCATTTGTTTGCAGTTTATTGTCTTTTTTCCTTACCATGGGAAATATTTTAATTATTTTTTGTATTATAATTACCCTGATTTGAGGCAATACTGACTTAGAAGCTCTTTGTAGTCTCTGGATCTTTTGTGCTGACGCCATCGTTGACTTGGAAACACACATGTCTTCCTCACCCACTCATCAGCCTCTTCTTTTTCAATGGAGTAGGGATGATTACTTTCCACACAAAGCTGAGACACTGTGTGTGTTAATTACATTATTTTTAGCAGCTGGGAGGTGATCAGTGCTGTTTTGCAATTCAAGAGCATCATTGTCATGTGACACGTGGCTTCCATTCAGTCACCAGAGGTTGTATACTGGCATGCATGGTTTTTTTATATGTTCGACGTCATATTAAAACACTTATTTGGAGTTAAGAAACTATTCATTATGCAGAAAAAGGTGTTCATAACCCGGTAATTGTACTGGAAATAGGCAAAAAGCACAGTGGATTTGACAATACCGCAAGTGGGTTAATCTAGTTTTGATAACTGAATTTGTGAGTATTTTAAACCGGTTTGACATGTTTTAAGATGGCACTATTCTCTCAGGTTTTTTTCATCTGGGCAATGCTTTTGCTTGCATAATTTCCGCTGATCTTCCTGTCAGCATCGCCACGCGATTGTCATCTCTCGCGTTATGATGAAAGGGTGGGAGGGTGGGAAAAAAAAGAATCTTAAAAGTTGGGAGAAAAAAAATCTAAAAGTGTGAGGTCCATCCTATGGAAAGTGGTCATCATAATTATGATTCTTTAGAAAAACACAGTGTGTCTGGCTTTCCGCAGGAGCTCTGTCCGCTAGTGAGACTTTGTCTCCACCAGGAAAGCAAAACACCACAAGACGTGGTTCTTATGGGAATAGATAATAGATTAGAGTGTGTTGAAAAGTAATTACATAAGTCTACTTTGGGGTCTTCATTCTATATAATTAGGCTCATATTGTGCTGTTGAAGCTGCTTGACCGTATTTTCATGGGGTTCACCATACAAATAGAATAGAATAGAATACAATAGAATAGAGTGATGTCTGTCTGTTTGATAATGTAAGTGATGTCCGTCCTGTGACAGTGGACTGCAGACACTTGATCTTTTTTGTAATCAATTTGAGAGCTGAACTTCAGCAGATTGTTGGAGGGATGAAAGGATACTGAGAATGTTTGTTCATGTCCGCTGAAATCAATTGTAAGGGGTTTCCCATGTGCGACGGAGTATTGGGGCAACACTGAAAAAACAGTCGTAAATTTACGAGAATAAAGTAGTAAATTTACGAGAAAAAAAGTCGTAATATTACCTTTGCCCAAGGCCAAAGGACACATAAGTCCCCCTTTTCATAGCTGTCTCAGGCAATGCCTGTTATGGAGTATTAAAATAATCGGAGATTTCGAGAATAAAGCCGTAAATTCCCAAGAAAAAAATCATAACATTCAGAGAACAAAGTAGCATAGTTACGAGAATAATGTCGTAAATTTACGAGAAAAACCTTGTACCTTTACGTTACAGGCATTGCCTGAGACAGTTATGAAAAGGGGGGACTTATGTGACCTTTGGCCTTGGGCATGTGGAGGGGGCGGGGTAAGGAAGGCGGAAGTGAGAAGGCATGCTCTGTTTTGCTGCCACGTTATAAATAAAAGCTTGCCTGAAACAAGGGGAAAGTTTCCTTCCTTCCTGAAGAGCTATGCTCTATTTTCCCTCTGACACGTATGACACGTATGACATGTAATATTACCACTTTATTCTCGTAAATTTACGACTTTATTCTGGTACATTTCAGGATTTTTGTTCTTGTAAATTTACAACTTTATCCTCGCAATATTACAACTTTTTTCTCCTAAATTAACATTTTTTCCTCCTAAATTTACAATTTTTTTCTCCTAAATTTACAATTTTTTTCTAGTAAACTTAGGACTTGGGACGTTTTTTTCTCGTAAATGTACAACTTTTCTTGACTTTATTCTCGTAATATTACGACTTTTTTCTCGTACATTTCAGGATTTTTTTTCTTGTAAATGTACAACTTTATCCTCGCAATATTACAACTTTTCTCTGGGACTTTTTTTCTCGGAAATGTACAACTTTTCTTCTCGTAATTATACGACTTTATTCTCGTAAATGTATGATTTTTTTACTTGTAAATTTAAGACTTTATTCTTGTAATATTACGACTTTTTTCTCGTAAATGTACAACTTTATTTTTGTAAATGTATGACTTTTTTCCCGGAAATTTGCAATTTAAAATTTATGACTTTATTCTCGAAATCTCAGATTTTTTTTTTTCAATGTCGTATACTCTCGTATCCAGATGTATGCAGATGTCTTCTAAAAAGACATATAGAAAAGACATATAAAAGACATAAAGACTTATAATACTTCCTATACTGTAAGTACACATGGAAGAACAACGCACAAGAGTGACTTATCTTGACTTATCCATCCAATCCAATCCATTTTCTATACCACTTCTCCTCATTAGGGTCGCGGGGCATGCTGGAGCCTATCCCAGCTGACTTCGGGCGACAGGCGGGGTACACCCTGGACTGGTCGCCAGCCAATCGCATGGCACATATAGACAAACAACCATTCACACTCACATTCATACCTAACATGGACCTAACATGCATGTTTTTGGATGTGGGAGGAAACCGGAGTACCCGGAGAAAACCCACGCACGCACTGGGAGATGCAAACTCCACACAGAGAATCGAACCCAGGTCTTCCCGATCTCCAGACTGTTACTGTGTTGGCCAACATGCTAACCACTGGACCACCGTGCCCTGTTCACATATCGAGAAGAGGATTTCTGAGGTTAAAGGTCCCTGATGTCGGCTGAGAGTCAGGTTCTTGTACCCCACGGCTCTCAAACTCAACTCAACTGGGGGCCACTGCAGATAGAGTCTAGACAGAGGTATTTGCAAAAAGGTGAATGCTGGCTGTGTATCTGGCTCACCAGCATGCTTTGCGGCAGTTGTTTTGTAAAACATTTGCTAAAGTTACATGTTTAGAGTTAACAGAGTTGTTGTTTATGATTTCCTACACTAGTGTTACGTTACCTTTTTGTGCGTACTTACCTGTTAGATGTTGAGCTTTCTGTCTAGTGACACCTCTATTTCTTTCACGGCGTGCCAAGCTCACTACCAGTTCAGTGCGGGCCATTGCTGGCCTAATTAAGGAGCCGCTTCAGTTAAGCAAAAGCTGAAGTGCCTCTGACAATCTCCCCAAGGCCACACTTACACGAAACTGTGGTGTCAAGAAGAGGGCGGGAAAATATGGACCCTGGTTCTTCATCAAAGTTATCCAACCATGACTTTATGGAACAACCTAGAATTCGGCGGAAAGCACCGGGCCCAGTGCTGTGAATTACTGATTTGTTTTTTTGTTACAGACAAGCTCTTCCTCGTGTCTTCCATTTCACGCTATATGGTAATTTGCTCTTGTGGCTTTCTTGTGATGCTGATGTTTAGCCTGTTAGACAGATCAATAGGCACAGATAAGCTTGGGGGACAAACACCACATTGAATTTGGATTAAATGTATCTTCTCAATCAATGCTAAATGAGTTCCTTTATAGACGATTTCGTGTCACCTTTCATCACAATTGGAGATCCAAAATAAATGACTTCGATAGAGCTTTTCTTTATTCGCAACTGGCCCATTTCACCGAATCGGTGCCATTTGCGTCCCCCAGGAAATAAAATGTATCCGTGTTAAATGCATTTTTTATTAAGCAAAGTGTCCTGTAAGTCGACCTGATTGTATATTTGATAAATACAATTTAAAAGATGAATTAAATTACCTTGATCACTGGAAAAATAGCATTTGTCGCCTGTCCCCGCTTCCTAAATGTAGACTTTACCATGAAATATAATAATTTAAATCATTCAGTAATGTTAATTTATGTACATATTTGTGTTGCTCCTGAGCACAACTTTACTTTAAGTTTATTTCCTTAAAAAAATTAAGAAACAATTTAGTTCAAATTCACACTTAAGTTGTGCCCCTGGGTTTTCACTCAGTCCTGTTACCCTAACACATTATTAATTTGGGATATTCTATAAGTCACATGGTCCAAAGGAAGGTGCATCATTCACAGTCTCTGCAGGCCATGTGAAGACCAAAAGTAAGTTCACGCAATTATTTTTTTGCATATTCGATGGCATTTCAACGATGACTATGGGTGTTAAAATCTCAGCACAGCCCTGTTACCTAAATTATTTTTTGATGATATTTGTTTATTTAAAAAAATATATATTTTTTTTGCTGAATAACTGCAATTTGTGTGGTGTCAACATGGTATTAGCATAAACGTCCTGTGGCTATAGCTCATGTATTTGCTAATTCCATGCTAAAAACTCACTCCTGTTACTCAAATGAGCCATCTTAGCTTAGGAAACTTGTCCAAAAATAAACTAAAGTTGCCTGAGATGGGCCAATACACATTTTGAGTAGTTCAATGTATGTGTTAGCAGATTTAGAGTTGAAAAAATACAATTTAAGTTTATTTTGAGAGCAATTTCGGTGGAACATTTCTTGTAGAGTACTGTTGATGTAAAACAGATAACAAAGGTTCACAACAGGACCAAGCATATTACAGTGTGCATCAACTGTTCACAATAAAAGAAACACCATACGCATCGTGTTTTATATCAAACATTAATGTATCATTTGCACATTTTCACATATTACTATAAAGAAGTGCTATCATTATTATAATGCATATCCCTTGACGGAGGCGGATGCAGATTTTGGAAAACATGCAACATTTTACTTACAACACAAACAGCACCATATGAAGTGTGACACTATGTCATGTGCTGTGGTGGGAGTAGATTGAGTGTAAATCTAAAACTGGTATGTCTAATTCATTAGTTTACTAGCTGTATGGCCTGGCAGGCAACAGGACCTCCAGCCCTCAGCGTATATGAGAGCCAGCTATAACGTGAGCTCATAAAAAGGGGAGGGTAAAGAAAAAAAAATCCCCTTTTGATCGATTCTTCCTTCAACATAGCAACTGGCCTCTGATTGGCTGACACCATTCGCGTCCAAGGCCTCCCATTGGCTGAGAGCCTGGTCTCAACACGAAGAAATCGGACGGAGACAGAGAGGAGGAGTGACATGATTGGACGTGGCCACACTGACTGCCAAAACCTTTTTTCTCTCGGAAGCCTGTAAGTCACTTAATGGCGTCTTTAAATGTAAGGTTTGACAACAAAGCTGCTTGCAGTACTTATTTAAATGAAGAAGTTCAGAACAGGGGTGATTTTATGTGCGTGTGTGCACAGTACACGTGAAGATGAAGGACAAGGAAGTGGAGGAGGAGTGTGTGTATTATTTTTTGAGAGAAAAAGACGTGGGGGCAGGGTTTTTACTTAGAAAGGGGAGGGAGCTGGGGGGGATTTAGTTGTGTTAGTTTAACTGCTGTGTAGGCAAGGCACTTTGGGAACTAGCCAGGTTTGGTGGAATGTTTCAGGTTAGAGGAAAAGTGAAAGGGGCCCAACTTTACCTCCCAAAAAGTAATTCATTCACATTATCGTTTACTGAAGTTAGAAAAAAAATGTTTTCCTCCTGCCTACCCCATACAACGTCTGCCTACTTTCTCCTTGTCCTTCAGTGAGAGGGTGACTCACCGCCTGTGTACAGGGTGTCCTATCTGCGTACTATTGGTGATACAGCATCTATCAAAAAAAGATTTAAATCTATGTGGGAATCGTCCCATTCGCACTTTTTCTCTCGGAAAATAGGAAAATTGGCAGTACATTTGGTACCTGGGTCTTCAGCGGGCCAGCCAGAATTTTTTTTGCCAGACACTGTAAGAGTCGGGATCAAAAACAAAATACTACAATACTGAGCACACATATGTGCCATGGCGGGATTTCAAACCATAGTCGCCGAATTAGAGCAATAGCCTCGCTAGTGAAACGACATTTAGCGAAAGAGGAGCGCTAACACATTAAGTAAAATAGCCGTGATTGCCGTAAATACAATATTTTACCAATATAAGTCCCATTATCTTTGAATACATAGTCAGACTTGGGGGCTATCCACACGGAAACGTTTTCAGGTCAAAACAATAAGTATTTTATCGTTTCAGCCTTTCATCCAGACGGAAACGGTGTTCTGGGTGACCTGAAACTGTATTTTTTTTTACAACGACTTTTGGAGTGGGAAAATCTGAAACGCCAGCTTGTCGTTTCCGTATAGATGGCCGAACCGCTGTTTTACAGAAACGATGTATGTCACAGACCTGTCACCACCATGCGACCTGACGTGGCTTTGTCGACAAGCCGGCAAATATCTGAATATTTCGACGGACATGACTCACCCCCGTCGACATTCTCCTGATATTTTCTCGTCTTATTCTCCAAAATGAATCGTAGAAGTAATTACACTTCGACGTGAGTCTAGATCAGCCTTGGAAAAACCAGAAGACGGTAGACTTATGCACTTGCCTTCTTTCTTCTTTACTAGTTTGGTGTGTCGTGTCTATTAACAGCGCCACACGTAGGTGTATTACATCGTTTTCACCCAGTGATCCGTTCCCGTCTGGATGCAACTATTTACTAATCTGACACAGTGTGGACGCAAAATTTTTTCAACTAGCAAAAAATCCAAAATAAATCCCCGAGAATGTTCCCGTTTGGACAGGGCCTTACATTACTGCTAGTAGCTTTGAGTCAGTGAGTAATTTCCACCTGTAGTACACCAGTGCTTGTAAAGTTGGCGCTCAACCAAATGTGACAAGCATAAATAGAACGGCCTGGTGATTACAGCTTCAGACAACTGCAAACATTACACTACATCATCTGAAGCAGTTCACAATCAATATTTATCTAGTACCATGACAAAAATATAAAAACTTTTAAGTAAAATACATCTACTCATCAAAGACTTCTCCTCAGTCAGCCATTGTGGGCGTAACTTATCTTGTTGAACAGTTTTGCTGTGCTCAACCAATCAGGATTGGGGGCCTGCAAGCTGGCACTGAGAGGCGAATCAGAAGTCTGTTTGGCTAAAAAAAAAAAAAAAAAACAGCCCCATTGCTGGTAGTGTGTATGTGGCAGGAACCTGTCAATCTCACCAGGATGTACGGAAACTTGATTCTGAAGGCCCTGGGCAGATTACAATTGATATGGCAACACACAGGAGCTGAAATCTGATTGTACAAAAAAAAAAAAATCCAACATAGGTATGCCGCTACTGCAGCCATGAAACACGCTACAAAATGAAGATAATAGACTGTAAATTCTATAAATTCATGTAATTAAATAGAACAAATACTACATTTGACAACTTCTGGTAATGGTTAGGCAAGCAGAGAAGGCCTCGCTGGCCCTGACTACACACCACTGCTGGAATAACAACAGGAAAGCAGTGTAGACTCTGTAGATGCAGCATTGGAGGAATGCCCGCCTCACCTCGGACTGCAAGCCAGGAGGATTCAGCGGCCTGCAGAGCCGCGTACCACTGCTAGCCGCTTTAGAGGAAGCGCCGCTGTTGCGGTCGCCTGACGACCAGGCCGAAGGCTAGACTGTGACTCTGATTCCATCATTTCCCTGTTGATCGTCTGTTATTATCGTTCATTAGTGGTGATAACCTCTACATTGTACAATTTAAAATGTGTTTAATAAGTGTGTGAGGCATACCAAAGGGCTTTGACTGTAGTATTTTATGGATGCGTACATTATGTGCCTTTTTTAGCGGGGACTTACTGTCCATACGAGTGGGCCATATATGATGAGGCCTGTCCACCAGCTCTATGCTGACATAGGTAAGCGGGAGTAATCCATGGCCTGGAATTGAGGCTCTCCTCGAGTATATCCCTGCCCTCTTCACCTTATTAATCCCTGCCTAACGTGGACCTTATGTGATGGCTGAAAGAGGCCACATGTTTTTCTGGTCACAGTGGGCCAACAGTGGTGTCAACTCGGGACATTGCCCTAATCAGTGGTCTCTGTATCTCACCGCTTGTTCAAGTGCTTCTGAACCGATAGCACTTACGTTTATTTTAGGAGACAGTTTGTGTATTTATTGCGTCACTATGGATGTGATAAACTTCTGTGAATTAATCTGAGGCTGCATTCTAATATTAACAGATTGTGTTCAATTCCCAAGAGCTTTCCTTCTATCCTGAAATGTAACATTTCAAATGATTGCATATTCCTAATGATCCAATGTTTTTTTTTCCAGCGGGATTATGCAGACATACCAGGCGGGGAAAGCACTTTTGCACATCCTGCTATTGTCTTTGTCACTTCCTTTTTCTTCCATCTGTCGACCGTATGTCCTCCAGTGCCTTCCTATCTCAGTTGACCCCAGGATAAAGTTCATTGGAATACAATGGTTACACAAGTGACCAATGTTCGATTTTGGATAACCGATATCGTCTTTTAATTTATCACATTCTAACTTGCAATGCGTTGTGAAAAGAACAGCACACGATTGCGCAAGATGACAAAACCCTCATCAGTTTATTGTCTTTCAGCAAGTAAAAGGTCAGGATCTCACATTGCTCAGCCTTACCCGAGGCATTTCCTCCATCCTCAAATGGAGTTTTTTTGTGTTTTTTTTAAACTACGAGGCAAAATAGGCCTCATTCCAAGAAGCACTCTCAGAAATACATTTGAGTTTCTCTGTACAGAGTTTCTGTTGTCCACAAACTTGGAAAAAAAAAAAATGTGCCAAGTTCAACGCCAATTCCTTACGCCTTTTAGCTATGTCGGCTGCATGTCACAAAACACATTCATAGCTGGAGCAATGCCACAATTCAAGTAATGGAGGCAGGATACTTCTGGACCTCTTGCAGTTCACACCAACATCGGAGGCCATATCTTACCGACACCACCAAAGAGTGCATTTTTGTGGCGCATGTCAACCGTTCATAACAGCATCACCTTCACACCACCATCACACATTGCAACAATAGAAATACTGTTGGATTGCACTTTCTTCAAGCTTTCATCGTGTGGCATGTTTATAGAAAAAATATATATAGAATACAAAAAGCTTATACTTCTTCGAGTAACAGAATATAACATACAGTACTTCAGATTATGTTTTGATCAGCACATCAGCAGGTGTAGATAATTTGCTTGTCCAAATGCACTGACTGGGCAAAACAGGGATGTCTTTTTGCTCTCTATCAAGTGCTTTGGTCAATGGGTATAACATTGAGTATGCTTTTATAATGGTTTACTACAGGATGTTAATGCTACATAATATCCACTGTATGAATGGGGCAAATTGTTAAGATGCTCCACAATTTTTCACATATTCACAAGTGGTATTTACCCAGAAAATGGTTTGGTCCACCAAACCAGGACGATAGAAACAGCCTGTGTACAGCACCATTTTCCCCTCACTGATGCACTAAGTAGTAGCAATGTAATATATTTATGTAACTTATGTATAACTTTGTCCATAGCTGATTCAGTTTTAAGCAAAATCTCTCGCATTTCCAATTGTTTAAGTCAAACCAAGATGCAGCGTCTGATGTCTGCGAGCAATTTTGCGGGCGTCAACGTGTCTAGTAACGTCCCAACAAACAAACAGCAATATATGAAGTACAATTTCTTTTCGGAAATATTTAACAGTCTCTTGAAAGCAAAAAAACAAAACAAAACAAAAAAAAAAACTAAAGAAGCTGACATTCAAGTTCCGGTCCCACTTCAATCTGTGAACTTGCATTCACAAAAACTGATGGAATCACTTTAGTGCAACATTTCAACAAATGCACCTTGATGCAGTCGTTCTCGCAGGATACAGTAAACATGTCCTCTGTATAATCTCAGTTAGTTTACATTTCTGGAGCGGCCGGTGGGAGCCTAACCGTCTGTTTGGGAGTCTGTAAGAGTTTGTGCTCCTCTGCGTTTTGCAAAGGCATTGCGGGCGCTTTGGCGTGTACTGGATGCGACAGTCTAACATCCAGGGCATCATTATGTTGCACTAAGGAGTGCAGGCGGTAGTGCAGGACAAGGTCTTTCAGCGAGCAGTGGACGTCGTAGGGCTCAGCGAAGCCGTAACCGTGTGGTGTGTTGTAGATCATACAGTGCTTCACTTCTTCGTTCACTCTGAAATAGAAAAAATATTGAAAAAAAAAAAAAAACAGCCCATGAATGAAGATCACAGGAAAAAACCCCATCAAGATATAGCCTTTAAAATGTTGTACTCACACAACAGAGCAGGCGTAGCAGCCTTGTTTGCTGCTCTCACGAATGAGGAACGTCCCGGTAGCTTTCCCCTCAAGCATCTCTTCGGCCTGCGTCCTGCTCATTTCGCCCACAAACCAACTCGTCTCGTCCTGATGTGGCAAATTCTTCTCATCTCCCTTCAGCACGTATGTACTGAGAAGACAAAAGATGGCTTTGTATTACTCTAATTTGAAGTTTGTTTCTCAGAGACACGGTTTCCACGAACACTTAAGTTAATACGTACTCGTCAAGGCTGTCACTTAGTATCCCAAGCCAGTCATATATGCGTTTCTGTCGTACGCCTTTGTGATTGAGCCAACTGTATGAAGAGAAGAAAAGATTACAGATGAGTTTAAGGACTTGCTGTGACTGAAAACCCTTCGATCTACCGCCGTCTACTCACTTGAGGTACTGGTCTCTGATGTTGCGCAGCTGGATGAGGTCTGGCCGCAAACTGTTTATCTTCCGGTCTGTCTCTCGATAGTCCTCCACCTGGCTTCTCAAGTCTTCCTCCAGATGGATCTTGCTGTCGTAGATCTCACCGAGACGGCACTTCAGCTTCTCGTAATTTATCAAAAAACTAAAGAAAAGGAAGCAAGTAATTGTCTGTGTTACATTTCAGGATTGTTGACCACAGCAATTCGGGCAATAAGACAACGAATGTGATGTGAATCACTTCAAATAGTGCCAGTACCTCTCGAGATCTTTCTCGCCTCCGTCAGATTGATTGTTCCGCTCAAATTCCTCCCCGTAGCGCTCCTGTTCACGACACTGTTCCTCAAAGATCATCATTGTCTCGTTAAACGCCTCGATGGCCGTTTGCTTCATCTGGATTTCCTGACACCACACAGTTCAACAATTTAGATTCAAACTGACTGCACAAAAGGTTTGAGGCCACCAGATGCCACTTCGACTTTTTTTCTTTACCTGTGAGGTCTTTGTGAAGGATTCGTAAAGACGATCAAACTCCTTCGATTTCTCTTGATACTGACAGTGGACCTCTTTGAGCTTTCTTCCAGCGACATCAACGCTGTTCTCCTTCACCTGAAAAAAGTCAACGTATTCGATATGTACAACTACATTACCGTAGAACGCTAATGCGAAGACATGGCAGCGTTGCACACTAACCTGCTGGAAGCGGGACAAGGGATGTGTGAGCATGAGGTCCAGTGTGGCGTTGTACTCCACCAACGGGTGGTGCTGATAATGCCAAATAAGCTCCACTACAGAGGTGAACGTGAGCGGGTCAGAGAAGCCGTACTTCCCATCTCTGTGGTAAATCTTGATCAGTTTATTGTGGCCGTCTTTCCTGGAAAACACAATTGATCCAATAAATTAGTGCAAACTATATTGCTGACCCAAATGCTGACGCTTGTTTAACTCTTTCACACCTTAATGTCAGCGTAAAGTCTCCCTGCATCTTTGTGGATGCGTCACGCACCAGGAAGGATCCATCAGGTGTGTCGCGTAGCTTCTCGTTCACCTCGTCCCTGAGGCCAAAATCGGTTAACAAATTAAACATGGCAACACATTTAAAAAAAAGGCACGTTCCCAGCAGTAGATGATATGATATTTGATTTAGCACCAGTTCCTTTACCTGGTTATATCTCCCCAGTACCATTCGGCATCCTGTAGCGAGTATGTCGGCGGGGAAAGGCAGTTATTGTTCATGGCGGATGAGGCTGGCTTTGTTGACCTAGGAGGGAGAGCTGCCAGGGACAGGAACGGGTGAAAGTAGAGGATTAGGATGACTAATTCGTAGAAAGAGCGCTATCAGTCTTAAAATATTGATCGAAATGTCTCCGAGAGTGTTAACATTAATTACCCACACCCACCCGCCCACACAAGTCTGTCACTGCCTGTCAGGGACAAGTCCAGGCATGTTTCCAAAAGATGTCACATGCCTCATCATGACTGACACCCAACTGTAGTTGTTGCACGATTCCTTCTTACACATTTTTGCCAACTGCTCTACAGGATTAGTATGTTTACGTCTCATTTTCTAAATGTAAGATCACCCTTACAATGTGATAATTGAACCAGCAATTGAATGGTATTATGTTTAATTAGCTCATTTGTTGAAAATAGTGAAAGGTTCAGCACTCCAAATGGTGTCATCGTGTTTTAACGGGCATAAGACTTGACTGCAATACAGACTGCTTAAATGGAAAACGCTGAAATAACTTAAATTACATTTTGAACTTCATGACCCGTCTTTTTGTAATTATTGCAGTCTTGCAGATCTTCGTAAGTTTTCCATCAACCTTCAAGGGAAAAACATCTGACTTGGCCAAAAGTCTAAGCGTTTTCCTGCGGATAAAAAAGGAGGGCAAACCGCATCAAGAGAAGGTGAAGGGCGATATATTTCACTGCAGGACAAAAGTGCCTTTCACGAGGCAGTTGGGGAGACGACAAGAGCTCCCTCTGAGAGGAGAAAATGTGGTTTTCACCCACCATCCGCTCTCCTCTTTTTCTGACCTTAAAATAAACAAAAGTCAGGTGCAGCAGCAGCACATTTTGGCAGGCTTAAAAACCAAAAGCTGCTGCTTCTGCTGCTGCTGGGCCCCGCAAAATTAAATCTGCACACCTTCCTTCCTTCCCTCCCTCCCTCCTCCTGTTGGCTGCCAAGAAACTTCCAGCGGATTCCAGAAGCCGCGGACCAGCAGCACAGAACCGAACCAGAGCCAAGTCATTAAGCATGAACTAAAGAAATGCATAAATCATGATGGAGCCTCGTTCTGCTCGGTTGCCAGTTGGCGCTTCTGAAAAAGTTGTATCATGAATTGTACTAAGTTTGAACAATCATGACACTTCAAATTGTATGTTAACAAATAAGGTGCAGTTTCGTTTTGCTGGGTTTTTCTTCATTAATGTTTTAAAAATATGCAATAACTCAGCGGTCAAGTGACAAATGTGCACAAAAAGGGGAGCAGTTGGGTCAGTGATTCCCGACCACTGTGCGGCGGCACAATTTGGCTGCAGGAAAACATCAAATTTCACTTAATAGGTCCGAAAATTACTTATTTACTGCAAATAACGTCTTTGTTCATCCATCTCCGGCAGCAACGTACGGTGCCAGACAGAACAATGGAATGTTCTTCCACTAAATGGCAGAATGTAACACAATTTAGCCATAATCATTATTTCTGCCTATATACTTTATAGTGACATTTTTCTTTGGTGGTGTGCCGTGCGATTTTTGTAACGTTGGCTCAAATGAAAAGGTGAGGAAACACTGTTCTAGCCCTCTAGCCTACTTTCAGAGCTAGCACTAATTAAGCACGGCTGGCTGCAGGGGAGAACAAAGCGGTGGTTTCATGCGGTGCTAGTTGACGCACCATATTTGCTTCAAGATTGTCTCTATGCTTTGTCATGACAGTCCCTTAAGATCTTGTCCTCCATACGATTCGATGAAACACAGCATCGTTCCTCGCCTGCTTTGTCATTCGCGCTGGGACAAAAGAAAAGAGGCGAACCACTGCGCCTGGTCCGCTGAGGTATTACGTAATTGCCAAGCGAATTGCGCTATGCATGCCTGGGCAATGGCACAGACGACCTGATCATTACAGTATAACGTTTTACTGACACACGCTTCTGACACATGCCAGCCCTTTCGCTGTGATCACATTGGGCGATTAAAGGCCAACAATGACGTGAAATGAAGCTGTCAAATGTTTTGAACCCAAGAAGATGCAAACAATGGCTGCAGCTGACTGCGTTACCTGGTGGCGCTGGATCCATCTCGATGTAGAATAAACCTTCAGGAGGATAAATCATTCCTGTTTCACAAGAGTAGTCCAGGTTGCCTCCGTTGTCTCAGCGCAAAAACATAAAAAAGCACTTTTCTTTTGTGTCTAGTGAACCTTTTTCTCAAGCTGCTCCGAATCAGCCTGTACGTCCTTACGTTGACTTCGACCAAAATAATATCCCCTCGATTATTCTGGTAACATAAAACATCCCAAAGTCCAGCAATACTGCGTTTTTGGACTTTATAAAGATGCAGACGATCAGTCCGTGCTTGTAGCTCGTCTTTACTTCATCTCGGAAGTGGAGCGGCTTTAAAGGGCAGTTCTAACATCATCTTGGACAATACCAAGCTACTGTCACGGCGGGGGCGTTCATTTTTGTGAGCGTCTCGCAACCACACAAAACGCTCGTTTTCACCACTTAAGTTAATAGTCAGAATCAGGCAGACAAATTGTAGTGTAATATGTGCATTGTGTAATATGTGCATTTACCGACGGTCTTTGTTCATTTGGAGCAATTATTCCCCGATTCTGAAATGGTACGTTCCAGGTCGTTTCATTCAGGTTCTCTCATGCTGCACTGTACAGCTGAAAAATGGCTTGCTGCACATGAATGAAAGAAAAAAAATCTATGTATTAGAATCAGTAAATAGTGACACAATTATGTATTTTTAATCTTAGCATTGAAAGCAACGAATGACAGAATTACTCTGGGGGCGTGTTTAAATTGCTCCAAATGTCTGTATAGATTGGAATAAAAGGACATCATGCCATGCATTTGACTGACTGAATTCCTTCTTGGCATCCAGAGAGCATTTGGTTTAGCTCTTTGTCTTAGTGGTGTCGCCTACGTAGTTCCCAAGTGTGTGTTATATTCTTGTTGAGCTTGTCAAACACGTTCCGCTGCAAAATTGGCAACGTCGATGTGCACTTGTAATTATCACTGAGATCCTTCTGTTGCACATACAAGTGGTAGGGACCTTTACAGTGAAATGACAATTCATGAAAAGAATATGGTGAATAGGCCGGGATATTTATGTTCATGTATGTGTTCACGGCCAATGAATACAAGCATTGTCATTCACTCTTGACACAGAATGACATGGTGCTGTAAATTTAAACAACCCAGGGCCTCTTCCCCCAGCTGACGTTAGTGGCTGCAGGGAGAGTGAAACAAGGCCTGCATGGTCAGAGGTCTGACTCTGTTGGTGTCCGTGCGTTTATGGCTGGTCCCCTTTTGACCCAAGGACATAGAGTCAGGGAGGTAATTGCCTCCAGCATTCCTTTTTCCCATCAGTAAGATGATTCTTTCCTGTGCGCAGTCAGTACCCATGAAACATCCTAAACTAACTGCCTTGAATCGAGAATATTACGGTGCCAGAAAGCTGACAATGCCTCAGAGACACGCACAGTTTTCACACTCACATGTCTTCAGGGATGGATCAAACAAACACACACTTGTTAACATGGTAGAGAAATATCTTGGCATCATTCTGCTTGCTGATGGCAGATCGACAGTATTTTGGGCATAAGATACACTATTTGTGTGGCTCTAGTGTGTCCACAAATTAGACAAACGTGCAAGTGTTTGCTTGTATGCCTCCCATGCCTTTCCCACTTTTGAGAAGCCTCGGAGCCTGTCACAGCATGTCATTTGGCTGCTATCCAATCCCCCTCTCCCTCCCCCTCCCCCTCCTCTTGTGTCAGAAGGGCACACAGTTTGCCCCCTTAACTTCTGGGTCTGACCTGCGTGACACATTTCACTAGCACCACCCTCTTAACGCACAACAGTACCGGTGCGCCAGCTACATCAGGAGAGGCCAGGCAGGCATGGCACGATGATCTCCAGAGATACGTTGTCCCTGCAAACAGTATTTAAAGCAGCCGGAATATTCTTGTGGCGTGTGCTTTGTGTGTGCTCGCGTGCCCCATTTGTGCATGCTGTGGTTAGGGTTAGCGACGGCTGACTTGCAGGATAAACCTTTAGGCTCTTCACCCCAGATCTAGGCAGTCCTGATGGGATCTGTGAAGACTAATCGTAAGATTAACGCAAGAGGCTGATACTGAAGGCCTTCCCGCAGCCTGCTAGGTGGTGTGACTCATCTTGATAGCCACAACCGCAATATGCCATTCCACCTTGGGAAACTATGTGGTTGCACGTCTAAATTTATAAGAGGTTAATAGCGGCAATTAAAATAAACAATAGTGACGAATTAGCTGTCAGAAGCATATGGTACAGCAGGGCTGCATATAAATAGATGCTCGTTAGAATGGTGAGAGGCATTTTCTCCATACGGGGTGCTTGATTTCACTCTATTTCAATATTGTTTTTTCACGCTGTCGTGAAATTATGAACATTAATCCCCGTATTAAGAGTGTTTAAATGGGCACGTGATAGGCTTTCTGCTGCCACCAAATTTTGATAGTAATCTCCTGCCTTTTAGGAGTAATGCTTGTTTGGACTTAGTGCACTAACTGTGTCAAGGAATATCATTCATCAACTGCTTTCATATTTCCACAGCCACCAATATAGGACACATTTTATCTGGATTTGCTTTGTTTGTTGTCCACCAGGAAAAGACACAAAACAGAGAAAGCATGTCAGGGATTAGTTCAGTTGACCAATGTTGGTATCTGTGTCATGGTCTCTCACACTGTAGCCTAGGGTGAATTGCACATCTTACCAATCTGCTGTACTGTAGTGTGCCGCTATTCACGGCCATTGAAGGGATACATAATGGTCTTGGCAGAGTGTTCAACATTCACCATGGAGAGACTGTGGGGTTTCCCTGATCGGTCGCCAGAACCAGCACACAAAGCATGCAGTAGCCCTGCCAGAGGCAACTCAACTGTGGGCAGAGTGTAGGGCGGCTATGGTCTGGCCCCCGGGACCCAGCCATTGTGGAAATGTAAGTGGGGACAGTGTTTGAATGGAGCTGAAAACCTTAGATGACCAAAAGTATGAGCTTCAAATAGCTGGGCCCTGGGAAACATAGCTTGTTCTTTTAAGGAGGTCACAGAGATGCCAAAAAGTGGGAAAAATCAACAGAAAACCAATGTTTGGTGTGTAGGGAATGTAACATTTGAACATCAGCAAAAGTGATTTACCATTTTTCCTAACGTTCCTGTGTCAGCCCATTGGTTAAATCAAGCTGCTTCTGTCCTCTATGTTAGTTTAGCATTCAGTGGTCATAGCCGCCACTCGTCATATGTCACTCCCTTCTGCCACAGCCTAAACTTACTCACAGAGGTGACAACTGAGGAACTCGTGGCAGACCACCACGTTACATTAACAGCTTCGTGTCTGAGTTATTTTGTGGTATGAGGGTCCTCTGTTCCTCCAAACGCGTTGGCCTCATCTTGTCTGAAGTGGCATGCCAAATGATGGCCTGACCGTGCAGAGCACAAGCAGCAGACGTTCATGAGATACTGAACAAGAATGCCTTTTTACATTTTTCTAGTTAGTCTTGAAGTTGGTTCGTTTTTCTAGGTTTGTACAATTAGAAGTCCAAAATGTAGCTTAATATTTAGAGGACAGCATCCCTCACCACTCTGCGCTTCAAATTTTGGGTCTTCACTCATGGTTTGAGTGGTTTATCATGGTTTTTCAAAAATATATGAATGAATAAATCATGCTGCATTGTGGTTGAATATGGCCTATCATCACTACAGGAAATATGCATGCCAATTTTCTGTATTTTTTCTGCCTAAATTAAGTATTTTCAGGCATAAAAGTGGCTAAATGAACTAAAATACAAATATAAGGCATTCAGAAGACGCATTCAAAGATGTGAGAATATTCTACACTGGCCACAAGGTGTCAGCAATGTTACTGTAATGTTTGGTGAGGCGCACAAGCACCAGACTTGATTGCCGGAACAGCAGCCTTTTATTGCAGGATGAATTATCTCACAACAGGAACAATAAAACCTTAACAATGTTAACGTGCCAAGCTAAAGCTCAACTCTGAACCTCCGACCTCACTTCCCATCCACCCCACACTCGGCTCCTCCCTGGGAACACATTTAAAGCATCACACACAAGCACAAGTCTTATTTATGTCTTATTTTCTCTTACTATGTCTACTATATTGGGTAATACGAGTGTAAGAGTGACTATAGGGGTGTTATTTCATCTCTCGAGTTCTCTAATAATGTTAAAAAAAAACATTTAAAAAGTCGTAAACAGGCTTTCTACGCTCTCACAACGAAAATATTTCATTAATTTCCTACATTGCGGAAATTCACTTATCATGGTCGGGTCAGGAACCGATTAGCCGAGTTTAACAAGTGTAACTGTAATGTAAAAATAGCACGGTCTTGTATGTGTAAATAATTGAACATAAAGAACTTGGACCCGATTGTTGACGTAACTGACACAAAATGGATAACACTACATGACTGCTACCAGCAGAGCCGCTGTTGACTCAGTCTGATTCAGTTTGTGGTCTACAGCAGCTATGGCACGGCCTCCCTGGACAGCATCAATCTGCTAAATACAACACTGAAATAGGAGTTCAGAACATGTGGGGAGAGATTCTCCTATCCCCATAATATTTAGAAAGATATAAATTTGTTAATTAATTGATTGTTAATTTTCCCCATAGCTGAATGGAATGTAAAGGGAATGTAGTCAAATGCCCACCCTTAGTCTTGTGATTGGCACTGTCGCATAGAGTTGGGTATTGTTTACATATTATCTGATACCGGTGCCAAATCGAGACTTAAAAAAAAAGGAAAACATACAGATTTTGTCCAAAAAAATGCTTTTTTACTTTCATGGAATTTTGTGACACGCAACTTGAACAGGATAGTAATTGAAATACTTCAATAATATCAATAAAATGACATCTAAGGCACAAATTCACCAATACCAAATCAAATCCACAAAAATTGTCATAATTATCACAGCAAAACCAGCAGCAGCGCAGAACACAGAGAATGTGCAAAAAAAACCCAACCTGCTTGTTGATATTCAGAATTCGTGAATGCCTCTCGCTTGTAATGAGGAAGTGTTGTGTTGCTGTTGTGTAGAGCAGTGGTCCCCAACCCCCGGGCCGAGTCTATCTGTGCGGCATGACAGAAAGTTAGCACACGCACAATGGACATGCGTCAAGTGAGACGGATGTAACAGAGAGAATCCGGCCACTTTTCAAAATAAAACAGAATAATGGAAATTATATTTTTTTATCTGTGCGGCCCGGTACCAAATGACCCACGGCCCGGTACCGGGCCACACAGAAAAAAAATATAATTTCCATTATTCTGTTTTATTTTGAAAAGTGGCCGGATTCTCTCTGTTACATCCATCTCACTTGACGCATGTCCATTGTGCGTGTGCTAACTTTATCTCATGCCGCACAGATAGACTACTACTGTATTTTTACCATTTTTCTTTCACCTCATACTTGGTCTCAAATGCTGATACTATGTGGGAATGCATAAAGGTAAGTTTGGATGACTTATTGAGTGCTAATGTGCACAGTTGTCTCAAGTTAATTCATGCTAGCGCACTGCCTTTTACCACACACGTCAAACAGCGATGTAATCATCTCTCTGGAAAAACTTGGCTGGAACTTGAACTGGCAGATGGTGGGTCGGCATTCATTTTGTGCTTTTAATTTGATGTTATTCATGTCTTAGTTTTACACAATACATAATAAATAAGATAAATTAGATCGCTATAATGTACGAAACCACTGTTTCGTGGTTGACTATGACCTATTATTAATCAAAAAATATTGAAAGAAAAATTATATGTCATATTCTGGTCACTAGGCGTCAGTAATGTTACAATGATGAGACATGACATTGCATTACATTCCCTTCACACTGCATGCAGTCAGCCATGACATTTTCGATATGACATAGTGAAAAGAAGCTCTCCTCCCATTCTGTGTGGAAGTGTTTTTTTGGCCTCGTACATTGTCCTTCTTCCCCATTCCATTTGAAACCCCTTCTTGTGTATAGAATACATACAGTACATTTGAGGCCAACTACTTCGCTCGGTAGCATGGCGTGTTCTTGTGTCCCTGCAGTGATCCCGTAGCCTGCGGCTACGAGCAATGTGTTGTAAACAAAGAATAATGGGAGTGTAAAGGTGACTAGAGGGGTGTTATTTCATGTCTACAAGGCTCTAATAATTATTTAGAAAGTCATAAACAGTTTTCCTATACTCTAACTATGAAAATACAGTGTTCCCTCGCTCTGTCGCGGTTCACCTTTCGCAGAGTCGCAGTTTTGTGGAATTTTTTTAGTGCTTCTTTTTTTTTTTTAAGAAGAATTGCATTGTGGGAAGTTGAGTGTCTATCTCTTCTCTCCCACAGTCCATTGTTTTCTGCTTCCTGATTGGCTGTAGACCATTGTCAATCAATCTCCTTCGTGCCGTCCTGCCATGTCTCCTGTGTCATTGCACGCTTGCTAGCTTGTAAATGAATCTTCTGTTCGTCTGAAGCAATATACTTAACAAGGATACAGAAACGCTACAGTACAGCAGAACGGCAACTGGACGAAAAGGCACGGGGACATGAGTGAAATATGCTTGAGTGATTTAATCATTTCTTTTGTGTTGATCATTAAGGTGGATCATTAAAATTATTATTATCAGTTGATTGACATGTGACTCAGCAACAGTCATTAGTAAGTGCTTAGCTTACTGGTCCAAAGAGAAAGCACAATTCCCTAACCTTTGTAACCGAAGCGGTGCAGAAAAAAGAACAGTCATGTTGCAGTCAGCACACCTTCACACTGAAATCAGCAAAACATGCAATGCATCTTGTTAGTCTTAAGAGACAGGAGTCATGTGTGTCCGTGAGTAAAGGATTCAGAAGATGGAAGTTAAGCTCGTAATGTCTTTCTCTCTCGCTGACACACTCGCACACACACACACCAGCCTTTCACGCGAAGCAAAATTGAGAAGCCGAGACCTCTTTTCAAGCTTCTCCATATAAAAGGATACTACTCTCCTCGGCTACGCAGCTATCACATCAGCACTATAACTCTATTAGGCACAGCTCCAGGACACACTAAGCAACCAATAGCCCACAATGGCGTCATTGTCAGTGAGGATTGCAGCTATTGTCGGCCATGCTACAGGATTTATTCCCCTCCTCCCATATTGTGACCTTCACCTCTGACCCCTTCTGCCATCTCACATGCTCCAGGACTGAGCGTGTAAGGGTTTCTGCCTTCTGGGTCCTTAAATGCCACTCTACAATGACTCAGCCCGGCTAAGTGGATTCTCTCTACAGTTCTAGTGTTTGGGTGATTCAGGTTGGTGTGACTGAGGACAGAACCAGTGGTGGTGGGGGTGATGCTTACAGAATTGTGGTTCTACTGACCCTCTGAAAAGGTCATTTGCGAGGCATGAGAGGAGAGGAGGTGCCTAAATGGTTCTTTTCTCCCCTTTTCTCCCCCTGGCCAGGGCAGAGACTCTGTATGGTTATTTATGAGCGTGTGGGAGAGCGAGAGGGTCTGCAATGAAATCCACCCGCCTCTTTGTTGCCAGGACTGGGCTCGGCTAAGGTGCCTGTCATTGGTTCTATCATATATTTACATGCACACGCTCGCAATTCCTCAGCCACTATTAGGGACCCCTCCCATAGCCGCAAGGGCAGAGGAGAGGGCTCTGTTGCGAGGCAGATTTGGAGAGTGAGGTGTGCTTGGCATAAAAGCTGTCAGCAGTTTGATAGATGCCACTCAGGCAGGAACGGTGTGGAACTTCCAGAAGACGCATGCTGCCGACATCATTTCAAACCTACAGTCAAAGCTCGGTTTTTTGTACGCTCCATGTTTGCGTATATTTTGCCTCAGTTTTTGTAGACTTTTGTGGTTTTTGTACAATATTGCAGACTTGTCCGTTTGCCGTGTACTGCGTCGTTCCGCTTAATTGAGTGCCCAAACATGCTCCCTAAGTGTTGCTGACTAACTGTTCATGCATTTTTTATTGAGTGTGACTGCTAAATGACCTGCCATGGGGCCAAAGAAAGTTGCAAGTGCCAGCAGTTTGATAATAAGGTGAGAAACACTAGTGCTTTCCATGTGCAGGAAGTTTGCATCAATAATAAAATAGTCATTTATAACTATTTTGTACTGTTTTCTGCAAGCAAAAGTATGATTATTTTCTATAAAAATGTGTTTTTGCTAATATCCTTGGGTGCCTGGAACAGATTAACTGGATTTGCGTTATTTCCTGTGAAAAAATAGACTCAGTTTTCGTACTTTTCAGTTTTCGTCTAACCTTAAGGAACAAATGAATGACGTCAAAAATGCTCACAAAAACTGAAGCTGTATACATTTTTACCATAAGAAACCCAATGAATCCGTTCCAGAAAGGCATAAACGTGAACACAAAACATGTTTTTTTAGAGTTTTACAGTTATATTTTTACATGCCAAAAACACTTTGAAATGCGTATAAATGCATACAGATGCCATTTTAGACGATTTTGACTGATCTTTCAAGGCACACCGAATATTGTCTTCCATTGCTATAAAAACATGCAGCCTACCAAAAGAAAGATGAGACTCCTCTCTTTCATCAGTAAAAAAAGTTTGTTTCGATCTTTTGCTGTTATTTAGTAATCAGCAGTAGAACATAGGTAAGTTTCAGGAAAATATCAGTTCCCGACTAAAAAGAGAGAAAAGCAGCTCTTTGTGAAAAGGTACATTTCAAGCATAACTTTCACTTTGGCACAAATTTTTTGCTTTTGTGACAGCTCAAATATCTAAACAACCATACCACAACATTAAGAACACAAAAACGGGTTGTTTTACATCAAAATAACAATTTATATAATTTACAAACACCATGAGCTATTTACAATTTTCACCTTCGGAACTGAACTCCCTACAGTGCATAACCTTCTGCACGCCACACTCCTCCACGCTCTTCCACTTCCTCCTTGCTGTCATGTATGTTTTTTCCATTCAAATTCACATGCCGAGCTCTTACCAAATGTAGTTCTGCTACCTTTCATGGCTTAAAACTGCTCTAAAAGTGACATCCATTAGTGTGCAATTGTGTCATCACTTCTTTTTTGCCCCTCGCGCAAAAAAACCTAAAAGACGTATAAATACGATCAGGCGTTTGGGTTTATAAAAATGTAAAAATACGCCTTTGGTATTGAGTTAATAATACAGGTGCACTCACGCAGTGTATTAATAACACAACAAGGCACGCACCATATTGTACGCTAACCGAAAACTCTGACAAAATTTTGCCGTACATTTTTGATGTTAGCTGAAAAACGGTAAATGCGGTGGCCTAGTGGTTAGCATGTGGGCCACACAGTCAGGAGATCTGGGTTCGAATCTCCGTCTGTATGGAATTTGTATGTTTTCTCCGGGTTTTCTCCGGTTTCCTCCCAAATTCCAAAAACATACATGTTAGGTTAATTGGCGACCATCCGTAGTCCAGGGTGTACCCCGCCTCTCGGCCGAAGTCAGCTGGGATAGGCTCCAGCATACCCGCGACCCGAGTGAGGATCAGCGGCATACAGTAGAAGATGGATGGATGAAAAACACGCTGACCGAGGTTCCACTGTAGTCCGTTTGCCCTGCACTATATCGCTCCACAAAGCAATTTTTTATTGCGTGTGACCACTAAATAACTCTCCATGGGGCCAAAAAATGTCGCTAGTGCCGTTAATTTGATAAAGAAAGTGAGAAACACTATTGATTTCATTCTTACCAGGATGTACGGAAAGTCAGCATCAGCAATAACTTCCATCCATTTATCTTTTACAATTATTTTGCATTGTTTTCTGCACGTGAAGCTATAATTATTCTCTAGAAAATGTATTTTTTGTTACTAATTTTGGGTGTCATTGAGTTTACATTATTTCCTATGGGAGAAATTGCTTCGGATTTTGTCTGACCTTTTGGAATGAATTAATGGCCGAGGTCCCACTGTACTGCACATGTGAAAGTTACTGATTGTTATTCATTAGGGTATTTAAAACAACTACAAAAACATAGATTTTTTGAATGTATGTTTTTTGAATGTATGTATGAACAAAGCAGAAGACGACTGTGCCAGAGAAGCAGAAGTGTCTGCTCACACCACTGCTGCGCTCTGCCAGTGTAACACACACCACTCTTTTTTTCCCCTCCCTTGACAAAAGTTAAATTAAGCTTGAATTTCTCGCCGGAGTCAAATGGTCATGATGTCATGGTTTGAGGACAGAATGACTCGGTTTGTCTGTTGACTGAGAAGGCCTATTCTTGCATGTTTGGGTGGGAGCACGCATATAATTGCAGTGCGGGATAGCGTGAGGGGATGGGGGCGGGGGGAGGGAGCCAGTTAGCACGCAACACGAGTTTTGGCCCACAGTTGCCGGTGCGGGTGCCAAACTTGTCCAGAGCGCTGATGTGTGTATCGTTGCGCCAGGCTAGTTGTGCTCTCCTTAGAAGCTTGTGCTGTTCCAAGACACATCTTTCATTTGCACATGCTGAATAGCTTAAGGGAGCCCAAGGCCATTTAAATGGGGGACAGATCTCGCTTTTAGGGAGGTTGCTTGGCTATGCAAGTGTGTGTGTGTGCTTGCAAAAATCTTCAGAATGTCCATTTCCAGTAAGATTTGTCACATTGTTTGCTCTCAAGTTAGTTGTTAGGCAGCAACCAAACCGCGGTGCGCGTGTTGCTGCCATTTCAGGATTACGCTGATCCAAAAATCTGACAGTAAAAGAAGAGAATGGAAAGCTTTGTCTGCCTTTTCATATCCTCTCAGTGGGAGGTAGAAAGGCAAGACCTTCAGACCAGGCTGAGTGGTGGTGGGTGTTTGGGGAGGGGGAGCTCTCAACTGCCAACCAGATGGGCCACCAAGCCGTGTGTATTTAGGGAGATCATATGGGATAACCTCGCAAAGACAGATTGACATTTTGCTGACAAAACAAACCACCGCTGTCCTGCACGCACGTAGCGCCCTTTCTACACATGCGCCCTCATGTACGGCCGTGCAAATACTTTAAGAGGTGTTTGCTTACAGAGGTCTTAAGGAAGTTATTTCGGCATGTGTTAAGTACGTGCCGGTGGAGCCATAACAATAAGAGGATAGGACAAAGATTCCCGCTCAACAATAGCAGCGTTGGTGACCTGCGTAAAGGAGACAACCTTGAGCAAGTCATCTCATCTTTTGCCTTGCCTTGGGATTTACCTTGGTGCTTAAAGGCCAGGTTGCAATGGATGTCGCAAAGGGTTAAGAAGTCATCATCTGTTTGAGTACTTGTCGGCTTCTGACAAAAACAAGCACCCTTCGCACCTTTGCCATTTTCATGTCATATTTGCTCTACCAAATCAGATTCCTCTACCCCAGGGGTGTTGAAAGCACGGCCCGGGGCTGTTTTTTTTTTTTTATCGGCCTGCGGCACATTCTAAAAATATAATTTAAAAAGAAAACTGAGAAAAAAACAGGAAAAATGGAAAAAAACAGCTGTAATTTTACAAGAATGAAGTGAAAATATGAAGAAAAAAGTTGTAATTTATTGTTCTCATAATATTACTGCGTAAGGGCCACACCGTGGCCTGGTGGTTAGCATGTTGGCCACACACAGGCTGTCGGGAATGTCTGTGTGCAGTTTGCACGTTGCAGGTTTTCTCCTCCCACATTCCAAAAACATGCATGTTAGGTTAATTGGCGACTCTAGATCGTCCATAAGTATGAATGTGAGCGTCAATGGTTGTTTGTCTATATGTGCCCTGCGATTGACTGGCGATCATTCCAGGGTGTACCCCGCCTCTCCCCCTAAGTCAGCTGGGATAGGCTCCAGCATACCCTAGTGACCCCAAGCAATATAGAAGATAGATGAATGGAATATTATGAGAAAAAAAATAACATAAAATGAAAAATCATGTCGAAATGTCAAAGAAAAAAGAAAAAAGTTGTAATATTATGAAAAAGAGAACAACAAATAAAGTTGCAATTTTTGGAAAATTAGGTTGCGGAAAAAGTTATAATGTTACGAAAATAAAGTCGAAATATTATGGGAATGAAGCCCCAATATTACAAGAGGAAAGTTGAAATGGTTGGAAAAACAATGACACAATGAAAAAAAGCATCTGCAATTTTAGGAGAATGAAGTCAAAATATTAAGAGAAAACTAAGGAGAAAAAAGTCGGAATTTAATGACATAAAACATCGTAATATTTGAGGAATATTAATTTGCCGTTTTAGTAACAGCTGAAATATTAAAGAAAAATTATGTTATTTTTCTTTTTTTAGAAGTCATAATATTATGACAAACAAAACAAAATAAAATTGTTATTTTCAGAAAATTTGATTGGTGAAAAGTCCAAATATTATGGGAATAAAGTCGTAATCCAGTCATCCCTTGTAATATCACGGTTTGATTATCGCTCCCTTGCTATGTCGTTAGCAATAATTAATAAATTATTGCTGTTTCATGGTAGACTATGGTCTGTTATTAGTGAAAACATATTGAAATACAAGTGATATGTAGTATTCTGGTCACTAGGTGGCAGTAATGACACAAACCATTAAGACATTACCTTACATTACATTAACCTTAATTATACAGTGTTTGTAATTATGTTCTACATTGTTCGATTTTTCAAAGCGAACGGTAAATTTGCAAAAATTACATTTATGGTTCATGGTGCCACCCATGACCAACTAGCTCTCGCGGTTCAGCCTCATTCCGCATGTGGCGTCAGCTAAAGCAGAGTAAACAAATGCTTCTCGAGGTAGATGGTCGACTTGGTTCAGTATATTTTTCATCAAAATAGTAGTCGTGTCAAATTGTCGTGCTGCTGCCGGATGTTTATACTGCCCGATTGATACTGTAAATTTGTTTTCTTTTCCAAAAGAGGAAGGTTTAAGACAAAAACGGACGAAGCAAGTGCAGAGAACGAGAGACCATCATGAGTTCTTCATTTTTCAGTGTTCATTTCATTTGAAGGAACACCTTTACAAGAAGCACTTGGCTTGAAAGTATGGTATAAGTACATTTTCAAAAAGGATGCTATGAGGCTGAACAGCGAGCGCTAGCTATAAATGGAATTTTAGAACATAATTACAAACAATATATTACATATTTAAGCAAAATGAATGAATCATGTCAGGGACCCGTTAACAGTCCATGAAGTAATGAAGTCATCCATGGCATGTCTGACATGATCGAGTGAAAAAAAGTTCTCCTCCCATCCTGTGTGGAAGTGCTAAGTTTTTGGCTTAAGTTTAGAAGAAATAAACTCGAGGCTAACTGGTTAGCACACTCGCTAGCGGCCATCTCTGCAGCATAAGCGTTGCAATGTGTTGTAAGCAAAGTGGCCCTTGTATCCTTTCATTTGTCACTATGTGGCCCTCGTTGGAAAAAGTTTGGACACCCCTGCCCTATCCCCTTTAGCCGTTTAGTCAAAATACATCACTCAAAATGTTCCTGACGTAAAAAACCCCACACCCTGTACTCACCTCCCATATCTCTAATCCACTTCAATACACTCCACACCTACTCCCACTCACTTGTGCACACTTTATTTATATAATTAATTCAGCTTGTACCACAATATGTTCTGTTCCAAAATACTGATTACGTTTGTTGTCATAATAGAACAATAACACGACACTAATTTCTGGCAGCCTTTACGCTATGCGGACAATATGAATACAAGAGATTTAGTTCAAGACAACAATGTAAAACTGATGACTGCACAGGCTGACATGATCATGGTGACCCCCCCCTCCCAAAAAAAAATGAAGCCCAAGGCTGCTCACCTAATCTCTTTCCTTTAACCTACTTAGCTAGTTCACTCAAGTTTCATTTACACTTATTCAACCATAGTTTTATCATTAGTATTAAAATAATAGCTTTGGAATCGACTAAGCCTGGTGGCTTACTTTATTATTATTTTGTTATTATTTTACAGTGATAACTCAGTTTCTGTTATTAATTTGTTCCAAAGAGTCTGTGGAAAACCAAAACTCATGAAAACCGAATAGATTTTTCCCATAAGAAATAATGTAAATCCAATTACTCCGTTCCAGACACCCAAAAATATTAACACAAAACACATTTTATAGTAGGGCTCTCCAAAGTGAGGTCCACGGGCCATTTACGTACTGCAGTTGTTTTTGTATTGGCCCCCGGCACATACTAAAAATACAATTAAACAAGAAAACTAAAAAAACGAAAGCAAAAATGGAAAAAAAGCAGTATTTTTACAAAAATTAAGTCAAAATATTCAGAGAAAAAAGTGGTAATCTAGACTGATTCAGTCTGGAAATAGTTATGAAGCGATTTCTTAAGCTTTGGAACTATGAGAGCTATTATCCACAAATGGCAAAAACTTGGAACAGTGGTGAACCTTCCCAAGAGTAAGGGAGGCCAGCCAACCCAAATTACCCTAAGAGCGCAGCAACGACTCATCCAAGAGGTCACAAAAGACCCCACAACAACATCCAAACAACTGCAGACCTCACTTGCCTCAGTTAAGGTCAGCGTTCATGACTCCACCAGAAGAAAGACACTGGACAAAAAACGGCCTGCATGGCAGAGTTCCAAGACAAAAAACACTGCTGAACAAAACGAACATTAAGGCTCGTCTCAGTTTTGCCACAAAACATCTTGATGATCCCCAAGACCTTTGGGAAAATACTCTGTGGTCTAACAAGACAAGGGTTTAACATTTTGGAAGGTGTGTGTCCCATTACATCTGGCAAAAAAGTAACGCCGCATTTCATAACATCATACCAACAGTAAAATATGGTGGTGGTAGTGTGATGGTCTGGGGCTGTTTTGCTGCTTCAGGACCTGGAAGACTTGCTGTGATAAATGAAACCATGAATTCTACTGTCTACCAGAAATTCCTGAAGCACAATTTCCAGCCATCTGTTTGTGACCTCAAGCTGAAACCAACTTGGGTTCTGCAGCAGGACAATGATCCAAAACACACCAGGAAGTCCACCTCTGAATGGCTGAAGAAAAACAAAATGAAGACTTTGGAGTGACCTAGTCAGAGGCCTGACCTGAATCCTATTGAGATGCTGTGGCATGACCTTAAAAAGGCGGTCCATGCTGGAAAACCCTCCAATGTGGCTGAATGACAACAATTCTGCAAAGATGAGTGGGCCAAAATTCCTCCACAGACTCATTGCAAGTTATTGCAAATGCTTGATTGCAGTTGTTGCTGCTAATGGTGGCCCAATAAACAAGACGTGAGATGAAGTGTAAGATTAGTATCTGTGAGCCTGGGAAGTAAGGTGTGTGTCAGCTAGCTAGAGTTGACTATTAAGTGCTGAGTGCTAGCAGCTGGTTAGCGGTGTAGAAAGTGGCCGACAGCAGCTCCTGTGTGAATGTTCACGGCATATGTTTTCTGCTTGTTAATAAAGTGATTGAAGTGCATTGTGAGTCTCTCCTTAACCACAAACAGTAGAGTAGTAGAGTAGTATTCTACACTGGTCTCTAGATGTCAGTAATGTTACATTGATGAGACAATAGCCACCAGAAAGTATGCCGTCAATGCCAACGTGTGAGTCTATCTTATCTTATTTATGTCTAAAATGGCTTATTTTCTATTATTATGTGTACTATTTTGGGTAATACAAGTGTAAAGGTGACTATAGGGGTTTTATGTCATGTATACTGGGCTCTAATAATGATTTCCGTTTATTAATATCAAATCCTACTTCGCGGAAATTCACTTAATTAACGAGGAACGACCGTACTGTGTTTGGCCCTGTCCCTGCATTCATAGTACATTTACATGCACCACCACTACATGATACAACACTGCATTACTGCAACCTTCTTGGCTCCGTAGCTTATTTGGAGTCTATTTATTTATTTTATGGAAGAATGGGCGTTATCTTTATTTTTAAAAAATGTGTGTGAGGAGCTATCTCCTTGATTATACTATTTGTGATGTCCTTGCATGCACAGCACGTACCTTGGGCTTTGACTTTGTAGATTATTTCAAGTTGTTTTGGTTATTTCGAACATGCGAGGTGGTGGTTGTCGTTAATAACTGGCCAGAGTAATGACTGCATGACTAGGGGCGCCCGTGAATGAGCGCACTTCTTCAAAAGTGCACCGTGCTTAGGCGCACAAGTCAAAACGAGCAGGACTTGATGTGTCAAGTGTGGCCACGCATGGCACGAATGGAAGCAAGTGAACTTTAACTATGCCCTGACGGAATTTGGTGGATTATTTGGCATCTCAAATGCACCTTGTTGCCACGTTCATCCTGTAAAGCCCCCCGGAGTCAAGACAAAGATGAGCTTATTGGATGGATTCAATCTTGTTTGGCCATCTAACGAGGATAAAGGATGCCGCTTGAAGGTCAAAGGCCTCTTAAGCTTGTATGACCACCTACCTTTGATAATTATACCTGTCAGATAGGGTTAGTTTGTGTCAGCGCTGCAAATGTCAAAAGGTAAACAGGTCACTAACAGCCTGTGTGTGGGCTTTAAGCGACGTAGTAGTGTAATAGGATGTTCTGGGAGACGCACAGCCTGCCAAATAAACAAGCAGACAGGCTGCAAAGCAAACAGTTGTGACAATGGAATCCTCAACGTCACATACAAAAAGAAGGTAGTTCACGTCACTAGCGGAGCCCTTCATCATGCTCCAATTTCTGCTGCCCGCAAAGATGCTTTAGTGTGCTATTTTGGTAATGCTTTGGGGCTTTTGTGTCTGGTGATCGAGCTCTTTCGAGCTTGGTCTTGAGCCCTCACATACTCTTTCCCTTCCTCTTCCTTTCCCACCCCAACTTTCTCGCCCACACTGCCACCCTTGCTTTTCCATGGCCTCTCATTCCAGAGAGCTCTGCGAAGCAAATAAATGAACGACACAATCCGGAAATAGGCGTGCAGCCGGAGATGGTGAGCAGGACAATCCCTTGATTAATGTTGGCAGCAGGCTTGTAAAAAGAGGAAAATAGTATTGCAGTCCTTCTCACTTCAGACAGAGGTGGTTTCGTGCATACGTTTAATCTCCATGTGACTGAAAAAGTATTTAAAACATCTTGCTTTTACCTCAGACTCAGATACTGCACACGTGTGCTCATAAAGCTGCATTAGGATAGACTGTTGGTAACTGCTCAACATGGTAGTAAGGGTTAACTTATCTTTAGCCTGCAAGGTCAAAGTGCATTATTAAAGAGGGACAGATGTCTGTGAGCTGGCTGGTGTAGATGAGTGGAGCACAAGGCGCTGGGTAAATGTTGTCAGGCTTGACTGGGGGTATGCAGGGAGGGATTGTGAAGATAAGAGTTGTGCCAGCAGGTTAAAAGCAGGGTCAACTCTATAAGCAGGCCCTTGTCTGGAGACTTGTCCACTGTTGCCAATCACAATCATACTCCAGCAAGACTGATGACATGTCGCCAGTAGCTTCAGTCACTCTGGTCGTACACTCCGGGGGAATGTTGCTCCTCTCTTGCTTTTGCCTGAGGTTAAATCTCGTAAAAAGCTGAGCACCCAAGGCAGCGTTTGCTGCCAGTCCGTGCAGCATTATAGTTACTTTGACAGACTAAATGTACTCTTGTAGATTGAGAAAATAACCTCAAAAGGCCATGTGACAGATCTGTGAATTGTGTTTCACATGGTGCCTGCTTGATGCCTATTAAATGACCAACAAAATGCCCTGCTCACTTTTTACAAGGGGAGGATAGCCTGCGTGAGTACATCTCACCATTACAGTCAGTAACATGAGATGGCGAACCACAACACCGCTAAATCAGTAAAATGGGAGCCCAGAGTCACTGTAATTTGGGAGGGAGCTGGTTAACCACTCCTCATAATGGATGGTGTTTCTGTTTAGCCCAAGGCGTCGGAGCTGAGGTCATATGCAAACAAGGCAGATCCTTGGTTGCTGATTTTAATGCAGTGTAAATTATGTTGTGTTTGATCAGGTCTGTGATATCCATGCGGCTTCAATTTCAGCGTGTAGCGCAAACAACTTAAACAAGGACCTCTATTACTTAACAGGGATTCTATAATTAAAATCGATCTATTTGAAAATATAATTATAAAAGGCCCGAGCTAGTTGGCCACTCTCTAATGCACCACAAGGAAACAGCCTGGATTTTCTTTTCTAATTTGCATAATAAAATATGAGCTCTACTGTATTCCCTCACGCCTAAAAAAACATTAGAACTACATTCAAATTAGTCCACTGGTGCAGCCATGAAACTCTTAATGATACATCTATCCATATTTTATACCGCTTGTCCTCATTAGAGCCACAGGGGAGCTGGAGTGTATCCCCGCTGACTTCGGGTGAGAGGCGGGGCACGGTCTGCATTGGTCGTGAGTCAATCACAGGGCACATATGGACAAACAATTCATACCAATGGAAAATTTAGAGTCTCCAGTTAACCTAACATGCATGTTTTTGGGATATGCACGCATGGGGAGAACATGCAAACTCCACACAGAGATGCTTCTGTGTGAGGCAGATGTGCTAATCGGCAGTCCACTGTGCTTAAGGATACAATAAATACAATAAAGATGATAAAAATCAAAGATTTATTACCTGTGGATGGATAATTTAAACACCTATACATAAATCGCACGTGTCCTCTAATACAATTATACTACCACCACTGCATAACACCTGGTTATGACAACCTGAACCACATTTTTTGCAAACTTATTTACATTTAAAAAAATGAATTAATCGCATGTGCAGAAGTATTGACACCCCTTACCATGAAGCTCAAAATTGAGCTCAGGTGCATCCTGTTTCCACTGATCATCCTTGAGATATTTATACAGCTTCATTGGTGTCCGCCTGTTGTGAACTCAGTTGATTGGACATGATTTGGAAAGGCACACAACTGTCTATATAAGGTCTCACAGTTGACAGCTGAAGCAAGCATGAAGTCAAAGGAATTGTCTGTAAACCTCCGAGACAGGATTGTCTCAAGGCACAAATCTTTCAGCAAGACGGTGATCCTAAGCAGACAGCCAAGAAATCTAAGGAGTGGCTTCAGGACAACTCTGTGGAGCCCAGGCTTGAATCTGATAGAAAACTGTGGAGATGTGAAAATAGCTGTACAACAACGCTTCCCCATCCAACCTGATGGAGTTGCTGCAAATATGATGTGGCATCATATTAAAAAAGACGTGGAGTCGTAATTGCTGCCAAAGGTGCATCAACAAAGTATGTACTTATGTACATGCGATTTCTATGAATTTTATTTTTAATAAATTAATAAAAAACTTTATTCATGTTGTCATTATGGGGTGTTGTGCGTAGACTATTGAGGTAAAAAAAATAATGTATTCCAATTTGGAATAAAGCTGTCATATAACAAAATGTGGAAAAAGCAAAGCACTGTGACTACTTTCCGACAGCGCTGTAAGTGATAACATTTACAGTGGTGTGAAAAAGTGTTTGTCCCCTTCCTGATTTCTTATGTTTTTGTATGTTTGTCACACTTAAATGTTTCAGATTATCAAACAAATTGAAATATTAATCAATGCAACGCAAATGAACACAAAATGTTTTAAAATGAAAATCTTCATTATTAACGGAGAAAAAAAATCCAAACCTACATGGTCCTGTGTGAAAAAGTGATTGCCCCCTAAACCTAATAACTTGTTGGGCCACCCTTAGCAGCAACAACTGCAATCAAGCGTTTGCAATAGCAAGTCTCTTACAGCGCTGTGGAGGAATTTTGGCCCACTCATCTTTGCAGAATCGTTGTAATTCAGCCACATTGGAGAATTTTCCGGCCTTAACCTCCTTTTTCAGGTCATTCAGGTCAGGACAGTAGACAGCAGAATTCATGGTTCCATTTATCAGAGCAAGTCTTCCATGTCCTGAAGTAGCAAAACAGCCCTAGATCATCACTCCACCACCACCATATTTTACTGTTGGTCTGATGTTTTTTCCTAAAATGCAGCGTTTGTCATGATTGGCAGGGTGTCTGTCGAATGATGGACCCCCAGTACGCAGAAACAGGAGCATTGTACAAATAAAAGTCCTTTAATGAGCACAAATAGGTGCAGGTACTCACAGGAAGGCAGGAACAAACAACAAAAGGCGACAGAGGAAAAGGCTTTGTGAAAACAAGAACGGTAGTCTTGGGCAGTAGCAAGAGATAAGGATAGTGTCTAGGTGACAGCACAGGTTAGCAGCGACAGTGAGACCTGGAGAGGCGTGATTGGGAGGAACGGCCCCCCTGATTTCAACCCGAGCTGTGTTTTTTTTTTTTATTGGACTTCTGTGCTCGTCAGAGATTGTCCATAACGAACACCATGTTCAAGTATAAGGGTGTTCACATGTGCACCTGGCACCAGGACACCCTGGGCCGCAGTTCAATGATCGACTTTGTGGTCATGTTGTTGGATTTGCAGCCACATGTTTTGGACACTCAGGTGAAGAGAGGCGCAGAGCTGTCAACTGATCCGATGGTGGCGCCGATGGTGGGGGAGGATGCTGGTCAGACCTGGCAGACCGAAACGTATTATGAGGGTTTGCTGGGAACGTCTGGCAGAGTCCACTGTCAGAAGAAGTTTCAACTCCCACCTCCGGGAGAGCTTCGACCATGTTCCGAGGGAGGCGGTAGACACTGAGTCCGAGTGGGCCATGTTCCGTGCCTTCATTGTCGAGGCGGCTGATCGTAGCTGTGGCCGTAAGGTGGTTGGTGCCTGTTGTGGCCGTAATCCCAGAACCTGTTGGTAGACACCAGTGGTGAGGGATGCCATCAAGCTGAAGAAGGAGCCCTATCGGGCCTTTTTGGCAGTACTTCCAATGAGGAAGCAGTGCCTGGGACTTCCGGCTCTCCTATCTCTGGGGCTGAGGTTGTCGAGGTGGTCAAAAAACTCCTTGGTGGCAGGGAGTTCCTTATGGCCCGGTATGCTGTGGGCGTGTCTTGGTTGACACAACTCTGCAGCGTCGTGTGGAGATCGGGGGACGGTGCCTCTGGATTGGCAGACCAAGGTGGTGGTTCCCCTTTTTAAGAAGGGGGACCGGAGGAGGTGTTGCAACTATCATAGGATTACACATCTGAGCCTTCGTGGTAAGGTCTATTCAGGGGTTCTGCAGAGGAGGATCCGCCAGATAGTTGAGTCTCGGATTCAGTAGAAGCAGTGTGTTTTTTGTCCTGGTCGTGAAACTGTGGACCAGCTCTACACTCTCGGCAGGTCCTTGAGGGTGCACAGGAGTTTGCCCAACCAGTCTACATGTGTTTTGTGGACTTGGAGAAAGCGTTCGACCGTGTTCCTCAAGGAACTCTGTGGGGAGTATTCTGGGAATATGGGGTACCAGATCACCTACAGTAATTCACGTGGTTTGTTCCCTGTATGACAGAGTTTAGTTTACATTGCCGGCAATTAGTGAGGCCCTTTTTCATTGAGGGTTGGACTCCGCCAAGGCTGCCCTTTGTCACCAATTCTGTTCATTACTTTGATGGACAGAATTTCTAGCCGCAGCCAGGGCGTTGAGGGGTTCCGCTTTGATGCATGCGGGATTGAGTCTCTGTTTTTTGCAGATGGTCCTGCTGCCTTCATCGAGCCATGACGTTCAACTCTCACTGGATCGGTTCGCAGCGGAGTGTGAAGTCCGAGTCTATGGTTCTCGTTCGGAAAAGGGTGGAGTGGCATCTCTGAGTCAGGGATGAGATTCTTCCCCAAGTGGAGGAGTTTAAGTACCTTGTGGTTTTGTTCACTAGTGAGGGAAGGATGGAATGTGAGATCGACAGGCAGATTGGTGCGGCGTCTGCAGTGATGCGGGCTCCTCACTGGTCCGTTGTGAAGAGGGAGCTCTCAATTTACAGGTCTATCTAGTCTATCTACGTTGCTACCCTCACCTATGGCTTGAGCTTTGGGTAGTGACCGAAAGGACAAGATCACGGGTACAAGCGGCCGAAATGAGTTTTCTCCATAGGGTGGCCGGACTCACCCTTAGAGATAAGGTGAGAAGCACTGTCATTCGGGAGAAGCTCGGAGTAGAACCGCTGCTCCTCTGCATTGAGAGGATCCAGATGAAGTGGATCGGGCATCTGGTCAGGATACCTCCCCAGGGAGGCCTCCAGGAGAGACTGTAGCCTTTCAGAGACTATGTGTCTCAACTGGCCTGGGAACGCCTTAGGATCCGCCAGGACCTGGTCGAAGTAGCTGGGGAGAGGGAAGTCTTGGCTTCCTTGCTTAGGACCTGACCTCGGATAAGCACAAGAAGATGGTTGGACGAATGGAAATGGTAACATATGGTGAATATGATTAACATGTATTATCCAACTATTACGTCCCGTTGTGGGTGTGGCTGCTTGTATGTGTGTGTTTGTGTTTTTTCTCCCCATTGCAGAGTGGTGACACACCTAGAAGGTGCATCCCTGGTGTAGGACACTTTTGAAGATGCGCTCATACAAACCCTGCTTTGTGTAACTCAGGGTTCTAAAACTCGTGGTCCGTGGGCCATTTGCGGCCCGCCGAGTCACATTTCGCGGCCCACGACTTGTCTTCAAAGATTACTGTAATACGGCCTGCGACAAGCCAATGTTGGATGGACACATAAGCCTACACTGAACTAAGAGTGAGTGCGTCACTTAAAAAATGTGGTAAAAAAAATTCCACCCATTTTCTATACCGCTTGTCTTCATTAGGGTCACGGGTAAGCTGCAGCCTATCCCAGCTGAATTCAGCAAAATATACACCATGAAATTATTTATTTGGTTCATTATTGTTATCGTGAGCCATGTATCGCGTGTTGTATCGTGAGGTACCCCAAGATTCCCAGCGCTACTCCTAACACTTGATGCGGCCCAGCCTCACTCAGACTTTACCTCCAAATTGTGTTTGAGACCCCTGGTGTAACTGCTTGCTCACCTCCTGATAGATTTCGCTATTACGGTACTTTCTACCGTCAATAAAAGACATGTTCCTGTCTTTCACCACACTAACAAGGTGGCTTGTTTCCCCCTCGCTCCAAAAGTGTGGGGTTTTGCGTGTCGTCATGTTTACAAGCAGTTCCTGCCAAAGACACAAGATTCCTTTCGAATAGAACGCGCGCAGAACACAAGTCCGTGTTCTTTTTTATCGGGATATCCCGATAGGCGTGTACATGACCTGATTTTCGGGTTAGAAAAGGAGTAACCCAGGGGTAATATTTGGGGTTTTAAAAACCGGAATATGAGCATATTTTTTAAAAGGGTTATTGGTGTTTACATGGCCGTGCGCAAACGGGTTATTGCTAATATTCCGCTTATGATAGGATTATTTGACTGCATGTAAACATGGCCTCTGTGTATGTGAGAGATCACGACGGAGGTGCTCTTTGCTATATTTGTGCTGGGTGCTCGGCCATTTAGATAGATGGGTGTACTCATTGACCATTTTCTGGTGAGTCTTTTGTGTTTTCCTTTTTGTATTTTTCGAGCATGTTACTTCACTATTTTTTTTTTTAACGTCCTGATTTTGAGGATTGTTTTTTGTTCCATTCCCAGTTTTTGTGGGGATTGTCTTTTGTTATTCTTGGAATTAAATACTTATTTTTTCCTTTGACCTATCAGTGAGTTTTTTCCCCCCCGTTTTTTTCTTTCTTAAACTTTGCTCGTCCCAACCTACACTAGACACCTTTGGGATGTAACACATTTCATAATTAATGACAACTGGATTGCAAATTCGATTGTTTAAAGAAAAACATGCATTTATGTCGTCATCGGTGGCTAACTGGTAGCTGCTTTCCTGCATTTTTGTGCATTTGTTTTTTCTGGGTCACCTCAACACATCCTTGTCTGTTGTCTGTTTATTGTGAATGTCCCTTTAAAGGATTACATCATCTTTTTAGCTCCCGTTTCTCCTTACCACAGTTCTCCTTGTTCAGCCTTTTCTGCCCGGAGACAATTGGTTAATTCACCGGTGTGTAACACTGCCACCTCCTGATCCACCTGCAAACCTGAAACAGAATATACAAACAAAAAGCATATATTGTGTAAGTTTAGGTCTCACACAACAGTTCTGTTTTAACAGTCACTTGTTGTTGCTGAATGTAACATGCAAGATTTTGAAAAATATGAACCCACTGAATTTCCTGGAGGATGGGCTAAATGTGTTTAGTCAGTGTTCATGTGCCATCTAGTGGCAGAAGGTAATAGTCAACCTCTTATGTCGTACAGTATGTGTTAGAAATAAATGGGGCAATCAAAATATAAAATATGTACAGTCAAACCTGGTTACAGCCTTTTTTTTCAATCCATTATATGACCTCTATGGGTGTGTGTGGGTGGTGTGTGTCAATGTTTCTTTGTGCTGCCACTAGGCTCAGCTGACATTCACGGGTCTGTGCCTTTAAGAGACACACTTTCCATGAGCACTTAATGCCTCTTTGTTATCTGCTTCATGTAAAATAAAACCTCTGCAGGGGAAGCTGTTTCGCCACTGTTCCATTTTCTTTCCAAAATTGTTTTTTTTTTCTAAATTTCTTAGCAAGAACGACCATGTGCTTTCTGAAATCTGCTTCAAATATTTTGAAAAGCTGGATGTTTTTATGTGGTTAAACGTGATTGTCTTGCAGTCCAAAATGAGTGTTTCTGCAAGAAGCTCAAGGATGACGTCATGCACAGAAACGCAACACTGTGATCGATCTTATCACCTATTCTGCTCACTTTTTCGTGATATCTGGGAATTGCTTCGATATGCTGTGACCTACAGTAGCTGATACTGACAGTGTAATGATTCACACGGCTGATCATGGCGCAGCCGTTGGTTGCTCGGTTCCTTCTCAGGTGTGAATGTGAATGGTTGTTTGTCTGTGCCCTGTGATTGACTGACCGACAGTCCACGGTATGCCCCGCCTCTTGCCCAACATCGGCTGGGATAGGCTACAATGTCCTCCCTGAACAAGATAAGAGGGAGAAAATGCATCAATAGACGTGTCAATCAGCGCTCTGAGTCATTTCTTTTGTTGTTCTTTCACAGTGACATTTGCCAGTATTCTCATGGCCTTTCTGGGGAAATCGTCATTTCTAGGAGTGAGACAAAGATCAATGCAGTTCTTATGGGGCGGCAGTAACTCACTCTGTAAGGACTTGGTGTTGAGATTGGAGGTTCAAGGTTCAGTTCCTCAACAAAAATCCGGGCTCCGTACTAACTAGATAGATCAGTGGAGTCCAGATACTTTCCACAGAGGTCTACATACTGAAAAATGCAAGGGCTACTTTAATATATTTTAAAACACATGTAGATATGCTAAGAAGTTGTATGTATTTCAACAAAAGACTGCATCGCAGCTTTGTGATATAGGTGAACGAGCATATTATTAGCATGAACTTCAGTCTTTGCTTTTTTCCCCCAATTTTAGCTGTTTTGTTTTCCAAATATTTGAACTTTCTTCAAAAATAATCTTCATTTTAAAAAATTCTTGTAAAATTATGACTTTATTCCCATTATATATTTACTTTATTCCCATATCATAAACTTTTTTACCCAACCTAATTTCCCAAAAACGACAACTTTATTTTGTTTTGTTTATTTTTCATGATATTCCGACTTAAAAAAAAAACATTTTTTTCTTTAATATTTCAACTTTATGCTACTAAAATTCATTATTTTGTCATAATATTATGACATTATTCTCGTAAAATTACGTCATTTTCTCATTACAACTTTTTTCTGAATAATTTCTGAATAATTTGACATTTTTCTTGTAAAATTATTGCCGATTTTTCAGTTTTTGCTGTTTTAAAAAAAAATCTTGTTAAATTATATTTTTTAGTATGTGCCTCGGCCCGCACTTTGGACAACTCTGAAAAAATAGATTTGTTGCAGCAAAGCCTTTTCTGCTGGCCTAAACACTATCAGAAGTACATTCACAACTTGTTTTCCATTAAATTGGATCAATTTATTCCCAGCAGTTTATGTTCATTTTATAGCGTGCCTCTTGGCTGCTCTGCTTCCAGTTGTGTACGTGTATGCTAGATTTTTTTGGTCTAAAAAAAAATTTGTATGTTGCCATGTCAATCTAATCCGCCCAGGGCCTTCAGAATCAGGAGTGGTGGCCTATGTCACTTAAACACTATTAGCAATGGGGCTGTTTCCTTCACCAATCAGATTTCAGATTGTCTTCACAGGGCCAGCAAGGTGGCCTACAATGACGTCAGCAATTTCCCACCCTCTGATTGGTTGATCACCGCAAAACTGTTTGACAAGCCAAGCTACGGCCACAATGGCTGGCTATTCATTAATAGTTATGCAAAGAGTGGCTGAAAGACATAGTGAATAACGATACTGTTGCTTGGGACTGGGGATCTAATCCTGGTCAGGTTGAATTGCAACATTTCATGAAGTATTATTATCATCAATGACATTTATATACATTCATATTCATTCGCTGTTACAAGTGGCCCTCGGAGGGTAGTCATAACTGTGATGTGGCCCTCAAGGAAAATGAGTTTGACACCCCTGGTATAGAAACACGGACAGGAAGGCCATGATAGGTCATGATATAGTTTAAATCAGGGGTGTCCAAAGTGCGGCCCGCAGGTCATATAATTCATTATTAATAAGATGAATCATTAGATCTTACACTATTTTGCTTTGTCACTTATAACACAAAGCTAAGATGTGGGTGCTTTTGTTCAGATAGCTTAGCATACCGTACACTGACCAACCGTGGTGTGAAAAAGTGTTTGGCGATTTCTTATTTTTTTGCATGTTTGTCACACTTAAATGTTTCAGATCATTAAACAAATGTAAATATTAGTCAATGACAACACAACTGAACACAAAATGCAGTTTTTAAATGAAACTTTTTTTTTTTTATTAAGTGAGAAAAAAATTCCAAACCAAAATGGCCCTCTGTGAAAAAGTGATTGACCCTGCCCCCGCCCCCAAACTAACTGAGATCTGTCAGTGTGCAAAAGGTTATAACGCCATTTCTAAAGCTTTGGGACTCTAGCACACCACAGTGACAGCCATTATCTACAAATGGCGAAGACATGGAACAGTGGTGAACCTTCCCAGGAGTGGGCGGCCAACCAAAATGACTCAAAGGGGGCAGCAACGACTCATCCAAGAGGTCACAAAAGACCCCACAACAACATCCAAAGAACTGCAGGCTTCACTTGCCTCAGTTACGGTCAGTGTTCATGACTCCACCATAAGAAAGACACTGGGCAAAAACAGCCTGTGTGGCCGAGTTTCATAGGCGAAAACCACTGTTGAACAAAAAGAACATTAAGGCTCATCTCAGTTTTGCCAGAAAACATTTTTATGATCTCCAAGACTTTTGGGAAGTATTCACAGCCTTTGCTAAATACTTTGTTGATGCACCTTTGGCAACAATTACAACTCCAAGTCTTTTTTAATATGATGCCACATCATATTTGCAGCAACTCCATCAGGTTGGATGGGGAAGCGTTGTTGTACAGCTATTTTCTTCGGTCGATGTTGGTTTGGATTTTTTTCCTCCCTTAATAATAAAAACTTTCATTTAAAAACTGCATTGTGTGTTCAGTTGCGCTGTCATTCAGTAATATTGTTTTTTTTGATGATCTCAAACATTTAAGTGTGACAAACATGCAAAAAAACAAATCAGGAAGGGGCAAACACTTTTACACACTACTGTATATTGTGTTGGTTTTAGTAACTTTACTGCACAAAATGTATGAAAGTAGCCCCCACCGCATCAATTTTTCTGCATGCGGCTCTCACTGGAAAAAAAACGGCCACCCCTGGTTAAATGTGCAAGAACATAAAAGTACTGTACTGTGTGTAATTTCTGCCTCATTGTGTTCATAAAGCTTTTCAGTAGGTGGCAGTGTCGGGCTGCTCTGCATTCCAGCGAACAGTAATCCTCCTCTGCTGAGATTTTAATGGCAGGCTATGGAGCTTGTTTGAATTAACTTTATCCACACTGGCTATTCTAGATTCATTCACTGTTTGGGCGCTCCTTGTGTAACGTACAAACAATCCACACTCAACTCCTGTGCATTGTATGGTTGTCACATCCAAGCGTAAGAGTCACTATCCCCAAGCTGTCTTTTTTGGTGATTCACCTTGTTCCACTCTGCTGGCTAATCCCTGCTGGCTGTGACTTCTGCCCCCATCATGACATCTTATGTAAGAATCTTGTTAAGGAAATCACACGGGACATGCCTGTGCTCTGCTATGGCAGGTTGGGTAAGCTCATTAAGAGTTACTCCGGCCACACCCAAGGTAACAGCATCAGCTGCAATGTGTTGTCTCATATTAAATACAAGTACATTTCAAAGCGACGTTTCGGCATAGGACTGTCTGTTTATTGTGTGTGCTTTCCTTGCAGGGTACAACCCAGGAGTTGGAGGCCCGAGCTGTCCGCCTCGCTCTTTTCAGTGAGCCTGTGTTATGATTACAACTGACAGTGTGTACTTTGTGGCGATAGACACACAGAGGCCCTGCGGCGCCAAACTATTTTGTAATTTACTGCTGATTGCTGTCCATGCATGGCTCTTTTGTTCCCAGGGTGCAAGAGATTTCATTGCATGCCTTTTACCTTCATTCTTATGTCTATCCTTCACAGTAAGAATTATTTCCATAAAAATGTCCACTCTGCTCCACAGAGTATATTTTAAAACATACAAACATTGTGCAGGTATAATACAAGTGCATCCCTGTGTAATTTGCACGCAGTCAGCTGATGGAGCTGTCTGAAGGAAGCCAAAGGCATCAGGGGACGGCAGCCATGTGACTGTGGGTGCAGGGATTGGTTTAGTGCAGCTGTGACATCAGCAAAAACCTCCCCTCTTACCGTTCCCTCCCCTCTCCCATCACCCTCGCAGTCTTCCTCCCTCTCCTTTCCGCTCTGCGTTTCTTCTTTGCATTTCCTCAGCATCCCTCCTTTCACAAATGGCGTGTGTTGGTGCTGCCACGGCGTCGGGGACTTAGCGTGCACTGAGAGGACCCCTCATTCCAGGATTTGCTGAATACCCCCTCGGGTCTCTCTCTTTCTCTTACTCTCCCTTGCTGTCCTCCCCAGCTGCTGCCTTCCACCCCTCAACCCCCCTCCCCTCTTCTCTCATCCCCGTGCATGGGAGTTGGGCCTCTGGGGGAGGAGGGAGTCAACCTCTGTGCTTCGCCGGGGAGCCGTGCACAATTGGCCATGCCCTGCCCAGGCATCTTTTGACCAACTGGAAGCATTTCCACTTCTGTCCGTCCACACACCAGCGGCAGTGTAGGATGAAAATCTGGAACCATGATGCAAGGTAACGATCTGTCCCTCACCCCACACGTCCTCCTCTTGCCCTCTCGTGTCCTGCAGGGCCATCAAGCACCAAATTCATTGATGTAGCGTGTCGTGCAGTGTGGACCTCTGGGACACTTGTGCTGTGGGCATGACTTGCATGTCTGCCGTGTTGTGACAGGTTTACGGACAGCTACGGTATGTCCGATGAACGCAAAGGCGCGTGAGGTGTGGTTTAAAAAAAAATGGTGCTTATAGCTGGTGTCCTGTCATCTAATGATTTATTGTCACTGTACATGTCTGCACGTTATCATCTTTCACATTCATCTGTGTGATATAGAATTCTTCTGCTATATGTGAAATCCAGGATGGATAAGGTGTGAAGTGCCAACAGTAACCAATGATCCTGTTTACTTGAATTAGCTGGCAATTAATGACAGGACATTCTAAACTATAATGTTTAAATCTCATCAGGCTTTACGACAGATGCTGTCATTGCTAACATGGAAGTAGATGGCTGCTAAAATTAGCAAACGGCCTGCAGTTAGTCTCCTGTGATACTGTACGTACTTCATGAGCTTGAGGGTATGAGGGTATTCACTCAGCAGGCACATGTCCTACACCTCTCTTAGTCTTCGTTAGTGACACGCATCACTCCTCACTGGGTGCAAATTTTTGTATAGGATTGCAATATCATTTTGTTTTTTGTCTGAAGACATCATGAAAATTTGAAAGTAAAGCACAACAAGGCCTACTCTTTGACTGACATCTGTACTTCACTCCATTGGACATGCCATCACGTCAGAGAGACAGTACCCCATCGCTACACGGGGGAACGTGTTTGAACCAGTGTTTCCTGAAGTTCACCAGCCCAAGTCCCATTTTAGAAATGTGGCTCCTCCCTGGAACCCAGACTCAGCCAAATATATCATAATATAACATAACATAGACACAGTACTGTGCAAAATTCCACCATTATGTTGTTTTAGCGCAGGGGTGTCCAAAGTGCGGCCCAGGGGCCATTTTTGGATAGTGATCGTTTTTTTATTGGCCCACAGCACATTCTAAAAAAAACAAAAAAACCCCAGCAAAAATGAAAAAAAATCAGCAGTAATTTTATAATAATAAAGTCAACATTTTAAGAGAAAATATTCTAATGACAAAAAGTAACAATTTTATAATAATAATAGTAATATGAGGGAAAAAAACATTTTTTGCAGCACAAACAAAGCAACAAACGCAGCTGTAATTTCTGGAAAATTAGGTTGCAGAAAAAGCTAGAATGTTACATTATGATGATAGTAAAATCAAAATGTTATGGGAATAAAGTCATAATTACGGAAAGAAAATTTACAAAATAAGTTTAAGTAGCGGGGAGGAAAAACCAACAGCAGAAACGGAAAAAAATTGCTGTAATTTTCCAAGAATAAAGTCAAAATATTTAGAGAAAAAAGTTGCATTCAAACGAGAAAAAAAACACAATTTTACAATTATAAACTTGTAATATTATTACGAAGAAATAATGTCATTTTAGTAGCTTAGAGTTTAAATATTAAAGAAAAAACTGATTCTTTTTTCAAATTCGTAATATTATGAAAAACAAACATAGCACGATGAAGTTGTAATTTTTGGACAATAAGTTTTGGGAAAAAGTTATAATATTAAGGGAATAAGGTCATAATATTACAAACACAAAATTTATGAAGATTATTTAAGATGAATGTTGAAATATGAATGTTGAAATGCTGGATTGTTTACAGAATTTAAAAAAAAAAAACAATCATGAAGTGCATTTGTTAGATAGCGGGCTACTTCCTGTTTCATGGAGGCTGACAAACATTATGATTCCCTTTCTTTGTGCCATGCTATTCGACACGCTCAGTTCCAAACTTTGGAGCAAGTAACTTTCAAATTCCTACCACCACCAGAGTGTTCTTGTTATACAGAGGATTTTTGACCAGCCTTTTTTTGCAGTAAGTCTTTAAACACAGCAGAGCACTTGTGTCATATCGAGCCGGTGTCCTCTTCTGGTCTCATTCTGGGGCTCATATTTTAAGTAGTGACCCACTTTTAGAGCTGTAAAAGTATGCAAATGTGTTTTTATTTAAAAATAGCCTACAAAAATACTACAATAGTATAATATATCATAGTAAAAACTATAATAGCACTAAGAAAATAAATAATACTAAATACTATCATAGTAAATTAATTTAAATTAATGTTTGTGTGTATCAAGGAAGGTAAAAAATGTCAAAATACAAAAATAGACTTAAATATAATGTTTGACTTGTCTGAGACCCACCAGTTGACAAACACTAATATAGAGGAGTTTTGACCGTGCGGTGTCCTTAAGAACAGCATCATATAAAAGATGTAAGACGAGTGTTTTGCAGTGGGTCCTTCAAGACAAGAGAGCGCTCGTGTCAAATAGATCTTTTACTAGTGGAAACATATTGCTTCTGTTTTCGTTTATGACTTTATTTATGACTATATTAGCCATTTGGTGAGGTAAAGGGATAGCAGAGCCTTGCACTGACATTAATACAAAATAAGACTAGTGAATGAAGACTAGTGAATGGAGGGAGAAGTGTGGCCGTCAGAACAAATGAATTGATTAGCCCCACCATAGTAAAATTCCTGTATGAGCCCCTTGATCCAGAACGTCACCAAACTGTAATGGATTCTTCCTTGGTCTACATGCCACCCCTTTACAAAGTTTGTAGGAAATTAGTTTTGTATTTTTAGTGTAGTCCTGTGAATTGCTTGGATCAAAATACCTCCTGTGAAAAAGATCATTAAAACAATTAAATTAGTGGTGGCCTAAAACATTTCTACATTACGACTGAGTATTAGGGCCACATTTAAAAAAATAAATAAATCTGAGATTTCGAGAATAAAGTCGTACATTTACGAGAAAAAAAGTCATAACATTACCTTTGCCCGAGGCCAAAGGTCACATAAATCCCCCCATTTCATAGCTGTCTCAAGCGATGCCTGTTACGTAGGAGTATTAATCTGAGATTTTGAGAATAAAACTTTAAATTTACAAAGCCGTAAATTTACTATTTAAAAACTATTTTAAAACACGTAATATTACGAGAATAAAGTCGTAAATTTACGAGAAAAAACTTGAGACTTTATTTTACAGGCATTACCTGAGACAGCTATGAAGGATTTATGTGACCTTTGGCCAGTGCCATGTGAAGAGGGCGGGGTATAGAAGGCGGAAGTGAGAAGGGCTAGCAATGCTAATCTGTTTGTGCTCAACTGCTCTGTTTTGCTGCGTTATAAATAAAAGCTTGCCTGAAGCAAGAGGTAAGTTTCCTTCCTGGCTGAAGAGCTATGCTCTATTTTCCCTCGGACACGTATGACAGGATGACATATAATGTTACGACTTTATTCTCGTAAATTTACGGCTTTATTCTCTTAATATTACTACTTTTTTCTTGTAAATTTACGACTTTAGTCCCATAAATTTACAACTTTTTTTCTTGTAAATTTATGACGTTATACTCCCGTTATTATTTTTCAAAAGTTGTAAATTTACGAGAAAAAAGGAGGCAATTGAAAGCTTTTTTTTCTGGTAAGTTTATTATGATGTTGTTCTCGTAAATTTCCGACTTTTTTCTCGTAGATTTACGACTTTATTCTCGAAATCTCTTTGTTCTTTTTAATGCGTGCAAGATATACTGTATGATGATAACAAATACAAGAGACATGTATTTATTACAACAAAATCTTTTAACAAGTAAATTTTACTCACCCAATAAAAGCTGTCCCAGGATCCGATATTTCCCAAAGATAAGCTAAAGCTAAATCTAATTTAAAACTTAACATCAATAACACGAATAAGTAATGGTGAACTACAAATGAGATATTTTACAACACTATTTCTCAAATGTGTTTATTATTTGCTAAAATTTGACGTATTTATCAGATTTAGATATTTCTTTAATATATATATATATTTTTTTTTTTCTCCTCTCATAAGTGAATTGAATCTGCACGGCGTCATTTTTCGATAGCTCAATGTCCTCAATCAATACAGTGATCCATCTGGGTGAGTGTATCTCATGTAGGCTTATATAGACATTCGTCTGTCTTACTCTTAAGTTCACCTTATCGGTAAACAAAGCGCGCAGCTGTTTGTTCTTATGTGCTATTTACCTTGGAGTCCATTTTAATGTCAGTGGAGTTAAAAGTGTGGTGCTAAAACTTAATTCTCCATGACATTGTTCTCTCTTTCTGTCTCTCTCTGTGTATGTGCCAGGACTGAAAAACCGAACCAGGAAAGCCTTGGGCCTACGGAAAAAAGACAAGGATGCAGAGACAACGTAAGTTACCTTGAACATGTAGTGGCGTCATCGGTGCAACAATGTTGACCACAACCATCGAATAATTATAAATTAATACGGTAGATCCACGCTTTTGGAGGGGGTTAATTGATACTCGCATAAAACTGACAATTTTTTGACACACTGCTCGCTCCTCTCCCGCCAAACCCTCCTGCTAGCGTGACGTTGTAATGATTACATTAGATTCAGTTCCAGAACACTTCCCTTTTCTCTTCAATTGCTGTTGTTCACTCGCGACGCAATCCGGGTTTAAGCCCTAAATATGCCTCACACACTTATTAAACGCATTTAAAGTATAAAATGTATAGGTACTCACCGGTAATGAATGATAATGCAAGTTGATCAATGTTACCAGTCACAGCATAAAACTATGGTGCATTTAAGGGCTGCGGAACAAAGTGAGAAATCTCAACACTTGATGACAAATCATCATCAGTGAAATATAAAGACAGAAACATGTCAAAATTGTGGGCTTTCTAACAGTGGTACATGTATGCTGTACATTTGACCTCTATTATCACATATGTATAAATCGACTTGATGAGTTTTCTGCAGAAAAAACTGCCTATTTTCGTAGAAAAAAGAAAATCCCCTAACTTGCACGGGCGTGAATGCTGAATCGCCAATGTGCGGGGATGCACTGCACTTGAGACTTCGTCTTTATTTATTTTGTCATGCATTTGCATCAGTGGTCATCCCAGCCAGCCCCGCACACATCCAGGCTTGATCCCAGGACCACACATACCCACTGATTGACTGTCTTGTAAAGCACACTAGCCAATAGACCAGGAGTGTCCAAAGAGCAGCACAGGGGCCATTTGCAGCCGGTGACTGTTTTTTAATTGGCCCTCAGCACATTCTAAAAATATAATTTAACAGGAAAACTAAAAAAAAAACCAACAACAACAAAAACACAGCAAAATTCTGCAGTCATTTCGCAAGAATAAGGTCAAAATATTAAGAGAAAAAAGTTGTCATTTTACGAGAATAACTTTGCAATACTATGAGGAACGTCATTTTAGTAGCATAAAGTTGAAATATTAAAGAAAAAATATATTCTTTAAAAAAAAATCATGATATCGTGAGAAACAAACAAAACAACAAATTTATTTGTTGTAATTTTTGGAAAAGTATGTTCCGGAAAAGGTTTTAATATCAGAATAAATTCAAAATATTATCGAAATTAAGTCATAATTAGGAGAAGAAGAAAGTTGAAAACAGTTTGAAAATTTAAAAAAAAAACTGCAATTTTAATTTTACGAGAATAGTCATATTCTAAAGAGAAAAAAGTAATATTACGAGGAAAAATGATATCAATTTACTAGCGTGGAGTTTAAAGTAAAGAAGTAGAGTAAAGAAAAAATGTATTACTTTTTTTAACATTACGATAAACAAATAAAACAACAAATATAGTTGTAGTTTAAAGCTCTAATATTATGGGAATAAAGTCAAAATATTATGGAATAGGGTCAGAATATTGCAAAAAGAAAATTTACGAAGATTATTTAAGAAGACAGTTGAAATATTTGGAGAAAAAAAAACAACAGCAAAAATGGGAAAAAAAGAAGAAAGAGCGAAGTTGACACTACTATGCTTTTTCACCGATATCACAAAGCTGAGATGCAGTATTTTCTTGAAATATAGATCTAACTTCTTAGCATATCTACATGTGGCGGTGTACAAAATATCTAAGTGGCCCTTGCATCCTTTCATTTTTCACTATGTGGCCCTTGCTGGAAAAAGTTTGGACACCCCCACCGTAGGTTAAAAAACCCAGGCTGTCAATCTACTGACCAGCGCGGCTCTTCATCTTAAGGCGTTGAGGTTTACTTAGTGGACAGCCACAGAGCAAGTGCATAAAGCACTATTTGAGAGTTGCTTTGATGGGTAAATTGCTGAATTACAATTTCATTTGGCCCTACAACCCTCATGCAAAATGTTAAAGATTGAAGGTTACCATTTAGTAGTACATATACAATAACATCTCAATCAGTCAGAGTTCTGCGGCATGAACACAAAACATGTCGACATTGATACAAATAATGGTTTGCGTTAGACTTAAGTGATGTTAAATGTGACCAGTGTCGTTCTATCTTATTGTCCATGATGTGATTTAGCTGCTCCCCAGTGTACATACAGCATATCCCATGTACATGTGTGTGAGGCATATTAAAGTATATATTTTGTTGGATATAGTTTTATGCTCCACAATTTGTGGCCAGAGGCATTCCCTTCTCTCCATCTGTCCGTCCGTGCCGTTCTTGTAAAACGCAGTACTCCAGAATCGCCCGCAGGGAATGGCCACAAATCTGGCGCAAATGTCCACTTGGACTCCAGGATGAACTGATTAGAATGCGGTGGTCAAACTTTGAAATGTCACTATGACGTTTCGTGACAATGTACGTTGTAGTTATTATTATTTAATCATTATTTACTGGTGAAGGCTTACAAGAGTAATTGAAAATACTTGTCATCTGAAACAGGAGCTCACCTGACAAAGAAGCAACTGGAAGTGGAAAGAAAGGAAACGTATGTATATTTTGGAATAATCATTGAATTATTACTATTTTTTTTTTTCTCCTCTCTTTTTAGCTATCGTCCTTATCGGGTGTCCTATTTTTTTAAATGACATTTGTGGTACCCTCTGTGTGAAACCTGAAGCTCCTCCCCCAGCAAACCCTCCTATGTAGTTTGACATGAACCATTTGACCATTGGATGTTCACATTTGTAAACCGTCGGTATAGATACCCGTGGAATTTGCGGTAGTAGTACATCTTGTCTCGAAATGATATAATATACCTGTTTGTGCTGTTCTGGGAACAAAATGGGGTTAAAATGCAATTAAGTCTTATTCAATGGTTGTTTATACACTAAATGAGCTTATAGTCGTCTTTGTTGTATATGTTATGGATTGTCCAGCCCCTGGCTAGAGACAGTGACATTTGATTGGCCCCCGTCTTCACAGAGGTTGCCCATCCCTGCATTTATTATGCAAATGGTCAATGTTTTATGGGCAATTATTTGACAAATAGTCCAGTTTCGACTAAATTTTTGTGAGAACATGTTGACCGACAGCACATTTGTTTATAGTGTCCATCCATCCATCCATTTTCTTCAGCTTATCCTGGTCTGGGTCGCAGGGTCAGCAGTCTCAGTTGGGAAGTCCAGACTTCCCAGTCCCTGGCCACCTCTTCCAGTTCCACCGCGAGGACCCAAGGCATTCCCAGGCCAGCTGTGAGACATAATCCCTCCAGTGTGTCCTAGGTCTGCCCCGAGGCCTCTCCCGGCTGGGCATGCCCGGAACACCTCTATCCCTTAGGGTGAGTCCAGCCACCCTAAAGAGGAAACTCATTTCCGCCGCTTGGATCCATGATCTCGTTCTGTCGGTCACGACCCAAAGCTCATGACCATAGGTGAGAGTGGGAACATAGATCGACCGGTAAATTGAGAGCTTTGCCTTCTGGCTCAGCTCTCTCTTCACCACGACGGTCCGGTACAGCGACCGCATTACAGCAGACGCTGCGCCGATCCGCCTGTCGACCTCACGCTCCAACCTTTCCTCTCTCGTGACCCCAAGATACTTAAACTCTTCCACATAGAAAGAGACCTCATTCCCAACCCCGAGGGTGCAATCCACCCTTTTCCGACTGAGAACCATGGCCTCAAATTTGGAGGTGCTGAGTCTCACCCCAGAAGCTTCACACTCAGCTGCAAACCGTCCCAGTCAACGCTGAAGGTCACAGGCCATCAGGACCACATCGTGGCTCCTGCTCTGGTTGTACAAGGACTTGCACGTAGTATGCCCCCCCCCCCCAGGACAATGCAAGGGACACGGTCGAATGCCTTTCCCAAGTCCACAAAGCACATGTAGACCGGTTGGGCAAACAGCCACGTACCCTCCAGTACCCTTGCAAGGATTTATAGTGTTAACGACTAAAATTCCTTTGTTCCGAATATTCCGTCACTCTTATTATGTCTATTTTTGTCTCACTTGTATGATGTTGAGCTTGATTGTTGTCATTTTGCACAGAAAAAGGCTAATGGAGCGCCAAATGGTTTCTATGGGGAGTTTGACTGGGACCGATATGTAAGTATTTGCTGACTAGAGTGGAACCTCGGTTTTCGTCATTAATCCATTCCAAAAGGTCAGACAAAGACCGAAATGTAGGATAAATGAATACATTTGTCCCACAAGAAACAAGGTCATTTCAATTAATCCGTTCCAGACACCCACAAAAATGAACAGAAATAACATTTTGCAGAAAAACAATGCAAAATACACATAAATGATTTAACATCACTTTTACCTTTACTGAAGACTTGCTGGCGGACGCTGTTTCACTCTTGTCAGTCCCAAACGTAACTTAAAGAGTGGACGGTTAGAGCTGCATACTTGCTCGCTCAAACTTTGTTGTACACTTCATCAGCAGGTGTAATCATAAGGACACACACTGTTCTGTGTCTCCCTTAAACCGTTCGTTTCCTACCTTTACATTACAATTCTGTTGCAACAGACGCTATATTACTTCTTTCTTGAATTCTGTAGTGTTTCTTTATCAAAGTTCTGTCAATTGCCACTTTTTTTGCAACCATATTAAATACACAGTGCGCCTGAATGCCTCACCAGCCATAGGCGCACTGTACTTATTAGAACGAAGGAAGGAAATAGATATGAGTTGATCATCGTTCTGTGTGCGTTCTATGAACGAAAAAAACACCCACACACACACATAATAAAGATGATTCAATGATTATCTGGTTGCAATTTGTGTACAGTGTCTGAACTCTAAAAGAATCGTTCTTCACTGAGACTGAATCACCAATGCATAGATAAGCAATTGACGATATTGTTAGGCGCATTGTTTGGCCGTACAATAACCAACACACTGTTTGAAAACGGAGACATATTTTTTATAATTTCATAATTTTTGACAAAAATCAAATCCTACGAAAACCAAGGTTCTACTGTACTTGCTTGCCTTGGTGGTACCGCTTTCACAGTTGCATTTCTTTGCACATTAGGCATGCCATCATTGGTTTTAACAGAAAGAACTGTTACCATGTCAGGGAGTTGTTCTCACAAGAATTTAGTCGGATGTCATTAAAAAAAAAGCACAATAATTTGATTTCAGGTCTTTTTTTTTGTCAAATGTAGCATTTTTGTTGGGGCAAAAGACGGCATTCCCTGTTATGGGGTGCCTTGCATATGAAATGAGTTTCTGCAGTGACAGGAAAATAGCAAAAGTGCTCTGTTAAAATCCATAAATCTGATACATGTAGTCAAATGAGGTACCGTATTTTCCGGACTATAAGTCGCATCAGTCAAAAAATGCATCATAATCAGGGTTGGGTATCGAGTCTGGAGCATCGATGGTTAACCAGAACTAACGTTGTCATTCTCCCACGATTGTTCAAATTCTTTAATTTCGATTCCTAGTTCCGATGCCCACTTCACCGACCGGAAGAAATAGCCGTGACCACTGATGAAGAAGAAGCTGGCGAGCACCAAGAGGCTAAAAAGTTTGGCTTAACTTCATAAAAAAGATCGGTCGACTGCAACGTTTGCAACACACTGACCTCAAAGGTGGTGGCACGACCAACATGATTAAACACCTCCGGATTCACGGTGTAGAAATAACCGAGTGCCCTGTCTTTGAAGCGCTACGTTGGACTTTCTCTAAGCAGAATCAGGGAAGTCAAACAATAAATGACGATGATCTCTTACCAGTGTAATCGAGGGTTCCAAGATGCCCACTGATGTCGTGGAGGTTGTGTGTAAATAAAGGACGGGAGCTACGGCTATGGCTAGGCAAGTTCATTCATGTGCACAGTTTGTCTCTATTAGCAGCAGGCAAGTGACCTTCTCACCCATCACAACACACTTCAAAATAAGAGCGCTTTGGGCTCTTGTTTACTTGTGGTAGCAAACTGAGGTTGTCATACAAAAATAGCTCACACCAACACTGCGGCAGCAAACGCAATCAAAAGTGAGCATTATTATCTTTGTGATCTGTCTGTATTCTTCTTGGACAGTTTCCCAAAAAATTCTTGTGAGAACAATTTAGGTGAAGCAAAACCAATTCATCCCTTGTCGTCTCCAGGCATCGCCTGACGTTGATGAGGAGGGTTTCAGCCTCCGCCCCGGTGATGAAGGCGATGATATCCTTTTTGAGAGGAGTGGAAGCAGTCTCGTCAAAACTATTGACCTCCGTGGTGGAGTGATCACTGGATGAGTACTAAATCAATGTGTCTTGCCACATCACCTGCTGCATCCCTGCAGTGGCCAATAGGACAGAAGGACACAGACTACATTACACTTGGAGTGGCTCTCATCTCACCAAGCCGCAGTTTTATTATTGGTCGTGACCTGCGATGAGTTTTTGCTCCTGCAGGCGTTTACGGCTGTATGTGCGAATAATTGGATTCAAGGAGTGTTGGCACTGAGGAGACCCCCCACTTTCAAGCAGGCAGATGTAGCTGAGAAAGAGCGTCTGTTACGTCAGGTATGATATTGTTAACTGGGACACTGCAGACGCGCAGCAGATGTTTCACTCCTCTGCGGCAGATATTTGAGCTGCAAAAGTTTCAGCGTTAAGGTCGATATTACTAACTGGAATTCGAACCGGACCATTTTCCAGCAACTTGAGCGTCACTGCCTCCCCAAATTAGAGAGTACCTCTATTTTTATGTGCTCAAAAATGTTTGGACAACTGACATACTATGATTGTGTAATTATGTTTATAAAGGTAGTTCTCGGGTTACGTACGAGTTCCGTTCCTAGATTGATGTAAGTGGAGTTTTGGTGTAAGTCACACTCTACACGGAACACATGAAAGACATAAAATATGGAATTAAATAAAACTAATAAAAAACAGAACAACGCCTTACTTTTATTCCTGTGGTCGTCTTGCACACTGGAGTGAGGGACAGGTTAATTGGGAGGAGGACGTCTTCAATAATAAGAGGCCTACACTGCTTATGCTGCTATCACTGCCCATTTCATGGGAGCAGATCCTTTTGCGTGCTCAAAGATACCATCTACGGTATATCCTTCATGATGGTCGTCACGTTTCAGTAGCTTGAATTGGGCATGCGGTCAATGTTTATTTCTTCACTGAGCAATGTCAAATTTTTCTTTCACTTTCACTTTTACTTGCTTCCAACAGACGAGTCTGCCACACTTCCTAGGGAGGCATAATGGAGATTCAACTTAAATAGTTGACCAAAAAAAACAAAAGATGTTGCCTTTCTTCTCAGTGTAGCCTATGTATGACTCTGCCGTGCTAACATACTGTAACTAAATCTTGTTTTCTTTTTCATCCTTTGATAAGTGCATTCATTTTCTTCTGCTTATCCGGGTCCGGGTCTAGGGGGCAGAAGTCTCAGTAGGGAAGTCCAGACTTCCCGGTCTCTGGCCACCTATTCCAGTTTCACCGGGGGGGGGACATCGAGGTGTTCCCAGGCCAGCTGTGAGACATAATTCCTCCAGAGTGTTCTAGGTCTGCCCTGGGGCCTCCTCCCGGCTGGGTAGCCCCGGAATACCTCACCAAGGAGGCGTCCAGGAGGCATCTGGACTAGATGCCCGAGCCACCTAATGTGGATCCTCTCCATGTGAAGGAGCAGCGGCTCTACTCGGAGCTCAAGCTCCAGGGTGAGTCCAGCCCCCCTATGGAGGAAACTCATTTCGGCCGCTTGTGTCTGTGATCTCGTTCTTTCGATCACAGCCCAAAGCTCATGACCATAAGTGAGGCTAGGAACGCAGATGGACAAGTAAATTGAGAGCATTGCTTTCCAAGCTCAGCTGTCTTTTCACCAAGACAGTCTGGTACAGCGACCGCATTACTGCAGACGCTTCCCTGATCCGCCTGTCTACCTCATGCTCCAGCCTTCCCTCACTGGTGAACAAGACCTCGAGAGACTGGAACTCCTCCACCTAGGGCAAGACCTCCCTCCCTCCCTCCCTCGGATTTGGAGGCACTGAGTCTCATCCCAGAAGCTTCAACCAGGACCGTTGTACCTCGAAATTCTGTCCATAAAATTTGATTTTTCTTTTTGTACAATTAACGGCAATGCATATGTATAGACACAAAATGGCGAAACCCAGAACACTGTAAACCAAAGACCACCTGTACTTGGATAAAAATGATTTGCAGTCAAAAACTGCTTGAAGTCTGAAGGCCATGGACACTCGATTCTGAGTAATTCTAAGTAAGAGCATTAATTTCACAAATTTCTACTCCATTTAAGCCTAAGTCCTTGCGAGGACATACTTGTACTGTTGTACTGTATTATCGCAGAGAGTTCTGATTTACTCCCTTGTACTTTCTCCTTGACCAATTTTCACCAGCTTCCAAAGGAAAGCACTTTTTCTCTTCCAGCGATTCAGAGGACGATGAAGAAAGCAGGAAAAAGTTCAAAATTAAGATCAAGCCACTGGTAGCGGAAAGCGCCAAGTGTGTCCCTCCATCTGTGGATGAGCTGAAAGCCTCAGTGGGAGGCTTGTCGCTTTCTCCGTCTCTGGTGAGTGGACCCTTGAAGAACACCCTGCAACTTTTTAATGAAGGACACTTAAAGACTTCAGCTTTTGTTTTTCTCGCTTTTTTTTGTATTCTTTTTTTTTTTGTGATTTCCTGTCATCTTGTAGAGGAGAAGTCCGGTAAGTCTTTCAAAAAATGTCCGAAAAAGAAATTGTATGAGGTTGATAAAGTGTCCTTTTGTGACACAAATGAGCACTCTAGCTGCACCCTATTTTGCATGATCGTGTCTGTCTGTGAATATACAACTTTACTTGCAACAGTCAAAGCATGTGTGTTACATAATGCACTCAAGCATAACACAAAAGGCTCCAAGTTGCCTGAGTCGGGTCTCACCGGAGTCTCCTGTGTGTTATGGCTCATGTTGCATTATAAAAGCTTTGTAGTGAAAGTAAAGAGGTGGAGTGTGTGCAGTTTTAGTTGATGTCCATTTGACTGATTTGTCACTCACTCTCTGACCCAGGTCTGTTCTCTCTTCCTTTTTGCTGGTCTCAGAGACGCAGCCCGGTGAGTTTTCATCTGCTGACCGTTTTCACAGCAGACACCCTGAAACTTGTCATCTCCTCTGCAGTGCACAGTGTAACAAGGCCGCCAACCAGTCTTTTAGCCACACTCTAAAACTTAAGTAAAACATGATGAGAATTGGATGCAGCTTGTAAGGGGAGGTATGTTAGATAAAGTGAACTAAAGTATTGCAACTTGCTCAAGAAAATATTTTTCCCTGGGAAAGAAAGAAGAATATTGTACGAGAAACCTTTGCTTCTTCCTTGACCCATATGACACCCTTGCATTTTAGTACTACGGTTATGGTGCCAGGGTATAATTGGAAATGATTAATGATCTTAAAATATTACAGTGAAAAAAACATATTCAATCTGCGTTGCAAAGTTTTATTACTTAATAAAATGAATTTCAGTGATAACTGAAGTCAAATGTATTTTTTTGTTTTTGGGATTGTTTTGCAGGGACAGATAAAAAGGAACCTGTCATGTAAGTGCATCTTTTTGGATTTGGCTGTGTTCAGTTCTCTGCTTTTTTTGTGTGGATTTTATAGTCAAGGCAGCATGGCAGGAAAGTGGGGGTCACATCCCTGCCTCACAGTGTGGAGTTTGCATGTTGCAAGGTTTACCACGAGTACTGGGTTTCTCCCCACTGCCCAAAAACATGAGGTTCTAAATTGTCCATAGGCGTGAATGGTGTATCCCCTACCGTCCTACGTCAGCTGGGATAGGCTGCAGTTCACATGTTAGTAGAAAATGAATGAATTTTACAGCTGTTCATCTGCTGGTTTATGTTTCTCCTAGGTGAAGAAATTGCTCGACCCAGACGCTCTACCCCCACGCCAAGTCCTGCCCCTGAGACCCCGAGGTCTGTGACTGTTGACAATTACTGCCGTGTACTTGTTGAGTGTTAAGTCGCTGTATGATGAGTTTAATGTTGTTGGTAAGATAACACCATGAGGCAGATCGTTATATTGTTCTACTGTTACATACATACCTGATCTCCTGCGATTTCCATTGGGTTGACAAGCTTGTTGTGAGTGTCAAATAAAGAGCTGCCTGGTCCACACGGACTCATGTGCACCACAATATGACATTATATGATGTGGCGGCTTATATGATGTACAAATCTAGTTTTCCCTCTAAATTTAGTGGGTGTGGCTCATAGATCGGAATTTACGGTATATGAGAAAAGAAATCTCAACCCAGATAGCAAAATCATATTTTAATTTGTACCTATTTTTTTGGGCCCCCGTCAGTCAACTGTCCTAACTTCCCCCCCCTTTACGGCACCTCTGACTCTACTACACAGGCCACTAGGTGTCACTAGTAACACGCACAAGATTTGGTCGCCAACCACTGGCTTTTATTACTTTAGAATTATTTATCTCACAACAAGCATAATAACAATAATGATAATAGTCCTGATCATCATCATCGTCATAATAATTATACTGTTGTGGCCGTACTCCAGCTCAACACACTTTGAATTCCAAACGTCACTGCCTGTCCATACGTCCGGAAGACATTTATTGAAACACAAACGAGCACGAGTCTTATTTATGTCTTAAATGGCTTATTTTTTTCTGATTGTATCTACTATATTGTGTAATGAGTGTAAAGGTTACTATAGGGGTGTTGTTTCAAGCCGAGAGGGCTCTAATAATGTTAAAAATAGTTTTTAGAAAGTTATAAACAGGTGTTCTATGCTCCAACTACGAAAATATTCCGTTTATTAATAGTGAATCCTACTTTGGGGAATGTCACTTATCGCCGTGATAAACAAGGGATTATTGCAAACTATACAGGTATATGTACTGTATGTAGCCCACCGCCCCTGCAAAATGTTTTTAACCCAATGTGGCCTACAAGACAAAAAGTTTGCCCACCTCTGATCTACACTGTCCCAACAGGCTGTACTTTGTGTTGCACTAAAACAAACAAATCGGCCTTTCCGATTCAATGAAAGATCGTTTGCCTCCCTTTGCAGTGACAGGCTACCACAGAACATCCCTGCCTTCTTTGGCCTGCCTTCAGAGACCCAATATATACCCAGATATGATGGTATGGAAACACACATATGCAAATGCGTACACTATAGGCTTGTTGGAGAGGTGACATTGTTGTTTCTTCTTTCAACTGTAGTGGTTCCTGCTGACGTCTGGGGAGGATCAAGACCAAGGTCAGAATCGCCTTTGAGCAGAAGTTTTCCAACAGGAGGTGAGCTTCCGTCATTGAGCGTCCCTTTTTGTGTATGTTGGAGCCACACGACTATAATTATGCAGATATATAGAAACGGTGACACCTGTGTTGAATTCCTTCAGCTCCTCCCCCGCTCCCTCCTAAAAACGTTCTATCACGGAGTCAAGGATATCCTTCGCAGTCTTTTGGTAAATAGCAATGAAAGTGAATTGTGCGCTGACTCTAAAGTGCTGTGCTATAACTTCCCTATCATATTTTTTGCAGCTGATTTACCCAACGGAAGGGCAACTCGCAATTCTGCCCCCATCTACCTAAATGTCCTGTCCCCCTCCTCTTACCGAGGCTCCCCAGCCCCTGACCTTGATGATGTGTTTGGCCCCGTGGGCAGCCCACACGCCGGTAGTGAGGACACCATGTCCAGCAGATGGGTTACTTTCACTAATGACAGACCTCCACCACCTGATGAGCCCGCTCCGCCCCCTCCGCCCGATTCCCCTGCCCCAGACACGCCCTCGTCCACACCCTCCACACCCTGCCTATCACCTGGACCACCTCCCAATGAGCCCCCGCCTTCACCTCCAGTGTTCTCTCCCGGGTCTCCTCCACCTTTCACCCCACTGGACTCACCCCCCTCCATCATGCTTGGACCTCCTCCACCGGATGAACCAGCCCCTCCCCTGCCACCTGACTTCTCTCCCTCAAGTTCACCAGCAGTCTGCCTTGATGAGGATTCGATTGATGAGGAGGTGCTTCAGTTTGCACATTACTCATCGTCCCCAGCCCCGATCAGCCCTGTGCCTCCTCTGCCAGCGGAGCGGAGGTCCCCACGAGCAGGCGGTATATCTCCCCTGGCTTTGGGAGCGGTGGGGGGAAAGAGAACTCCAGAGGGAGTGCACCTGAGAGATGACGTCCCAGACTTCACAGGTTCCCCTAGGGAGCTGACACCGAGCTTCCGTGGAACGCCACCTCCTCTTCCTCCAACTACATACAGATCTATTATGTCTTCCCCCGGGCCTTACTCAGGCAGCTGTGAGTATTGAGCTCTTCATTGACATATTTACAAAATTGTTTTTAGGTAAGCAATGCTTATCTCAGGTCACTTCTTCACGCTTCAGACAAGAGAAATGACTGAATTGAATATTTTTGTTATAACAGTGCAGTATAACAATGCAAACATATATTTACATTAATAGGAATAATCACATCATTTTGCTCACCTGACACTGAAATGGGTGTTTTGTTCTGTATATGTCAGGGGTGTCCAAAGTGTGGTACTTTTTTTAATTGGCCGGCAACACGTTGTAAAAATGAAATTACTCAAAAAACAGCAAAAATGTGGAAAAAAAAGCTGAAATGTTGATACTAATATCTAATAATAATGCAAAGCTTAGTTTTCATAGGTGTCACTTTTTTTCACGCTTTCTTTAAAACAGAAAAGAAAATATAAACAAAGTAGCCCTCTGCATCATTGATTTTTTTTAGTATACCCCTCAGTGGAATAGGTTTGGACACCCATGGTATATGAGGATTACTGCCATCTAGTGGTGTGATTGAAAATGTACAGAAATAACGTTCCAGGCCTTGAGAAATGATCACAGCTCCAAAGATAAAATGATGATAATAAAAATAAAATTGCTTTTGATCAAAGACAACCACTCTCGTGATCTTGTCAGTATTGTTGTTCCCAAAACAGGAAATGTTGAGAGTTTGCACATAGATCTGTCCTGCTGTGATAGAAAGCCAATGCTAAGCTGGTATGCTGGAATGTGTCTCAGGCCCCTCTTCTCCAGCCCGATCTGCCACGCCACAGTCGCGGGGCAGTCCGGTCCCTCCACTTCCTCCCCCGCGGCCATCCTCGCGGCCAAAGTTGCCCCCAGGAAAACCGATCGCAGACCTGGTACGTGGTACTATATACACAGTATATACGTATGTATAGGTAAAGTAATGTAAGATGATCGATCAGAGTCTGAGTCACGGTGTAGCCTTCATCCTGGTCTTAAGGCTGGCACTCGAGGCTAGCAGGTTAGAGAAGGCGTTTCTCCAAGCTGCGTCTACATCATCCACACTGGTTGCTTGTTGGAATTCCAGTAACGACTTATGATCTTATATTAACTTGTGTTCACCTCGCTGCAACTGGACTGTTGAAGGCAGTGCTTCCGTCTCACAGGGCACAACTATGGTGCATTCAAGGACCGCCGAACAAAGCGCCTGACAACAAAGTCAAGCAAAAAGACAAACATGTACAGTGGTACATGTATGCTGTACATTTGACCTGTATTATCACATATTTATAAATTATTACCGAGTTATGGTGAATGAAATTTAAAAAAACCAGCGCATTTTCAGAGAAGACAATTTATATTTTGACCAAAAATCCACAAATTTGCAGGGCTATTGATGCTGAATTGCAAATGTGCAGGGAAACACTGTGTAAATATAATAAAATGAGTAATCCAAAGGCACTAAACTACCTTGTACATGCTGTGCAGTTAAACATTATGAGGATAAAAAGTAATAGCGTTTACTACAACATAATATAATGGTGTTCACCGGCTAAGCAGTATAAAACTATAAAAGTAAAGCACACTGACTGTGAAGCAAACACAAGTGATCAGTATTGCAGATGAGACCATTTTATGTGTGCTGTGATCAAACTGTGCTTTATGCATTCAGACTCGACCCTTCAGTCCACCGGTGTCTGGTAGCCCTCCACCCTTTGCCCCACTGGCTCGGGCTGAGAGCTCCTCCTCCATCTCCTCCATAACCTCCCAGAGTGCAGCGTCCACACCTACCTTAGGGAGGGATCTCAACCTATCAGGTACACAATCGGTGTTTGTGTCCCCATCTTCATGTCATCATCTTCATGCCCTTACTTCACTGTCATGTCCCTTTACATAATTCTCTCCTGGTCCTGTTCTTCTGCTCACTCAGAGGCCTCACAGCCCCTGGTCTGGTTTGACCATGGCAGGTTTTATTTAGCTTTGGAGGGTGAGTTGAGTGAGACTTTCTGTCGTGCTGCACAAATGTGCATGAGCTGAGAGCACCTCAATACACGCTTCCACCATGTGGTACAGTTTAGTTTGGCTTGCTTTTCATAGTGTGGCATCATAATAGTGTTACCCATCAATAAAGTCAACAATTTGTCAAAAAAAATTCAAAACAAGATACATTAAATTGGCTGCTGACATGATCTGTAAGTAATAAGCATCAAGGCTTTGACTGTCTTCTGTATGCAAGTCTATAGTATTTCTAATCTCTTGTTTTATATTGGAAAACAGTGCTGATGGTACTGAACTGGCCTGTACTGCGTGGTGAAAAAAAGGGCTGGAGTTTTATCCATGCTTCTGTTAAATAATCACCCACATTGCCTTTCCCAGCCCATGTCCCTGCTCATTCACACACAATCCATGTTCTTTATTCTTAAAACCCTGGAGCTCTAATCCATTGCTGAATAGTTTATCTAATACAATGATTCTCAACTGGTTTGGCTGCGGCACCCACCATCACCCTTAAAAGACAAGCGGCGACCCAAATTGAGGAAATATTTTTACGTAAACTTGTCAAATATCTTATTTATTTAATAAATGACATTTATTTAGTATATTTTAAATGTAAAAACACTGTTTGCAACGGTTGCGTGGCTGCCTAGAGGACAACAACTTCTGAACGTGTTGTAAGCATTATATCACGCCGCTTCCGGCTCCGAGCATGTCAGCAAACACATGCACAGGGGCCTTTGCTAAGTGCTGGCGGTGTAATTTTGATCCAGTTGTGTGTGTCAAGGGGTGTGTACTGGTTTTCAGTGCATGTTATATCGGGGGAGTTGAATCAGAGCATTTGCACATGGACCTGAATGAGAAGTGAAAAAAAAGGTTAAAAATCAAGCGAGTCCAGTTGCTCTGATTCAACACTCAGTACGTAAGTTTCATAATAATAGGAGGACCATTTCTTCTGTACCCCACCCCTCTGTCTGGGTCAATAGATTGAATTAGGCATTAAACAGTACCGTCGTACTGTACCTGGTAGTCTTCATTGTGGGCGTAATTCCCCCATGGAACACACCGTAAACTTTCGCTTTATGCCGCCTTCTTTTCCAGTGACACTCAAGCTCGAGCAAGACGCCCGTAAAACATGGCACGCATCTCGTAGTGGCATAGTTAGCGAATGGAATAGACGGTGCGTTCAGGGACATCAGGTCATTACACTTTTTTTTTCGGAAAAGACCCTGTGACCCACTAAAAACAGCTCCGCAACCCACCAGTTGAGAATCACTGTTCTAACAGATGTGTAGATGTTTATTTGTGTGTGTGTGTGTGTCTTATTTAGGCTGTTCAAGAGGACCCAGCCCACTTACAATGGGACCCCAAGACACTCTGCCAGTGGCAGCTGCCTTCACAGAAACTATCAACGCCTATTTCAAAGGCGCGGACCCCAGCAAGTAGGTCCACATTTCATCCATTGGAGATTATGGCATTCATTTTCTACCTGCAAAGGTTGAATCGAGGAAACTGGACTTTTCTTGTTTGTTGAAGAAGTTTCACATTTGATCCAAAAGGTTTCTTCAGTTCCAAATTTTTAAGTGTGGAGTCTCTGTTTACAGTGGTGTAAAAAGTGTTTGCCCCCTTCCCGACTTCTTATTTTTCTGCCTTTTTGTCACACTTAAAATGTTTTGGATCATGAAACAACCTTAAATATTATTCAATGACAACACAACTGAACACAATGAAAATGCAGTTTTTACATGAAACTTTTATTATTAAGGGAGAAAACAAATCCAAACCTACATGCCCCCCCACCCCCCATAAAGCCATTTCTAAAGTTTTGGGACTCCAGCCAACCACAGTGAGAGCCATTATCCACAAATGCTGAAAACATGAAACAGTGGTGAACCTTCCCAGGAGGGGCCGGCAAACCCAAATTACCCCAAGAGCGCAACGACGACTCATCCAAGAGATCACATAAGACCCCACAACAACATCCAAAGAACTGCAGGCTTCACTTGCCTCAGTTAAGGTCAGTGTTCATGACTCCAACATAAGAAAGACACTGGGCAAAAACGGCCTGCATGTCACATTTCCAAGACCAAAACCACTGCTGAACAAAAAGAACATTAAGGCTCGTCTCAGTTTTGCCAGAAAACATCTTGATGATCCCTGAGACCTTTGGGAAAATACTCTGTGGTCTAATGAGACAAACGTTTAACATTTTGGAAGGTGTGTGTCCCATTACATCTGGCGTACAAGTAACGACGCATTTCAGAAAAAGAACAACATACCAACAGTAAAATATGCTTCATGCTGGAAAACCCTCCAATGTGGCTGAATTACAACAATTCTGCAAAGATGAGTGGGCCAAAATTCCTCCCCAGCGCTGTAAGAGACTCATTGCAAGTTATCACAAACACTTGATTGCAGTTGTTGCTGCTAAGGGTGACCCAACCAGTTATTAGGTTTAGGGGGCAATCACTTTTTCACACAGGGTCATGTAGGTTTGGATTTTTTTCTCCCTTAATAATAAAAAGTTTCATTGAAAAACTGAAGTGTGTGTTCAGTTGTGTTGTCATTCACTAATATTTTGTTTGATGATCTGAAACATTTAAGTGTGACAAACATGCAAAAAAATAAGAAATCAGGAAGGGAGCAGCATTTTTTTTCACACCACTGTATGTCTCTGGTGGGTGTGTCCCCTAGGTGTGGTCACAATTGGGTTGTTGTTGTGGCCGGTGAAGGTTGTTCGCTTTCCTGTTGGCAAAACAGCTCGTTTGTGGCCACTCTTCCCGTGGAATGAGACAATCTTTGGGGGAGAGATAGTCAAGACATTGTAATAATTCACCATAATTCATCATAATTCACCAGTTACCATGACCTAGATGACTGCGAAACTACACAAACATTCATTTTCTACCATTTGGCTTCAGAGTCACTGGTGAGCTGGGGCTTATCACAGCTGGGGCAGAAGCAGTCTAAACCGCGAGGAGGTCACCAATCAATCACAGGGCACATATAGACAAACAACCATTCACCTCACATTCACACCTATTGACAATTTAAAGTCTCCCATTAACCTAACATGCATGTTTTTACTGTGGGCATGCAAACTCTGCACATAGAAATTTGAACCCAGAACCACTTAGCTGTGAGGCAAATGTGTAGGCCACAAGCATCACCGTGCTGCATAATATGACAATACAAAACAAAAATGTTTCTGGGAGTGAATGATCTCTGCTCTTTACCTCCTGATATTCCAGGTGTGTAGTCAAGATCACAGGGGAAATGGTGCTCTCCTTCCCTGCAGGCATCACCAGGCACTTTGCCAACCACCCAACTCAACCCATCCTCATCTTTAGCATCAGCAATTATACCCGACTGGAGCAGGTCCTCCCCAATCCACAGCTGCTGTGTTGGTAGGTGTATGCCTAAACATAAACATCACACTCTGGTGCAACATGGGAGAGATTGTCTGGAATCTGTTTGTTCTTCTCATCCTTTTAGTGATTCCCCAACAGACAATGTAGACAGTAAGGAGTTTTGGGTGAATATGCCCAACTTGATGAGCCATCTCAAGAAAGTGGCTGAGCAGAAGCCCCAGGCAACATACTACAACGTGGATATGATCAAATATCAGGTATCTGTGCAAAATAAAGGGGGGTAGGATTAAATAAGCTTTGCTTCTTCCTACTCCTTTTGGACATGTAGAACTGTGGGAAAAAAAAAAAATGATTCATGAGATGTATTCCATTGTAACCTTCATGTTCAAATAAACTAAACCAAACCAATTTCAGCCATTCTGACGTAATAAAACTGTAAATCTAAGAAAAAAACAAAAACAATTGCCACAAATATTTGCAGCGGGGTAACACACCTGCCAAGGAAGAACCCACTCAATTTGGCAAGGCATCGGTATGGATAAAGTTTGGCCTTGGCAGAGGTCTGCACCTCACCGAGTGACACATTTCAATTCAGTATACTGTACTGTATATAGCACCTTTAAAACAACCCCAGTTGGCCAAAGTGCTGTTCTGAAATAAATTCATTCATTCATTTCCTAATCCTCATTAGGGTCGCGAGTGCATGTTGGAGCCTATCCCTGCTGACTTTAGGCTTACCCAGCTGGACTGGTCGCCAGCCAATCGCACGCAGGGCACATATAGACAAACACCCTTTCACACTCACATTCATACATATGGACAATTTAGAGTACCCAGAGAAAACCCACGCACACACAGGAAGAACATGCAAACTCCACACAGAGATTCAAACCCACTGTGACTGTGTGGCCAACATGCTAACCACCAGGCCACCGTGCGCCTGTCCAGAAATAAAATCAAGTTAAAACAGTGTAAACACAGTGGCAATAAATACAATTTATGACAGCACAATGAATAATGTACTATTAATATAACAGTAAAAGTACTAAAATCAACTAAGGGATCCTGCCTAACGCGAACATTTGCTGCACACAGCTAATTTTTATATCGTACGGCACATTCTAAAAAATTTAACTAGAACGCAATAAAAATGGTGGAAAAGAGCAAAAAGGCGTAATATATGGAGAATAAAAATGAAATGATTCTAGTAAGAACACAAAGCTGATGTGCAGGATGTTTTTTTTAATATACTCTCTACAGCTTCTTACAAAATAAAATGGTGGAAAAGAGCAAAAAGGCGTAATATACGGAGAATAAAAATGAAATGATTCTAGTAAGAACACAAAGCTGATGTGCAGGATGTTTTTTTTTATATACTCTCTATAGCTTCTTACAAAATAAAGTGGCCCCTGCATCCTTTGATTTTTCAGTATCGATCCATCTAATCCAGGAGTGTCCAAACCTTTTCCTGTGAGGGTGGCGTACAAAAAAAATTGAAGGTTGCGGTGCCTCTTTGAGACATTTGATACATTAACTCATTCAGTCCCAGACATTTTTCAAAAGACAGCCCCTTCAGTACCAGCCATTTTAGACAATTTTGACTGATCTTTAAAGGGACACAGAATATTGTGTTCTTTGGCTATATAAACATGGAACCAATCAAAAGAAAGATTAGACTCCTGTCTTTCATCAGGAAAAAAAGTTTGTTTCTACCTTTTTCTGTTCTTTAGTAATCAGCAGTAGAACATAGGTAAGTTTCAGGAAAATATCAGTTCCTGACTAAAAAAGAGAGAAAATCAGCTTTTTGTGAAAAGACACATTTCAAGCATAACTTTCACTTTGACACAAACATTTTGTGTCAAAAATAAAAAAAAATTGTGTCAAGGGCTGAAATATCTAAACAACTATACCACAACATAAACAACACAAAAAGGGGTTTGGTTTACATCAAAATAAACATGTATTTACAAATATAACACCATTAACTATTTACAGTTCTGACATTTGGAACTGAATTATGTGTGTGCATTAACATTTCCCTACAATGCGTAACCTTCTGCACGCTGCACCCCTCCACGCTCTCTCACTTCCTCCTTCCTGTCATGTGTGATTTGTCCATGAACATGATCCCTGCCGAGCTCTTATCAAATGCACTTCTGCCACCTTGTGGCCGTTTTTATGGCTTAAAAAGTGCTTTGAAATGAAATGCATTGGTGGCGAGTTGCATCATCACCTCTTTTTGCCTCTCACACAAAAAAAACATAAAAGATGTATAAGTACATTGATGGGATTGGGCGTTCTGGATTATAAAACCGTATAAATACATCTTTGGTATTGAATGAGTTAAAGGTGCTAAAACCAATCCAATGTAGGTCAGTAAATAGTAGTTTATAACAGTATATAGTTATCTAATCACAACATTGGCATCTTAGCTTTATGTTATAGGTGACAAATCATATTAGTGTAATATCTGATAACATATCTTTTTAGAATATGCCAAGGGTCAATAAAAAACAAGCTGTGGGCCGAAAATGGCCCCCAAGCTGCACGTTGGACACCCCCATCTAATCCATCTCATCCTTGATCCTGCGTGTCTCAGGTGTCAGCAGACGGGATCCAGTCCACTCCTCTCAATCTGGCTGTGAGTTGGCGTGGTGACGCCGACAACACGGACCTTCGAATAGACTACAAATACAACACAGAGGCGATGGCAACCCCCGTGCCGCTACACAACGTCCACTTCCTGGTTCCTGTGGATGGAGGCTTGGCTAAACTCCAAGCGATGGTCCCACCTGCCACCTGGTGAATGTTCTTCACATTCTGAATCTCTGGTTCCTTTGGCGAGAACCGGGTTTTGTTGTAGCTGATGATTGAGTCGTGCTTTTTTTTCTGTCATATGTTAGTTCTCAAATGTCAAGTGTTTCTATCAATGCTTGACGTCCATTATCATGAGCTAAAGAGAAGGTCCTCGGGTTACTTTGATGTGAGTCGAGTTATGGCTTAAGTCGGAACTTAAACCTAAATTAACTCCCAAGTCGCTCACGCTGTACACAGAACACATGAATGAAATATAAAATAAAGTAATTAAAATACAGCAATTATTATTCATTAGCATTCAATCATTTTTATCCTTAACGCTGGTTGTGACAGTCGAGCGTCTAATATTGGTGGGCGTGTCCTCTATCTGAGCTTTTTACACAGACACACATTGTATTCTGCCGCCGGCACATGCTGTAAGTAGTTCTTGAAAAAGCCTCGTGTTTATCGACTAAAAAAGTAAGTTTTGAATTCATTTATGGGAGAAACATCGTAACATGGTTTAACAGGTTTAATGACAAACTATAGAGTAATCCCTCATTTAGAGTAATCCCTCGTTTATTGTGGTTAATTGGTTACAGACCCGTAATAAGTGAGATTCCTGATTTATAAATCAAATATTTTCATAGTTAGAGCATAGAAAACCTATTTATGACCTTCTAAATACGTGTCTTATTTTTTTATCTTTTTATTAGAGGGCTCTAACATTATTAGAGCACTCTAGACATGAAGTAACACCCCTATAGCCACCTTTACACTCATATCACCCAAAATAGAAGACATAATAAGAGAAAATAAAACATAAATACATGATATAATAGACTCACACATGTTTGCATTGGGAAAGTTCCTTGTTGTTCTTTTTTTTTTACTTCCTGTTCTGTCCAGTACTTCCTGTGGTGGCTATTGTTTCATCAGTGTAACATTACTGACACCAACTGACCAGTTTAGAATACTGCATGTTTTCTTGTATTTGTAAGTTCATTTAGCCTTTTTTTTTTGCTTCAAAATGCTTAATTTAGGCAAAAAAAAATACGTTATATTTGCTTAAATATGGATATTGTTTGCCTAATACTAGGCTGTATTCAACCACAACACAGCAATGATTTATTAATTAATATATTTTTGAAGAACTGATAGGGTGAAACTGCAAAATTTGAAGCTCAAAGTGGCAAGGGATGACTTAATGCAAGATATATTTGTACCTGGTGTGTATACATTTTCTGTAAATGTGTGATTATTTCTTTCAAAGGAATCCAGAGCAGCAGACGATACAGTGGAAGATTCCCAGCCTTTCTAACAGGTCTGAAAATGGAGGCAAGTATTCATTCATTCATTCCATCACTGTTCAATCTGTTTGTGTTATTTCATATCAACACCATGCCGACGTGTGTATTGATGTCCTGTAGGAGTTGGGGCTCTCCTGGGCCGGTTCCAGATGACAGCGGGTCCGAGTAAACCCTCCCAGCTGGCAGTTCACTTCACCAGTGAGGGGAGCACACTGTCTGGCTGTGACATCCAGCTGCTTGGGACTGGATACCGCCTATCCCTGATCAAGAAGAGGTTCGCTGCAGGTCAGTTTGAACACGCATGACTACAACGTAGCTTTATTTCGTACCAGTTTGAGTCATTCTTATCTAAAAACACTTTTGCTCCACAGGGAAGTATTTGGCAGATAATTAGTGGACCTTCCTGTGCATGGAAACAAGAGTATCTGTGGCTTTTGACTGTGAAGACAATGAATCCACCCTCTCTTTAGGATATTTTAACAACATAATCAGTAGGATAACTGCTGCTGAGTTTATGCAATTTGATAACAACATTTAGTTTATACACTTTAAATGATTCCTGGCAACTCTGAACTTGGTGGATTCAATACAGTACTCTTTCCAATGACTTTTGACTTGATTGTCATTGTAAATTTGCTGTAAAAGACGATAGATTATATATTATGAGCGCAATCTTATGGTGGAAGATGTACAAAAAATGTGTATAATAGAGTTACTTCCCCACGTTAAATTATAGGTCATAAAATCACATTTTTACTGCCATTTTGAATGATTTGTCTTTGTCATTGTCTGAGCAAGGGACTGTTTTTGTTTTGTTTTGTTTTGTTTTTTTTTACTTTTTTTTGCAAAAAAATGTTTTTGCAGCACAAAAGATATTTTTTTGTTTTTATCTACTTCTCTGAAACCTAATCGGGCCCTTCAATTTGATGATGTATGACAGGGATGTTACCATTGTGTGTTAAAACTAGAATTAATGAGAACATTTGAGAACTCTGTATTTCTTTACAGAGAAAGAATATACTTGCAAACAAATCCACATTAAGTTTGGATTTATTTTAAGTTTATTTTTTTATTTCATTTTTGTAGTATTTAATAAGGCACAGTGTTGCGAAAGTGTTTGCCCCTTCCTGATTTATTTTTTTTTTATGTTTATCATACTTAAATGTTTCAGATCATCAAACAAATTGAAATATTAGTCAATGACAACACAACTGAACACAAAATGCAGTTTTTAAATGAAACTTTTTGTTATTAAGGGAGAAAAAAGCCAAACCTACATGGCCCTGTGACTGCCCACCCTGTTAAAACATAACTTAACTGAGATTCATTGAATCTGTCAGTCTGGAAAAGGTTATAAATCCATTTCTAAAGCTTTGGGACTCCAGCGAACCACAGTGAGAGACTATCCACAAATGACGTAAACATGGAACAGTGGTGAAACTTCCCAGGAGCGGCTGGCCAACCAAAATTACCCCAAGAGCGCAGCGCCGACTCATCCAAGGGGTCGCAAAAGACCCCACAACAACATCCAAAGAACTGCAGGCCTCACTTGCCTCAGTTAAGGTCAGTGTTCATGACGCCACCATGAGAAAGACACTGGGCAAAAACGGCCTGCATGGCAGAGTTCCAAAACGAAAACCACTGTTGAACAAAAACAACATTAAGGCTTGTCTCAATTGTGGAAGAAAACATCTTGATGATCTCCAAGACCTTTGGGAAAATACTCTGTGGTCTGAAGAGAGTCGAACTTTTTGGAAGGTGTGTATCCCATTACATCTGGCCACATTTCAGAAAAAGAACATCATACCAACAGTAAAATATGGTGGTGGTAGTGTGATGATCCGGGCCTTTTTTGCTGCTTCAGGAGCTGGAAGACTTGCTGTAATAAATGAAACCAGTAATTCTGCTGTCTACCAAAAAATCCTGAAGGAGAATGTCCTGAGAATGTCCTGAATCCTATTGAGATGCTGTGGCATGATCTTTAAAAAGGCGCTTCATGCTGGAAAACCCTCCAATGTGGCTGAATTACAACAATTCTGCAAAAATGAGGGTGCCAAAATTCTCAACTCATTGCAAGTTATCACAAACGCTTGATTGCAGTTGTTGCTGCTAAGGGTGGCCCAACCAGTTATTAGGTTTAGGGGGCAATCACTTTTTCACACAGGGCCATGTAGGCTTGGATGTTTTATTTTCCCTTAATAATAAACATTTTCATTTAAAAACTGCATTTTGTGCTTAGTTGTTGGATGATCTGAAACATTTAATTGTGAAGAAATCAGGAAGGGGAGGGGGCAAACACTTTTTCACACCAATGAAATAAAAAAATGTTTTATTTTCATAAGTTGATTAAGTCATATTTGGAAAAACATGCATTTTAAAGTGATTTCCGGTAATTCAGCTGCAATACCAGTGTGCAATACCCCGAAAAAACACTTCATATTACCCATAAGGCTGTGTGTGATTGGTGACATATTATTTTCCTCTCTGTGGTTGTTGTCTAAACGAGCCTTAAGATCAACACGGGCCGAGTGCCGTGTGCTGGAGAAATGAGGTTTGAATTAATTTAAAGATTACTATTGGGGGAGCAGGAGTTTCATGCTGCTTGATAACTTGGCCGTGGTCTTTGCTGACCGGCGGACGTCAAAAAGTGATGAAGTGTGCAACAGAAGACAGGCTGTTTCATTTTCTTTCATGTCCACCCTGTTTATGTTTTATGTATGTTTATTTTCTAACAGCAATATATAAAGATTTAAGTGTAAAAAGTATAGATTAAGAGCTACGTTAAAAAAAAAAAATTCTCTTCCTCTCATATGGATATGTGTTTGTGGTTGTTTATTGGTGTCATAAGGCATTAGGTTGTACGGAGCAGCACCATTTCTCTTCACCTATTGTTTCCCCATGTGGGTTTCGTGTACAACAACAACAACAAATAAGTGTTACTGTTGATGAATAACTCCAGTGCCGCATGAAATCTGCATTCGCCCTTCACTGGTTGTTTCAGTGTAATGCAAACTCCTCCGTGTCAGTAAGGTCATGATACAGCGTGTGCTATTGTATAATCATGTAATGACATCATCTCAACCCCACACCCTGGTTCCATATGAAGAACTGTATTGGGCATGCAGTCATAAATGTTGCCACTTTTACAAAACAATTTCATGCATTTCTATTGCATTGCTTTGTGTAAATCATCCCATGTTTATCAGTTTCTCAGTTAAGGCCTGGGTGTAATAGAGCAATCAAATCGTTTCTGTATTCTTTGCCTTGTGTTTGAGAATACTGACTGTGGCTATTTTTTTAACGGCTGTACTTCTTTAACACACAGAATATGCAAACATTTAATGTACATTTCCCATCCAAAGATTTGCAGAGTAAATATGTGGAAGAAGTCAGTTCAGTGTAATACCTGTTTTACTTGGTAATAAAGAGGTTGCAATACCAGACAGCAACTTGCTGTTGCGCCAGTGTAAAAAAAAAAATCCTTATTAGAGTAATGGTAATTCCAGTTTGCGTTTATTTCACACAGCCATCCGTGGTCATTTTGTGACGAATGTGTACCTTTTCGTTGCGCGACGTCACGAAGCATTACGGTAACGACCTTATCACGTGGATTTGAAGATAACCACGCCTACTTCCTCAACCAAACGCTAACACAAAATCACATTGGCTTGACTAGAGTTGCTTTCGTCTGTGTCGTCGCATCATAAATGGCGTTGTGTCATAAAAAATAAAATAAAAGGGTAACTATGTTTGTACTACTATATTTATTTGTCATTTAGCACGACTCGGGCAGTTAATGAGGTTTTAAAATATTTATTGTTATAAAATTAGTTTTATTTATGACGTTTATCATTTCAATGATATCAACAATTATATCACTTCCATGTAATATCCTTCGTTTTGGAAACAGGCTAAATAAACGCCACTTCCGGTAAGGAAGCCAGTAAACCCCGCCCACTGGCGTTATAGTTGTCACGACAACACCAAACTCCAGACGGCTGCTAGTTTATTTTACATTAAAATGCTTCTTATAGTTTGACTTAAGCACTCTCGGTGGAGGTTTGCCTTTTATGTTTAAATATAGTTCATTATAAAGAAACGTGAGACATCGTTATTTGGTCATTCTGGTTTCTGCGAGATTTGAATTCGTTGCTGCACGAAGGAGAAGCTGCCATGTCTGATGTGCTGAAAGATAAATCTATCAGAAGAGAAAAGAAGACCAGCAAGGCGCCCTCAGAGGGAAGCCACGGAATCAAAGTCAAAGACCTAGCTGGCAAGACTAAGGAGTGAGTGGACCTTTTACTTTACTTCTTTATTTGTCCACTTATTATTTTGATACCTTCACTCATCCTGTAATAACATCATCGCCTCTTTGTGTCCTCCAGCTCTTTAAGCAATGTGTCCTGCATAGAAGAACACCACGATGAAAACACTCGGATGGTTGTGACACTTGAGAACACCTACCAACTAGGTAATCGCTTCTTTGTGACTCTGATTATGGCTTTAAATAACACAGATTTGGCATGGCACGTGGTCATTTTCCCACAAACGTGATTGTAAACTTGAACGTAAGTATGTATGGTCTACTTCAGTGGTTCTCTAATGCGGGTACTTGAGATAAAAAAAGATACAAAATTAAAGAAATGAAATTAAAAAAATAATAATAATTAAACACAAATTACACAACAGGAGAAATATCTCACACGTTTTCCTTGCAGAGCAAATCTGTATAGCATGGAGAGCACTGATTAAAAAAACCAAAAGGAAATAAAGTATGCATTCAGGTGCAGCTCAATGAATTATAACATTGTGCAAAATTCAGGAGTTCAGTTCAGACTAAGAAAGCAGTTAAATGCTCAGGAAATGTTTGCAGTTCATTTGCTGCTTAAAGCGTGAAGCAGTCGTTTACAATATTGTGATTTTTTTTTTTTTTACACTTTGACATACTGAACTTGAACTACAGAACAGCTGTGAGTTCTAATCGTCAACATTATGGATGATAAACTATTTTTCATCTGTAGAATGGGCATGGGCCCCTTACCGGTTAAAGTCCCGATTTCGAAAGCGCTACATTTTTCCGTCATACTGTTCCTGAGGTATGAGAGAAAGTGCAGATAGCGCCGGCGTTAGCTGCCTTGTTGGCATTGAGGGTCGCCGGTACAGCCGCGCTGTTGTCACCATTGTTGGTTGACAACATTGCACAACTTTGACATATTAACACATATCCATTTACAAAACAAATCCATTGGAGTAACAACTTAGTTTTTTCATGTTATATTTTCATGAAATATTTTAAACTGCTGTATTTCGTTGTGACCACCAGATGGCAGTGTTTTGCGTGTGGCGACTTATTTGAATGTTTTCCTTTTTATAATAAAGCAAGTGTTTTATTGCGTGTTTATTCCTCCAGCAAATGCTATAATATAAGAAGACCAATGGACTGAGTACTCACACAAGGACTCCTGTGACATTTACACCTGCTAACATTAATTATTCATATTTCATATTGCATTTTATTCCTGGTGCTCGCGTGCGCATATCTAGCGTATTCCCTTGGCTGACAATCTATCTCGCTTATAGATGGATAATATCATCAGGGAATGCTGTTTTTTAAAACAAAAAAAATGTATCCATGTCCCCTCGGGAACCTTGTAGGTTCTCGATAAATGGTGACGCCATCTCCGAATTAGTGAAACGGTGGCACTTTCATCGCCCGTTGTAAGCCGAAAGCCTGGACTAGCCTAAGTTACCATGGTGATAGAGCTGCTTTAAAAGAGAGCGACCTTCGCCGAACAAGCAAGTCCGGCTTTCAACTCAACACAGCTCGCTAACCAACTAAACTCGCTTCGCAGAATACCCCCAGGTCTCAGTTGCTAACAACAATCACAAGACCCGGAAACGCAAGTTTGTGGAGAAGACTCGCACATTCACCACTACAGTAACGCTAATGCTTTAAATCATTTTGAACATGCATAAAAGTTACACAGGAGCACGTCACATTGTACAAATCACAGATCCGCATGTCCAAAAAGGAGTAGGAAGAAGCAAATCTTATTTAATCCTACTCCTCAGCCGTCACATAAATTACAATACATTTGTCCACCTGGTGCATTCCAGATGTACTCTTTGCCAATTGTAAATACATGGGAAAATAATGAAATAATAACTTAACAGTACGACTTTTTTGTGACCTTCTTGAGCCACTTGATTGCATTTATTTGCACTTTGCTTTGTTGTTGTTGTTTTTTTTTACTACGTTCTAAGCGACTTTAGTGGGTTAGCGAGCTTTGTTGAGTTGAAAGCCCGGACTTGCGTGTTCAGCGAAGGTGGATCTCTTTTAAAGCAGCTCTATCACCATGGTAACTTAGGCTAAACTCATATCCTGGTCGGGACCAGGTTATGTCCAGGCTTTCATCTTAAAATCAGCTGTGCAAGTGCCACTGTTTCACTGTTTAACTATTTCAGAGATGGCGTCACCATTTATTGAGAACCTACGAGGTTCCCGAGGAGACACGGAGAAAAAAAAGAGCATTCCCTGATGATGATATTCATCTATAAACGAGATGGATTTTCAGACAAGGGAATACGCTATGTATACTCACACGAGCACCAGGAATAAAATGCAATATGAAATATGAGTAAGTAGGCCAACATTAGCAGACGTAAACGTCACCGCAGTCCTTGCGTGAGTACTCACGTCAACACTGCCATCTAGTGGTCACAACGAGATACAACAAGAAGACACACTGCAAAAATGTACATACGTTTTTGCTCCAATGTATTTATTTTTGAAATGGATAAGTGTTAAAATGTCGAAGTTGTGCAGTGTTGAGCGTCGGTAAATGGAAAGACTAGTAGTGTATAGTTGGTCTACTGAGTCAGTGTTAACTTACCCATTACATGTATTGGCGGCGACAGTGTTGCTTTAAGCAGCCAAAATCTTTTGGGAACTGCTCATAACGCTCCATAAAAATCACCGACTTATTTTTTGTAAAATACACTGGCTGGGATCGCTTCAGTTTTCAGCGGAAGTTCATCGTTTTATTTATTATTTTAGAAAGAATTCAGTTATTTTTTGTTCTTACTGTTAAATACACATGTTCCACTTTCACCGTGTTCTATCACAGGGTTTAAAAATTACTGTTTTGACTTGATTTTTTCCCCTCCCTTTTTCAAGAAAGATGTTTCAAAATAAAATAACCCAAGGTTATCACACCATCAGAATGCCAATGCCTGCTATAGAAAATAAGAGTTTGACGTTTTGAATTGAACTGTTGAAGTAATAAGTATTTGATCCCCTGCTGATTCTGTAACAGATATGAGAGAGGCAGAATGTACCAAAAAAAAAAAATCCAGGAAAACCGATATTAAAGTTTGATTTTTCATGTAAAATCTTTATTATACCCCCTAAAGAGGGCACTTTAAGTTGGCAATTATTTTATTTAAATTTCAAAATGTTTCAAATAAGAAGATACAGATGAGCACTGTTTTGGAAAGCAATAAATTAGCCAAATCCACCAAAAATGCTTTTCTCTGGTTTGGGGGTACCATTCCACAGGGGGGTACTTCACTGACAGACTTGAGCTTGAGTTAAAACCAGAACATCTTTAGCGACTGAGTCGTATTCCTGTTCTCGTCTTGCCCACAGGACCTCACAAACGCTTCCCAGCCCATGCTGCCGTGGAAATCCTGAGGGATGTACTCCCCAATTACCTGCAGGAGGAGAAATACGAAGTGGAGTGGTCTCGACAAATGACGAAAACCATATGTGAGGTAAACACGAGAAAGACCGTCGGCGGGTTTTCGTCTTTAAGTCAACGCTGACGGGTTTGGATATCCGCTCTCAGGTGATCCGAGCCCGTGTGAAGGAGCTGATGATCCGCAGGTATAAGCTGGTGGTGCTGGTTCACATTGGCCAGCTGGCTGGGCAGAGCATGCAGATCAGCAGCCGCTGTCTGTGGGATGCGTCTCAGGACACCTTCGCCTCGTGGTCCTTCAAGAACACCTCTCTGTACAGCACCGCCACTGTCTATGCTGTTTACTATGAGTGAAGCGCCAAGATAAACACGTTTTTGCAGCCAAAAGTGTTTTCTTTATTTTTGCTGGTGTGAGAAATGACATCACATTGCTTTAACGGTGTCCTGTCGGTACTTTCCAACACATACGATGAGGCCCACTAGCAGAGCATGGTGAGGTCTCTCCTCCGACAACCCATCTGACAACACGCCGCTATCAAGACCTGGTCTTGGTCCCGCCAATACCGACCCAACACCGGCGCTTCATCTCTTGTCTTGACCACGCTTGGCTCTGCGCTACCTGCAGAAACATTCGTCAACCACCACTCAAGGCTTACCATCTCACCAACAACGTCAGGTAGGCGCACTCACCATCTCGGAAAGCCTCTTCTCCTATCAGTCGTCGCCACCTGGAGCCTCCACACGTGAACACCACCGCCCGCAGCAAGGCTCGACCACACAGCCGCAGTGTGTTAGTGTCGTCCAGCACCTGAGCCTGCGTTCCACGGCACACACGCAGCAGCAGCATCGCCATCAGAAGAATGGATCTCATGGAGCTGTTGATCCCAGTTGTTCAAGTACTGTTGTTGCCGCCCTGATAAGCCCCTTTTATGGACATGGTCCTCAGGAAGTGGTGATTCATCTTGCATAATTACATTTTTTAAGAGCAGATGACAATCTTGGCCATTAGAGGGATAGTAACATTTTGGTAAATGTTAACGAGGGAGAATGGCTCATTTATGTCACGAGTGCAGGGCTTTTATCACCCCAGGTTTAGCAAAGGGTTCCCTTAATGGAGCACTCGAAGTATTCCTGGCTGTCTACATAGCAACATAGCAGCGTTTGTGGACACTGTCGTAAACATCATCCGTCATTCGGAGAAAAGACTGTTGCATTTGCATGTATGCGTGTGATTAAATTGCACTGACTCATGGAAAAATGCTGATAAACATGGAAGAGGTATGCAAGCTGATAGAAATGATGTATATCATATCAAATCAAATCAAAGTTTATTTGTATAGCACCTTACAACATCCCAATTGTGCCCAAGGTGCTTCACAAGAGTAAAAACAGGTTATAGCAAATGAGATCGAACAAGATATAAAATAAGATAAAAAATAAAAATACATATAATCATGTTTCATGAGCCAGTCTGAATAATGTTATATGAATATATGTTCATTTGAACCTCCGACTGTGACTAAAATGAGCTTATTTCCAATTCTGGATGTTTTTAGTCCAGGCCAATGACCCTAAGGGCTTTTTCAGTGTCTGGTGGTGGGTTTCAGAGCGGCCCGGGGGCCATTTACGGATCACAGCTGTTTTTTTTATTGGCCCGCAGCACATTCTAAAAATATAATTTAACTAGAAAACAAAAAAAAACCAGCAAAAATGGGAAAATAAGCAGTCATTTTACAAGAATAAAGAGAAACGTTATATAATTAGAAAAAGTCACAATTTTACCAGAATAATATATTGAAATGTTAAAGAAAAAGTCATAATATTTATGAGAAACAAACAAAACAGCAAATATAAAGTAATAATATTTATGAGAAACAAAACAAAGTTGTGATTTCTGGAAAATTAAGGTGCGGAAAATGTTATGTTATGAGAATAGAGTCAGAATATTATGGAAAAAAATATACAATAATAAAGTTGAAATAGTTGGAAAATTTGGGCCTAGTTGTTAGCATGTTGGCCACACAGTCAGGAGATCGGGGAGATTTGGGTTCAAATCTCCGTTGGGCATTTCTGTGTGGAGTTTGCATGTTCTCCCCGTGCTTGCGTGGGTTTTCTCCGGGTACTCCGGTTTCCTCCCACATTCCCAAAAATGCATATTAGGTGAATTGGCGACTCTAAATTGTCCACCATAGGAACGAATGTGAGATGTGCCCTGCCATTGACTGGCGACTCTCGCCCGTAGTCAGCTGGGATAGGCTCCAGCATACCTGTGACCCTAGTGAGGATAAGCAGCATAGAAGATGGATGGATGGATGGATAGTTGGACATTTTTTTTAAAAAACAGCAAAAATGAAAAAAAAAAAATCAAAATTTTCCGAGAATAAAATAAATGTTATTTTAGTAGCATAGAGTTGAAATATTAGAGAAAAAAACATATTTTAAACCTCATAATACGAGAAACAAAACAAAAAAAATTGGGGGAAAAAGTTGAAATAGTTGGAAAATGTAAAAAAAATAAATAAATAAAAAAGAGCAAAGTTGATACTAATAATAGACTTTTTCACCTAAACCACAAAGCTGAGATGTGGCCCTTTTTTCACTATGTGGCCCTCGATGGAAGACATTTGGAAACCCCCGTTATAAACCAATCACAAGCATTTACAAAACCTTTTAACACATGACAGTGGATCCCCGCCCATTCACGATTACGCATTCACAAATGTGCAGATCTGTACACATTTTTTTCCCGCAGAAAACACATGTCATGCACCTATAAGTCTTAACTAACTTAATAAATACGTGATAATACAGGTCATATATACAGCATACGTGTACCACTGTTTTACAAAAAGCAAACATTTTTTACATGTTTGTGTCTTTATGCGTCACTGATAATGTTTTTCGTCAAGCGCTGAGATTTCACACTTTGTTCGGCGGTCCTTGAACGCACCATCGCTGCTGTGAGACGCACAGGTGACACCTAGGGCTCTGCCCCGCTGCGCCCTTCAACGTTCCCATCTGGAAAACAAAGGCGAATGTTTTTTGGACTTTTTAAATTTGTTTTTCGGCTGGTTTACAAGCGCATCTGGACGTTCCAAACATGAGCAATTGGCAGTTTTTTAGACTCAAAGTGTGATAGTACTCTAAATTAAGTGTGACAAAAATAATAGTGATCATTTCAAAACAAGCCATGTGGCCTGCCCAGCAACTACGACTGTTGTGATGAGGCCTTTTATAAGACACAAAGTAGATGTTGATAGACTTCATTCAAACGTTTTTCAGCCTTTTCATTACTCAGGTGTTCAATGTTCCGTAAGCTGGTCCGAATGAAGACGTTATTCATACTTAAGCAGACATTAGAGAAGTATCTACCCGTGTTCTACCAGTCTTCTATCTACCGTCCATGGCCAAAACATTTGAATTAGAGGCAGACAGAATCTTTCTGTGGCTGTTGTGTTTGCGGGCCCCTGCGGGCCAATGATTCCTACAATACTGAAACTTTTATTCTTTTTTTTTTTTTTTTAAGTAAATTATTTGCAGGGTATTATTTTTGTTAATATTCTCTAAATCCAATGTTATATTTCAGAAGTTATTTGGCTGTCATAAAAAAGAGGCAACTCTGGCACATCATATGAAAAAAGAGTGTACACAAATTGAATGATAATATCACAAAGCTCATGCGTTCATTATATTATTATACTGTACTAAATCCTGTAATCACTTTGATTGTAGATGGAATACAATGAAATTACAACAATTTACAACTCTACATCTCAATGAAAATCGAGCAAAATAATATATTTTTCTTATATTTGATTTGAATATGTTGTCCTAAATGGTTACCTTTACGGTTAATGAAGGTCTTTGTATCGTTTGTGACAAGAAAATGACGCATGATTCAAAGCAATGGGAGTTTGGAGGTGTGTTGAAGGATTGTACTTCTGCATCTCAGGTGGGCGGGGTTCTTCATCCGGGTACTGTTGCTGACCCCTGACGTGACCCTGCAGGATTGCAAACATGGCGGAGGTAAGAAAGTGAAGTAAATAATCGGAAAAATTAAAAAAAAATATATAAAAAGAGCGCCAGTGCCTTCAGTCGCTAACACACGTCCTTTATGTCGTACATTTTAAACGCGTTTATCCCACAGTGTGTTGTTTGCGTTGCTAAATAGTTATAATTTCTCTCCTATTAGCATGTTTAGTAAACTTCGGATTTGGCTAGCGTTAGCTGCGGCGTTAGCGACTTTGCGGTTTTGTTTAGGAACACTTATTTTCCCGGATGAGCTATTTGGTTCACATTTATCGCCGGGGTGTCATGTGAATGACTCCTATATTTGCGATTTTCCCCGCCTTTTGTGCTCTTGCTGTTGGGAGCAAGCTGAACTCGAACGCGTTAGCTTGATATTTAAAACACAATTAGCATACAACTTCCAATTCGCTGCAGTTTAGTTCTTAGTTAGCCAGCACGCCGAGATTTTATCCGAAGCAATGCGCTTAAGTCCTGGCACAAATAACGACGGTGTTAATTAAAGCCAAAGCAGTGGAAGCGTCGTTTAAATTCCCAGCATGCAGGAAGTAGTGACAGTGTTCACCGACTATGCGGGGACAGGCGCGCTTTTTGTGGACTCCGGTTTCCGCTGTTTAGGGAAAAATGCGTATGCATTGTTGTGTCTGTGGTTGTGTTTCTTTTCTTAAAAGATGCTCATTACCTTTTGTTTTTTTCTTTACAGTCCTCCCTTGGGAATTCGAGCCCAGGTATGTAACATTCATTTGTTGCGGTCCTCGTGCAAAGTTGTTCTCTCTTCATCACGGGATGGATGTTGTATGAGTCTCAAAGAGCAACAAAGAAGTTCAAATATAGTGAGGTGTACAATCGACAGATACTTCTTGTACGCATTAAAGTATAATCGTGTTCTTCCATGGGCATTTTCCATATTTTTATTTTCAATTTTTTTTTATATTTTTTCGGTCTGTGACACATTAATTTGTTGTGTGTTCACACTTTTCATTTTTGGTCTGGTTGCTCTGCTTTTACGGTTCGCTTGCTCAAGTGTGAACCCAGTCTAGGACCAAACAGGGGAACCGAGACCACCTGAGAGATGGGTCTTGGTCCGCCTGTGAGCAGATTCTAGTCCTGACTGATGCAGGTGTGAACGCCAACCCCACCAACGGACCAGAATATGATACGATGTAGGGATGTAACGATATGAACATTTCATTTCACGATTATTGTGAGCAAAATGATCACGGTTATTATCAGGGTAATGTTGAATGTGCTCAAAATGTTTACAATATACTGATACACACACTGGAGTCTAACAAATTTTTATTAAACTGCGCTTGCCGCTTATGGGGCTGGAAAGGGCATGTGATTGCACAATGCGCTGCGGTGTTTACCCCAGGATTTTTTTGAAGCTGTGGTGGTGGGCCTCCGCTGCTGTGTCGTGCCGCTGCTGCATCTGCATTTTAAAAAAAATTACTAATAGCAATTTTTTATTACTTATTTATGAACTTCTTTATTTAACTTTTTTCAACAACTAGCAAAACATGAACCGAGGACTTTGCAAAACTGTTAATTTAATGGCAAAGTTGCTGAGAGCACTGCCAACATTAAAATGGCACTTTATTTACAAAGCACATCTCCACTCAGTGTGCTCATTTGTCATTAAATACAGGTGCCATGTTTGAATAGAACACTTCTAAAAAATACTAAGAGGTGAAGTAGATATTCTTGGGTGAAGTACTCAACATAAGCTGGTGAGCCACGGAGACCCCTGTGATAGTCACTGTCTAAAGCTGTCGCACAACTTTGATACACAACTAGTGTTTTGAAGACAAGCCGTTAGTATTCTAATGATAACAAGAGAGCAAGATTGTTAAGTGATACTTGAAAAAAAGTAAGTTGTGATGATGATCGAAGTATCCCAGGAACGTAATAGCCACTTGTGGCTCCGAGCTAGCTAGATGCCTGCAACCAGGCATGTAAACAAAAATGCCAGGAAGTTGAATGAGATTGAAACGTGAGCGGTCCCACACGGTGGCGTACATAGGCTTAGTATGTCGTCAATTGACTACACATTTCACGGGCTGTTGTTCATTCTACCGATAATAAGGAACAAAGTGAAAGTCAACGCAAGACGTGTCACGTATCTGGTCACATATGCACAAGTTCCAGCAAGGCAGACAATTTATGAGAGCAAGAGCTTTTGTTGGAGCTTTGAGGGATACACAACCTAACTATCGGCTGCTTCTCCGGGACACGGGCAGTGTCACTGAGCCCTGAGTTCATCGAAGTACGGTTATCAAGCACGGTTTTGCGATCATTTTAATTTGAAATGATAATACTAACCTAGTCGGGCGTTTTACCGTGGTTAATCATTAATACCGATAGTCGTTACATCTCTAATATGATGTCACCAAATGCGAGCATAACCAGGTGATGCATAGCAACACCCAACAGAAAGCTGAGTGAAAACCATCAAAAGATAAGAATTTCATGTAAGCCCAGAAGCGCAAATGCAGTAGTTAAACATACTTGGCTCTTTCCAAGGAAGGGGTCTTTTTCACGACATTTTGAAGTCATCAGAAAGACTGTCTCCTTGCAGCGCATCTCCAGGAATGACATGATTTGTATCCTCTTTGTTACATCTCAGCTGGTAAGAAATCGGACATAGAAAGGAAAGTCCTACGAGTGTATGTGACCTGGAAGACGCCATGACGGTCAACCAGACTGCACTAAAGTGACCACCAAGTATCTTTTTTTGGGACACCAGAGTACTGGACTACAAGTGTGAAGGCACCTTTTAATGTGCTGTTTACAAAAGTAGCACACAATCGACATGAAGCACACAATAAGGGATTGTGAGAATTACCACTCAAACATGACTTCTTATGTATTGATGTGATGATTTTGAAGAGTTGGCTCGTGAGGAACAGTCAAAAGTGATGATGAGTGAATACGTTCCTGGTCATTTTAGACTTAATGTCACCATCTTGCTTTTTTAGGGGGTTCAGCAGGTTCCGATGACCATGACTTTGACCCATCAGCAGACATGCTTGTCCATGACTTTGATGATGAACGCACAATGGAAGAAGAGGAAATGTTGGAGGCAACAGATGAGACCAACGTCAATGAGATTGAAGATCTTGCTCGTGTAAGTTTCAAGCTGTTTTATGTTTTGCTGCCGGAGTCCCAATACAGTCCTCGCTACGTTGCGGTTTGAATATCGGGCCCTCACTTTATCATGGTTTTTCAAAAATTAATTAAGATCGCTGTTTTGTGGTTGAATATGGTCTATTATTAGTACAAAATATATGCGTATTTAGGCAAATTGTACGTATTCCTGGCCTAAATTAAGCATTTTCAAGCATGCAAATGACTAAATGAACGAAAATACAAAATAAGGCATTCAAAAGACGTGATATCAAGTCTAATACAATATCTGAGACTTGTTGTGTGCACTTTTTTAAGAAGTGGGGGATGGGAAGTGACGTGTGTGACGTCAGCTGGCTAGAGTTGACTGTTAGCTGAGTGATAGCAACAGGTTAGCAATGGAGAGAGTGGTCGACAGCAGCTCCTGTGTGAATGTTCACTACATTGCTGTGAGTCTCCTATTCATGTCTAAGATGGCTTATTTTATATTATTATGTCTACTATATTGGGTAATACAAGTGTAAAGGTGACTATAGGGGTGTTATGTCATGCTTGCAGGGCTCTAATAATGTTAAAAATATATTTAGAAGGCCATAAGCAGGTTTTGTATGCTCTTACTACATGAATGCATGAAAAAACACAGGTGCACTATAAAATACAGTACACCACATGTATTTCACAACGTATAAGCCTTCCTCTAATGGTGGATATATTGTATATTGTTCAAGCTTAAATATCATCTATATATAGAGATGTGTATAATTGAGTTATATTGTTTGCATGCAGTTCTAATGTGGGTGGAATCTATTTAAGTATTGTTTATTTTGCTATATTTTTAATGGAGTGCATAAATATGCTGCGATTGGCTGGCGACCCGTCCAGGGTGTACCCTGCCTCTCGCCCGAAGTCAGCAGGGATAGGCTCCAGCATACCCCCGCGAACCTAATGGGGATAAGCGGCATAGAAAATGGATGGATGGATGTAGAAATATGTTGGTAGTTACGTCCGTTTACTTAGTGTGGGTCCAACGGCAGAGCGATCACAGTAAAAATGTATTTTTCGAAGAAAAAGAAACAATTGGATTGCAGCACCATATTTTGCTAAATTAAGGCTGAATCCTAGGGCCAAAATCCTAGGAATCCTAGGATCCTAGGATCCTAGGAAACATAGGGCCAAGGGGAAGAAGCCACTAAGAAATGGGACACTGCTTGATTCTTAAGTCATCACCCTTCACCGCTTACTGGCTGTGACGTAAGCAGATGAGATAATTAAATGGTGTACAATAAATGTTCCTTCCATAAAGTAAGGTGCATACAGAAATTAGTCAGGTGCCAATTTTGGCGGCACAAGTGCTCTTGGTGACTTGTGTAATTGACTTTGGCATTAGGCTGCTTGAAGACTTGTTTTCCTTAATCTCAGCAACAGTTCTCATGGTGTGACTGACTTTTATTAACTCAAATGTTTCCATGCAATTCACTGCAGGTGGGATTTACGATGAGAAGCCGGTGTATCGTGCTTTTGAGCAAGCCACAATCGATTAGACTCCTGTGGGAAATGTTAAATATGCAACATTGTCACGTTCCTTTCTCACCAGGAAGGGGAGATGCCCATTCATGAGCTCCTGAGTCTGTATGGTTATGGCGGTGCTTCACCTGCAGATGAGGATGAAGAGGAAGATGAAGAACAGGAGGAAGAGGACGAAGAGGAGGATGAAGATGATGAGCTGGACAACGATGAAAGCAGCAAAGGCATTAACGAGCTAAAAAGGAACGAGGTGCGTTGATGTGACAAGTGCTGTGGGTTGTCAACACTGATTCATTCAGCTTTATATCAAGCTTTGCTTGTGACATATCGTGGATTTGTGTGTCGTCTTCAGGAGGAGCGAGTGAAGAACTCAACAGCACAGGCGGATGAAGCCCCGGCAACCACCGAGGGACGTACACGTTCTGTTCGAACCCTTGGCACCGCAGAACTGATTCGTTCACAGAAACTCAAGTACTTTGAAAGTAGGTGGCATCTCACTCTTTGACATCCTTGGTGCTACAGTATGTGTGTGTTAGCTCATTTTCCATGCAGTCATACAATCGCCCTGATTAATATGAAAATTGGTTGTTGTGTCTCAGGTAATAACGATGCGGAGGAAGAGTCAGAAGAAGATGAGGATTATGTTCCATCTGAAGACTGGAAAAAGGTATTTGTCCTGCATATTAGAGCAACTTAACCTTAATGAGTAGAGGAGCACACAAATGTATGCAACACTAGCGTAGCTGTTTGAGCTACAGTGCTAACGTTACACTTACATTTTAACATCATGCTAAGTTGGCCTATTTGCTGAAGAAAAACTGCAAAGTGTAAAAGTGGTGAAACTTATAGCTCCCGCGTCTGTTTTAATGTATGTAGTGAATCGGGTTGGGCATCAAGTCTCGAGCATCGATGGGTTTGGCTTACCGTCATAAAAAGAAGCGGTCGGCTCAGTGTGACATTTGCAACACAATATTGTGCAAAAGAGGGCCAAACTCGATTAAACACCAGACTTCCTCGAAGCAGTCAGAATCAGGGAAGTCAAACAATAAATGAAGACTGTCTGATGCCAATGTAAACCAGGGTGTCAGGACGCCCGCTGATGTGGAAGTTCGGTGTAAATAAAGGACAGGAGCTCCAGCTCTGGGAGGTCAGTTTATTCATGTGCACAGCTAATCACGTTTAGCAACAGTCAAGACACCTCTTCAACCCGCACAACACACTTCCTGCCTTCAAAATAAGAGCTCTGTGGGCTACATCCTGTTTACTTATAACAAAATAAGGGTGTCAAAAAATAGCTTAGACCAACATTGAGGCAGTAAAGAAAGTATACTAGCGCTAAGTGATAACATTAGCCAGTGTACTTTTCATAGACAAAACCTTTACAAGTGATATTCTGCACCCAGGTTAGTACATGTGCAAGCGGCTGCAACATCACCACCTCACTAACACATAAACAACAGAATAGGTGGAAATGTTTTTTCATTAACTTTTCAAAAGTAAACATCTTTTGTGAAAAAGTACTCCTGTAGAAAGAAACCTAACATTTAGTGTATATTAAATATACTGGTTGAAAATAGTCCCGTGAGAAATTCATAGTAAACTTGACTAAAAAAAGGTAATATCATTAAACATTTCATGGAGAAGTTGAGACATTCCATTCATAAAGAGTTCTGGTTAGCGCCCTCTTTTCAATCATGCAAACTTGTATGACCCTTACCCTTAAAAGTGATTATACAAACGTACACAAGTGATTATATTCATGTTTGGTGGTGATAAACAGGCTCTCATGACGCATACTGATCCATATTTATATTTATAACAGGAGATAATGGTGGGGTCCATGTATCAAGCAGAAACCCCCGTTGGCCTTTGTAAATATAAAGACAATGAAAAAGGTAAGGCAAGCAAAGATGAGCTGAAGTTAATGTAGAGCACAGTCATATCCTGATCCTTCTTTCTTTGTTTTTGTCCTTTTCATTTTGCTGAATAGTTTATGAAAATGATGACCAACTGTTGTGGAACCCCGAGTGTCTACCTGAAAGCAAAGTAGTGGAGTTCTTAATAGAAGCATCTCGGCGAACGGGTGAGGAGAAGGGAGTGGATGCCATCCCAGAAGGATCCCACATCAAGGACAACGAACAGGTGAAACCTGCACAGCCTCCAGCCTTTGCTTTGTACTTTCCTTACGTCACCTTCGTACATGTTTCTATACGGTACAGCTTTATTGTTTAAGACCAGCCTGTGGATTTCAAATAAAAAAATGTGTGTTGTTTTCTACAGAGCTAACGAAAACCTGTTTCCCTATAGGCATTATATGAACTGGTGAAATGTGACTTTGACACAGAAGAAGCTTTAAGGAGGCTTAGGTTTAATGTAAAAGCAGCCAGGGGTGAGTAAGCACTCGCAAGGGGGAAAAAAGCACCTTAGATGAGAGAGATTTGTGCTATCGCTAACGCTAACGCTATGTTGTCTTTGCAGAGGAACTTTCTGTCTGGACTGAGGAGGAATGTAGAAATTTTGAGCAAGGACTAAAATCCTATGGCAAAGATTTCCATTTAATACAGGCCAACAAGGTAAGAGAAGTAACCGAGTCACGCTAAAAGAGCTGAATAGATGTGATAAGCATGACATGGATTTCACGTTCACACAAGTGTGCGTTTGATGTTGCTTATTGCATGCTGTGATATCATACCTAAAAGGTATTTTGTGTACGTGCCTTTTGACTTGTGTGTTTGTCTCCCTGTACGTGTTGTGTTGACTTTCTCCCCTGAAATGTTGGTAATAACGGTTATTTCATGTCTGCTGAATTAAATCTTTCAGGTGAGAACTAGGTCTGTAGGAGAATGTGTGGCCTTTTATTACATGTGGAAGAAGTCTGAGCGTTATGATTTCTTTGCACAGCAAACCAGACTTGGAAAAAGGAAATACAACCTTCACCCTGGTGTCACGTAAGGATTTTTATAAAACACATATTACTGAAATAGGCGGGTTATTCATGGTTGATCATCTGCTACTTTTATCAGCGTTAGTGTGTCCTTATTGAGGTTTTTCAACAAATCTGTTTGTTTGCGGAGTGTGGTCGCTCTAAAGTGCCTTGAGTTGACTTGACTTGACATTCAGTTAGCTGAGATTTGTTAATATATTTCCTGAAATTAACTAAAATGAAATTAATTAGTCAGTTGCTTGAGAGCATGTGTGTAACGTGCCGTGCGCTGCTGTGTGCCATCAGAGACTACATGGACAGGTTGCTGGACGAGACCGAGAGTGCTGCCTCGAGCAGGGCGGCGTCGCCCCCTCCCACCACGTCCAGCAGCAGCGCTAGCCACTCAGAGAAGGAAGACAGCAGCAGTCACAATGGTGAGCTACGTCTTGTAGCTTGTAGCTTCCAGTGCAAAAACATCTATACACAGAAGCACAGTAAGACCTGGCAGAACACTAATGATATCAGTTGTGTTTCCTATGGAGAAACAAGTCTCCCTATATTGACAAGAACAATATAGATCCGCACCTCTCCTCCTGGCTGGCTCGCCATCCACAAATGAAGACGTAGGTGTGGCTATGTTTGTTCTAGCGGACAAACAAGCACATGTGAGATAGGTGAACCAAACTGTTAACAATCCACAGACAAAAGTGGTGATGGGGTGAAGTACAGCAGCAATATTCACACAAAATATCCACTCGTTATTTTATTGTTTACAGTCGTCCCTCGCTACATCGTGGTTTGAACATTGAGCCCTCACACTGTTTCCGTTTTTCAAAATGTATTACTGATCGCTGTTTTGTGGTTGAATACAGCTTATTATTGGTGAAAAATATGCATATTTAAGCTAATTTAATGTATTCTTGGTGTAAATTCCGCATTTTCAAGCATAAAAATGAACGAAATGACTGAACGAAAATACAAATATAAGGCATTCAGAAGATGTGATATGTAGTGTAATATCTGTGCCTTACGTGCACGTTTGAGAGGCGGGGCCTGTGAAGTGACGTCCGCTAGCTAGAGTTGACCGTTTAGCTGAGTGTTAGCATGGTTAGCAATGTGGAGAGCAAGCGTCTTTGGTGGAGAGTGTGACCGACAGCATCGTGAGTCTCTCCTTAACCACAAGCAGCAGCATTACGGTAGTATTCTACACGGGTCACTCAGGGTCAAGAATGTTACATTGATGAGACAGTTGCCACCACAGGAATTACGCTGTCAATGCTAACGTGTGAGTCGATGTTATGTATCATTTATGTCCAAGATGTCTTATTTTCTCTTATGTCTACTATACTGGCTAATACGAGTGTAAAAGTGACCGTGGGGTGTTACTTCATGCCTTGAGGGCTCAAACAATGCTAAAAACTATTTACTGTAGGTGGTTGCTCTATGAAAAGATTCCATGGGTAAATAAGGAATCCTACTTTGTGGAAATTCACTTATCATGGTCGGGTTTGGAACCAGTTACCCACAATAAAGGAGGGAGTACTGTACATGCGAGCAACAGCAGTGAAACAAAATAGCAGCAGTGAGGAGGAATTAAAGACATTCAACAGAAGGAAGATGTTCCATGTTTGTGCGTGCATAATAAATGTTTAGTGTAGTTCAATATGGATGAGATGAAAGACTCGTGCATATTATTATTATTTTTTTTAAATCTACATTGTGTACAGTGGTTCCCACAGGACTGCAAGCTATCTGTGGCGTTATGGGGGACGCTAGATGACATCTAATTTGCATAATTGGCCATGACACAAAACTCTGGCGAGAGTGTTTGCATGTGGACGGGTAAAACTGAGCTTTTTGCTTTGTCAAAAGAACTGTGCAACATGAGCTCATGTTTTTAAACCTCATTTAACGACATGAACTTATTGACATACGGTGTTTGTGTCCTTTTGTGCAGTGGTAGACGTCTTATATAACGCAAACCGGCGATTTCAAAAAAACAAAACATTCATGAATGTTCCGGGGCTGCTTCAGTGTTCTCTGACTTTAAAGATAATGTACACGTCATTGCACATCACGTATCTCACTATATTGATGAACAGGTGCGTTACAAACTGCGGGCAAGTCAGCTGTGTTACGTCCGAGAAGCAGAGTTACGTTACGATTCCATCTGCTGTATGGATGTTGTAACAAGCTACACAAACGGTTGCGCCAAATCTATCTGTGGTCCATATTTATTTGCGGTGGGCCGCCACAAGTTAAAAAAGTGACTATATGGGAAACCCTGACTGTATGTAATGGTATTGCACATTATTCATGTCAATACCTTAAACCTGCATTGTTTTTAATGGCCAGCAGGAGAGGTTCTCCCTTACTGTATGGACACTACCAGTCAGTAAACATTTACTGGATGTTTTTGAACTTATTGTCGTGTTTGAAGTCTTCCCCCCCACCACTATGTTCATTCGTATCGAGTCAATAAACCAGGGGTATCCACACGTGGTCCAGGAAAAGGGGCAGTACGAGGCTACATTCTGAGCTGTGATCTGTACTGTTAATGCATTTAAGCTATCTTAAATAATAACGTACCTGTGCTCTTTGCTAGGTATCGCAGGCCACAGTTCCAGCCATCTGGGCGATGGTGTACACATAGTCCCAGCAAACCAAGTCAAACCGGAACCCCTCCAGTCCAACGGTCCCTCGGGTGACGCCCCACTCCCCACACCGGACAACAACTCCAACGGCTGCAGCCACCCCAGCTCACCCAGACACGAGCGAAACGGTTCCCCAGAACCTCCTGCAGACCAAAGAGATGCAGACATGACGCACGACAGGCCGGCCAAGAGGTTGAAGATGGAGGCAGAGCCTTTGGCCCAAAGTGAAGTGGAACCTTCTAGAACACAAGAGAACTGAAGGCCCCCAAAAGTTCTGCTATGTGGACTCATGTGGATGTTGATTTTCTTGGCCACCACTTTCCCTGCTAACGGACCTGGAAGCAGGACATGAGGGAAGTGTTGATTCTCCCGAGAGGGAGGACGCCATGACTGACAAAGTCATAGGTCACTGAAAATCAACAGGAGACCCGTCTCTCTCGAGCCCATCCATGTAGCAACTGTCTGAAAAGCTCCAACCTTGTACTCATTGTCTGTAAGTACTTGACTGACTGACATTTGCCAAGAATCTCTCCTGTTTTTTTTTGGATTTGTACTCAAAGGGAAAAAAATACAATTCCCATTAATATTTTTGTACACAAGATATTTATATTTTTTAACAAAGTCTATGATGGGTATTTGCCTTTCAAGCCATTTGAACGTTTGTGAACACCGGAGCAGGTTTTTAAGGACTTAGGTTTCTGAGGACACACACACACACACACACACACACACACACACACACACACAGCCGGTGATGTTGCCGGCTCACTTTAGTTGCACTTTGATTGTACATTTCTGTGGTAAATGATACGAAGCAGCAGCAGAACGACATTTTCCACACGACAAAGCCGTGTGCTCCAGTCTGAGAAATAAACCACTGCAGGTTTGTTTGTGTCCAGCAGCTGACATCAGTGATGTCCTGTATTGTAACGCATGTACAAGATGGCTGTATTTTTGGATTTTTCATAATCTGCTTCTTTTGGCTTTACTTGTTCTTTTTACAGAAAACACAAAGTTGGAGATTTTTAAAGCTTTGTATAGATTTCTTAACATCCATTGGTACATTTAAAAAAAAAAAAAAGAATCATGTATTTTCTGTTCTTTCTTAAGCCTGTGTTGCTTGGAAACGTCATTTAAAAAGTAGCCATTCCATTGTTTCCCATGTCTTCACTTTTTAGTCCTTCAGATAAGAAACTTCTTGCATCACAATTTTAGGCTCATACGCACCAAGAATGAATCAACGCTCGATTGTCTTGAAGTTGACACACCGGGATGATAAAAAAAAAACAAAACCCTGGTCAGGTAGCCTCCAAATCTTCAAGATTTCTTTCACTGCACTCCAGCTGAAGATGCTTTTGACTCAAAGACCATCAACTCACCTTGACTCTTGGGGTTTTTTTGGGTCCTTTTTTTGGAGTGATGTTTTGCTTTTTCCCTTCTGTAAATGGCTCCTAAATAAAATCTGTATCCCAAGACTGCATAAATAAAATAATTGGATATATTTAATACAAAGACACAACACTTAGAAGTTCCGATCATATCAATTTAAAAGCACTTTGTAATAAAGATTAAAAAAAAAAAAAAAAGACTGGAGACACCAGGAGTTTCTTCAAGGTAGAGCTCTTGAGTTTTACGGCTTTTCTGCTAAAAGTAAAAATGACACACTTAGCGTAGTAGTGGAATATTTCACCTTAAAGTATGAAAAATGTTCTTACTTGTCTGCTCGTGTGTGAAGGTGATGAAGGAATACACCAGACTCCCTGCAATGCTTTAGCGACACAGAAAACACAACACATCTTAACCCTGCTTGTTGATATGATACGTTCTAAGGGGGGGGGGCACCGATCAGGGTTTTATGCTGCCGATTCCGATCCCATATACCGATCGTCTGTGAGTGATATTGGCCGATACCGACCATATGGATTAACTAATTTTTTTAAATAAGCGCTACTGGCCATTTATGTTAATTACTGAACAGGTTAATAAAATTCATTCACATTTATTTTCATTTTTATTATTTATGCATTTACTTTATATTAATTTAATAAACAAAAAAAGGGGCAGCTTATTTTCTCCTACTACATTTCCCCCAATTGTTTTTTTGGTGTATTCTTATTAGATATAAATAATTTCATTACAATTATTTAAGGAGAACTGTAACGTTAATTACTGGCCAGGTTAATGAAATTAATTCACGTTCAAATGAATTTATTTTCATTTTTATTAGATTTCCCAGTTTTTTTTATTTAAAGAGATGTGTTCTCATGAGACTTATAACTCAGAAGTAGAATTATTTAAGGGGAAATGCAACATTGATACATTAATTCACATTTTAATACATGTATTTTCATTTTTATTGTTCATGTATTTACTTTATATTCACTTTGAGCACCTCCGTAGCTAATGATTCAATCACTCTGATAAATTCTATTTATTTGCCAAGTGTTATAAGCTTGCAGTAAACAAAACAAACATACTGTAAATAAATTCAATACAATTATTTACGGTGAAATTTGACACTTATATGAATCACTGGACAGTTTAAAATACTCATTTGCATTTTAATGAATTTCTTTTCATTTGTGTTATTTATCTAAATTGACTTGCACTAGCAATTTGATTTCTAGCAATTCCATAGCTAAAGTTGCACTCAAAATGATTAAATCTCTTAATCTCTTGTAAATTCTAATTGCAAAGCTGCAGTAACAAAAAAAAAAAAATAGCTCAACACATGGAATGTCAAAACCAGTCGCAATTTATTGAAATTAGCCACCTATCGAATGGTAACACATTTTCCCCCCTAAATGTAATTTCCAGACGGGGGTTGAACACTTGAGCGCAACTGGAAAAAAACACGTGGTAGAAGGCTCTGACCTATGTACTCATAAATGACCTTTCATGTGCTCATCCAATGCAAACGGCTTTCCCCCAAATGACGTTTAAATGGTCTTACCTTATGTTCAAACCCATGAAATTAGTCCAAGAGAAAATGTAGTCTCCACCAAACACCATTCCCATGTACGTCACGACGACGTTCTGCAACAATCCCAGCCACGTCAGACAATAATCACGCCACTTGACGGTACGTCGGGGGCGGCATCGGCTGTCAATGATGTACCTTGATGCAGCCCACGATGGAGGTGGTGAGAGCAGAGTTGCACTGAGTGCACAGCATGATGGAGTACATTAAAATGAATCTGGCAGACACAAATGATGGATTAGTAGTGAAGGCAAAGGGTGGTAGGAGACTGATGGACAGAGAGGATGAAAAAGATACCCCATGACACAAGAGAGAACAAACTGCGTCGCAAACAGCTGGTCGGACCATCCGTCGTACTCCGAAACCTAAACACACACAAAATAGTCTTTCAGCACCGTAAGCGTTGCTTAGTAAAATGCAGGCCTGAATACAGTAATCCCTCGTTTATCGCCCTTCATTGGTTGCAGTGAATTTCCACGAAGAAGGATTCCATATTCATAAATGGAATATTACAGCATACAACTCCTGTTTTGAAAACTTCTAAATACATTTTTTTTAACGTTAGCGGCTAAATTTTACATTTATAAATGAATGCACATTTTAGTGAATGTATTTTCATTTTTATTATCTGTGCATTTAGTTTACATTAATTTAATAATAAAAAGGGGGGGCTTATTTTCACCTACTAGATTTTCCCTGTTTTTATTTATTTTAAAATTTTTTTTTTTTTTTTTTACAGTTTAAAGAGGTGTGTTCTTATGAGATATAAACAATTTCAACACAATTATTTAAGAAGAAATGTAACATCTATATTAATTACTGGACAGGTTCATGAAATTAATTCACATTTTCATGAATTTATTTCCATTATTATTATTATTATTATTATTAGATTTCCCAATTTTATTTCTGTATTTTTTTTAAACATTTTTTTTCAATTTTACAATTTAAAGAGGTGTGTTCTTATGAGAAATACCTAATTTCAATACAATTATTTAAGAAGAAATGTAACATTTTTATTAATTACTGGACAGGCTAATGAAAATAATTCACATTTTAATAAATGTATTTTCATTTTTATTATTAGATTTCACTTTTTTTTTTTTTTTTTTTTTTTACAATTTAAAGTGGTGCGTTCTTATTTAAGGGCTTGTTATTAGAGCCCTCTAGACATGAACTAACACCCCTATAGTCACCTGTACACTCGTATGACCCAATATAGTAGACATAATAAATAGGAAAATAAGACATATTAGACATAAATAAGACATAACAGACTCACACCTGACCAGTGTGGTGTACATCACAACATCTTTGAATGCCTTATTTTTGTATTTTCGTTCATCTATATGTGCCCTGCAATTGGCTGGCGACCAGTCCAGGGTGTACCCCGCCTGTCACCCGAAGTCAGCTGGGATAGGCTCCAGCATACCCCTGCGAGCCTAATGAGGAGAAGTGGTATAGAAAATGGATGGATGGATGGATAGATAGATAGATGGCCATTTTATGCTTGAAAATGCTTAATTTAGGCCACAAATATTGTAAATGTGATTAAATATGCATATTTTTGACTAACAATAGGCCGTAGTCAACCACCAAACAGCGACCATTTATTTATTAGTATAGTATTTTGTCTTATTTTTGGGGTTTCCCATACGTTCATTTATTTGAGCACGCCACAGATACATTTTCACCGCCACAGATACATTAAGGTAATTATGTTGGAAAACCACTCACCATCTGCAAGTCTCCTGTGTAGCAGGCGTACGCCGCAGTTGGTAAGATCATGATTAGCGCGTTGTAGTAGAGAAGTCCAAATTTGCCCAAATCCTGTGAGCAGCAGCAGCAGCAGCAGTGGCGGCACACGCTCCGTTAGCAAAGAAAAGGCAAGCAAGGACCAGGTGGACTCACCTTTGCATCCAGTTTCTGCTTCATGTAAGCACCGTTGGCCGCCGTCAGCACATTGTTGAGCATGATGAAGACGTAGCCTTCGAGGTCAAAGGCTAGATCGGCGCTGCAAAGCACACAGCTTAAGTAGGTTTGGATGCATGCTAAAAGATGAACGCGTGCAAGTGAGGGCTGACCCACCTGGCGGCAATCAAAGCGCCGAAGATCATGGTAAACACGGTGCTTTTGATCGACCACGAGTACGTCTTTCTGGAAAATTGGACATTCAGCCGGACTTTGCATGATTACTTTGTTGGGAAAGGAGCCTACCTTAACAAGATGCCTTCACACAGCATGGTGAAAAGGATGCTGAACCGCCGCAGAACTGTAAACATAGGTAAGCTAACACATAAAAACAAGCGTTAACAGTACAATCGCCACCTAGAGTCAGGATGGTACTCCAAAGTCATGTTTCCACTAAGTCAGCACAGTTTGGAACGCTATATCCTGATCTGGCACCCTTTTGGTGGGGTTTCAAAAATCAGTCAACAGCGCCCCTTCTGGCTGCAGTTGGCACTGCACCCAATTTCTGCCTCAATCACCAAATTGGTGGAAACATGGCTTTGGTGATTCATTTAGAAACCAACTTGAGTCGTTGTGTTCCAAATAAGCCAGATATCTGATTCCCAGCATGGAGTAGCGGCAGTGGAAACACCTGCAGGGATAGAGAGCATCTTTTTTTTCCTTCTCTTCAGCACACATCCACTGTACATCTTCCTCGCCACCTCACCTTGCGTGGTATACTCAGGTCCATATCTGGAAACGAGATGAGACCTAGCATTTTGCCAGTCCTCAGCACTACCACTGTAGCTAGCATCTGGAAAATCAAACAAGCCGAGGCGACGTAAACAAGGCTGTTCACATGCGCTCCAGGTTCGTGACCGGACAGGACTTACTTGACCAATTCCAAGGCATGTCGATGAAGGAAATCTGCAATGCACATTGACAGTTGGTATGTTTACATGCAATTCATTAATTTCTCCATTTTACTCCCTATGTGGAGTCTCCATTTACATGTACCATCTCTAATTCCAAATGCTGTGCGCCTCCAAAACGCTAGGGGGCGATTTTGGTCATTTTAGCTCATTTAGCTTGTGGGTATGTGGACGAGAATGCTACATGCTAATGGCTGTCATTAGTAGAAGACGTCTAGGCAAATGTATAACATAGCTTTCCACAGCGCTTTAATGTGTTTAAATTGCTTACCATATTACATAACATAATAACGTCGATAAAACTGTTCTTCAGCAAAGCAAACTAGCTGAGGCTGAACCAACAGCGCCCCGACTGGCTGCCGCTAACAGTGCACGCCATTTTGCGTCAAGGTGCCGTTAATTAGAGTCAAAGCAACGACCAAATTCACTTGTTAATGTTTTTTTTCGGTGATTTAATTTCGCAAATGGGAGTTAAAATACTCTTATTATATGTCTTCAGGGACCCCCACACCTGAGAAGCGGGTGTTTTCATCTTCACATTGTGGAGAGAAAATCATGATAAGTTGAAAGAAGGTAAGTCTTTTACAAGTTGACTCTAGAGGACTGGCTGTAAGCTCTTTGTGCATACCTATGTCCATGCAAGTACTTCATATTTCACTATTACAGTATACCTTCTTGACTTGTACTTTTGAACTCTACCTGTAGCTGCTGAGGACACTTTTGTTCACAACGACGATGAGAAACGAACTGACTCCGTAAAAAGCAGCTGCCAGCAACTTTTGAAGCACAGTTGAGCCGTCACCAAAAGTATTCTTTTGGGCTCGAAGGGATGCGCCTTCAGCTGACAAGGTTGTGTCGCCTCGACGTTTGTGTACGTCTGTCATGTTGTCACGCTGGGACAGACAGGAAGTTCAGAGTCCAGTGCTCCGTTACGCATGCGCACCGAGCAGCGGCCCGCCGATGTTGTTTGCTGGCGAGAGCGGAAATTATGAGGAGGGAATCATCTTGGCGGAAATGGAGTCAAGACATTTGGCGTTGGTAGCTTGATTTTTAAGCATTTAACCTTTAACCTGATTAGAAGACAATGCCAGGTTATGTTATAATACAAAAACTAGTAACGCATAAGAAAGAAAAACAGCTGTATGCTTCAATGGCGCCACGTAATTACTACTCATTTACAATGTTTGTCTGATCAATTACACATTTTCTTTATTCACTCGTTGTATTTTACAACCACGTTTACACATGTATTTATTCTTAATTTAGTCAAATCATTACTTATAATAATATAGAAATAAGTTGAAAATATATAAGTGTAAACATGTGATGTTCTTTACCTGCATTCGCATCTAATAACTGCAAAACAGGCCGCGTTATTAACGCATGCTTTAATGATACAACTCCATAAAATGTGTTCATTTAATGGTACTGTGCGGCCTGTATTGCAGTTTAACATGAGAGAAGTCTAATAAGTCCAAAAGTAGCGTAAGGCTTTACCTTTAATGTGTAACACAGCAGTGTCGTATTATTAAAATATAAATTACCCCCCAAAAATGTACTGCCTTATTTTGGTAAACGACGAGGAGTGGACTTGTACTCATTTCAAACAATACCACAGCCATCTGAGAGTACAGCTAACACCTCTAAAGCAATTTATTAGAACAGGGATGTTTGCAGAAAGTTTTAACGTCATGTGGCTCAAACAGTCCTACGAGGAAAAAAAACCCCAACAAAAAACAACTGCTTCAACCATCTGTGCCAGCGCATCACCAGCAAGTCTTTGCAGAGCACAGCATTTAAAGCTTTAAAAGTACTCTCAACTTTGCTACAGTTTTACTCCCTCCCCTCAACCCACTTCATTAAAATAGGACGCTCGCTGAGGATGCTGACACAGGTGGCTCAACATGAGTTTACATTACATTCTGTAGCTCTTGATTGTTCCACAATGACGGCCGACATTTCTTTCAGACACATTATGCGGTAGCGCTGCTGCATTCATCAAAAAATTCAACATAAAAATACACAGCAAATATGGTCTACAGAGATGAGTCGGGAGCTGATGAAGTGCTGCATTGGAGATGGGGTGGACATTACAGAAACTCCCAAGATATGTCTGCAGTCTCGCATCTTCCACAATGACATCTCAAAAGATATTTTAAATTACGGTAGGTAGGGACTTGCTGTCAGAATACTGTACTTACTTTCTAAAGTAACTAGCTGTCACAGTTCCGCATTCACTCGCACACATTTCCACACACACACACACACACACACCTGCGCGCACACACACAAACACATCCTCAGCAAAACAAAACATTTCCTCAGTGGTCCTGAAGTTACAAGTAGTCTGTATGAGCTAAAAAGGACCAGCCTAAAGATACACACCCTGCAAACAACAGGCGGCACACCTGAATCAGGGGATACAAAGCATTACTATCCACTGGTCCACCAAAAAAAGGCAAACTATGAAAAAAAAGAAAAGGAAAAGAGGCATTTACTTTCACTGCACAACAAGCAGAAAAATACCAAGCTTTTTTTTTTTTTTTTTTTTTTTTTTTTTAAAGTCGGATGTCGCTTATGCCTGGTTACCCATTCTCATTTTGTGCCTCTCAAATAGAGATGGGCTAAGTCAGGATAATTACACTTTTAAAATGTATGTAAAGTCATACGTTAGATATCGAAAACATGTTTCATATGTAGTGTAGCGCTACCACATCAGTGTGTATTTCACAGGGGGGGCAGGGGTGGCTGGGGAAGAAAAGCACTCCAGTTGAGTCTTCTAGGACCCCGTAATACTGAGCTGAAAGCTGTCAGAAGAGATGCACCTGAAAGCTAAAAATTGCAGGAAATGCATAATTTCAAGCAGCACAAATGCAATGAATTATGCATCATCTTTGAAATAAATGAATGAAAACATCCCTGCTTTCATGTTTCAAAATACAAAAACGTCAGTGTAACAAGAGGTCCTTTTCCCACCTTTTTTTGTCTTTTGTTCTTCTTTAAAACAGGTAAAATTTGAGTCCTCTGGTGGCGCAAGTGGTATGGGATGACTGTCCTTTTCTGTCGTTAAAATCTTTTTTTGTTTTTGGATTTCTTATATATTTGAGAATGAATGTATTAAGCATGCAGGCCTCGTGGAGGAGGGGCGGAGGGGCTCGGGGCAGGCTGGTGGTGGCAAAGGAGCCTTCAGGCCAGGGCGGGGAAGGCCTCGGGGTCATCCACGTTGGGGACCGACACGCCACCTGCCTGGTGGAAAAACAGAAGAAACTAATTTAAGATCACTTTTTGGTAAATCCACAAATCAGAGCTAAAATTGATGTAAAAATGTGCTACGCAGAAAAATTGGCTATTTCCCCTATTGGGGATTAATAATCTATCTACTTCGAAGTAGACCTCTACTATGGCAAAGCTCCTGTAGGCAACATTGTTCTGCTTAATACAACACTGGAAGGGAACCAGAACACTGACATTAGCTGCTAAAATGTACATATTTACTGGCGACCAGTCCAGGGTGCACCCCGCCTGTCGCCCGAAGCCAGCTGGGATAAGCTCCAGCATACCCATGAGGAGAAGCAGCATAGAAAATGGATGGATGGATGGATTTACATATTTAAAAAAATAAAATAATTTTCTTAATTAAAAAAAATTACAAATTTTATATATATATATATATATATATATATATATATTTTTTTTAAAAAGGATTAATTTCCCCAATTAAACAAACAAACAAAAATTCTGTGAAATGCCCACCTGTAGTATAGTGTAAACCAAGTGTGCGCAACTTCACCCTTTTTTTTTTTTTTTTAAATAAATAATAAGATAAAAATAATTCAGCCTTTGTCTTGAACAATGTTCGGAAATGTTCTTCTCATAATATAATGACTTTATTCTCATAATATTAAACATTTTCCCTACTGTAATTTTCAAAAAATGACATCTTTATTTTGTTTTAACATCAAAAAAGAAAAAGTATTTTTTCTTACATATTTCAACTCTAGGCTAGTAAAGTGACATTATTTTTCCTCATAAAATTCCTAGTTCGTTCTCGTAAAATTGCAACTTTTTTTCTTGTGAGAATACGACTTTTTCTCTTAATATTTTTACTTTATTCTCGGAAAATTACAGCTGTTTTTCTGCTGCTGTTTTGTTTACAAATTTTTCAACTACTTTCTTCTTGTATATTCTCTTCTCGTAATTATGACTTTATCCCATAATATTTAGACTTTCTTATATATATATATATATATATATATATATATATATATATATATATATAAAAATAACTTTTTCTGCAACTTAATTTTCCAAAAATTACAACTTTGTTATTTTGTTTTTTTTGTCCTAATATTACGACTTTAAAGAAATAACATCTTTTTTAATACTTACTTTACTACTAAACTTTATGGTAGTAAAATGATATTACTTCACCTCATAATATTACCACGTTATACTCGTAAAATTTTAAACTTTTCCTTGTTAGATTACAACTTTTTTCTCTTAATATTTTTACTTTATTCTTGTAAAATTACTGTTAAGGTTTCAAATTTTTCAAGTGTTCTTGTTAAATTCTATTTTTTAAAATGCGCCGCGGGCCACGAATGGCCCCCTGGCCGCACTTTAAGACACCCCTGATGTAAATCTTTCACAGTGACCTTCCATTTCACATTCTTCTGATGATTGTAGTTATTTTTGTACTGTTTTAATAACAAACAAACACAAAAAATAGATAAAATCTATGTGTGAAGAGAAACAACATTTAAATCGGGTAAACTGAATAAATTAATAAGAAATATATATGACAAAAAATAGATCACAACTGCCCTTTAATTTCTAGATAATACTATTAAAATGTAGTACTTCCTTTAAAGATTACACTCCAGTACCTATTGAGGAAACATTTTCAAATAATTCACACCACTGAGGAGTATTTCCAGCACATACGGACACGAGGAGGGTGTTTTTCTGGTCAGTGGGCCTCTTTCTGTGCTCCACAGCAGCTTTTCCATGTCAGTGCTTTTAGGTTTAGGCCGTGTTCATTGTCATTCCACTAGTGTGAGCACATTTGAGCCTTTTGTATTCGCCAGTTACCTTTTCAGAGCGCCCTCCGCCACGTGCCGGCCTGCTGCCTCCCCCGCCGCGGCCTCCCCTGCCCCCACGAGAGCCCCCACGTCCACGACCGGGGCGGCCGAGGTCTCCGAAGTTGATCTCCAGCTGGGATGTGATGTCATTGGCCGGTTTGCGAAAGTGGTGGTCGGCGGATTCGTCAGCGTTGCCCTACACAGAAAGGGATAACAAATAGAATGCATCATGTAACATTTTAACGGAGAAAGTCCCATCACCAGGACAAAGCCATACTGTCAATGGGTACATATTTGACCAATGAGAGGCTGCGGGCACCTTGTGGAACAGAGGTTGTGGGTCTACTTCCGTCTCCGTGGCATCAATCAAAGCTCCGACAGGCCTCTGGAAATGAAAGACAGGAAATTTTTCTTTTTCTTCCCCCCAAAATACAATGTGAAGTCTATTCAAGTTCAATGCACAACGGGATCGCGTATTGTGGGTCACCCTATCGAAGGTGAGTGAGTGATCATGAAATATGAGGAGAAAATTAAGAAATGACGAAAAGAATACAGTCCATCTCCGCTTTCGGCAAAAATCTCTGAATAACTGAGACGCTCGTATGAAGGTTTTATATTTGACACAATCCTGGGCCAAACCAGCATCTCCCATGTAACACACATAGAACACACAATGCAACTGCACAAAAAACAAACGCTTATACACTAATCTACATGGAAAACAATACTGTTTTATAGGGATGCACAACATTTTTTTTTCAAGCTTCCGCAGATACTGATGACTTCGTGCTTCTCAAGACCGATATCAATAACCAAAGACTTATTTATACCTATTATTTTTTTTAAATGTAGCTTTAACTGTAGTTTCCATCCAGCGCCATCATTTCCATGACGAAACCACAAATCGCTTTAGCCCTCGGGTCGTCGATGGCAAACTTTGTGCACTTTTTTCAGCTTCTTCAGCAGCGCAGGCGTCTTCGTAGGCTTACAAAACACCCTTGTAGCAAATCTGGGGTTTCAGGTGGCTGATAAGGTTTGATCTGTTGAAACTTGAGGTTTTTCCACCTCGTTGAGGAACGTTTGCCGAACATTTGGTGCAAATGGCACGCAAAATGTCTTCCACTGAAACGGTGAAGAAGTCCCACACGACTGACCACGTTTGTTTACAGCAGTGCTTCTCAGGTGCTTGAGAGGCAGGGAGGACTTTCAATATTAGTGCAGCCCTGCCAACATCTATGAATTTGTCGTACACAGCATGCAATTTGACTCTTGAATACGCTTGTATGCGTCACTGCTCCCCATTTTGTTGCATTTTGCTGGTTTCAGTTTCAAATCAGTCTGTACAATACAGATAAATAAATAGATGATCAGTTTCTCAATAGTACTTCAAATCGAGGGCACGTGAAAACATTTCTGTCCCCCAGCGGGAGGCGTAACAGAAAACAATTGAGAACCACTGGTTTACAGTATAGGCTGACTACAGCACGCACAGGTGAGAGAAAAGGAGTGCGTGATTTGTGCTCCCTAGCTCACCTAGAGCACAGTACGGGTAATCTTGGCTCATTGGAGCGTTTTATCAGATTTATTGGTATGATGTCAGAGTTCCTCATATCGGCTTGAGAATTATTTATCGTGCACCCCTACTATTTTATACGAACGTATAACCCGCAAGACATGCTGGGTAACTTCTTGTTAGGGAAGTGTGCACATGCGCTTCCCAGCATGCTTTGCCTTGTCAAGATAATTCATTGCAAATAGACAACACCTCCTCATGCAAGTGGAAGTTTGCTCCCGACTACTCTCTGTGCTTTACCAGTGTAGGGCACATGATAGAGATGGCCTAATTATGGAGATTATAAGCACAAAATGGAAGGTTATATTATATTTTGATTTAAAAAAAAAACTGCAAACATGCAGGGTCGCAAATGCTGTATAGCTATATGCGGGGATATTCTGAAACGCAATTTTTTAAATGGCTTTCTCTCTGCCCGCGCCAATGTTACCACTAACTTCTGTGGATGATATTATCATTACATGTGTCTGTGTGGTTCAGATCACTTTGCATTCATGTTCTGTGGAGAACTGCATTTAAATATACCCACTTTAAATAACAGTAACTGTTTTGCTTTGTTACACACCTCTTGTCTCTTTTTCTTTTATTATCGAGAGCAACCATCACCAAATGGCAGACCTCGGACCCAATGATGGCCCTGGACCCGTGACCAATTAAAGTGAATGGGAAATATAATAATAACCCATAATAGGGATGTCCCGGTCCGACCTCGGCTGCCAATCCGCTGTATTTGCAAACAGCAGATAATATCGGCTTCCGCCACGAGATCGGGCCGGTCCGGTTGTCGTATCACGTTCGTAACTCTGAGCCACACTCCAACATGGTAGGTGCAGTAAAGCGCCTCAAAGCTGGTTGCCACTTGAGTCCCGCCACCCGCAAGAAGAAGAAAACGCAACACCACCACATGTAGACATGTCCGTGGTGTACCGTGGTGAAGTTAGTTTCACGTTGGACATTGAACATTCGGCTCCGTAGCTACAGCGGTAGTTCCCTCTCACTGTGCCTGGACTGCTGCGTCATTGTGTAGGGACCTCGTACGGGAAGTGCTGCTCTGGTTGTTGGTTGTTTATATTAGGGACCGTCAATAAATGACTACTATGCTGAAGTGAGTTTGTTAAAAAAAAAAAAAAAAGGTCATATATTCTAAATCACACCACAGATTGATCTACAACCATGCCAAATGATCAGTCCTATCCTAAAAGTATTTTGCATGCCCATTTTTTCCAATTTTATCTTTTACTGGAAGGACTTTCATTGGATTAGGGACCTGCCTCACAGAGGTTTGTTACAAAAGCCAAACAATATTTTTGGTCACTCTGTGTACTAAAGTACATTCAGCAAAACTTTGGTTGCATTATTTTTAATGCTTTGAAGAGCTATTTTCATAACCATATTCAATTCCACAAATTCATGAACACTTCATGGAGAAAAACCAACATTTAAAAGTGAATGGACGAACCAATATGCGAGAGCGCGGAAAATAACTGCACTTAGACCCCAGTATGAAAAATCTACGGGAGCCATAGCACATTCATTTACGGCACAGCAACATGCAAATGAGTGTTCACTAGGACTGTATGGATATTGGAGCAAAACAAAACATCTTTCACTGACGGAAGAGTTGTGAAGGAGTGCTTCTGCTGCAGTGATCTTACACAAAGGTAAAAAAAGAGGAATTGTGTGACAAATTCAGGCAAATCCCAATATCAGCTACAACAATAACAAGAAAATGTGAAACTCTAAGAGAGTGTACTGTTGCAGCTTTTCTGTTAAAGACACACTTATTAAATTGTTATTATTTAATATTACTTTTATCAGAGGAACCGGTGCAGTTTTATTTAACTTAAAAATAAGCCTCTTGTGTTCATTCATTGTTTGTACAGTCCATCTTTTTGTTTATTTGAAATTTGGTCCTGTTTTCTTTTGAATGCAATTTAGGTGCCAAAGTAATTGTGTTGTAGGGTAATGTGCAGGGTTTCATTACATTTGATATTAGGGATGTCCCGATTTACATTTTTTGGCTTCCGATCCGATCTTTTTTATAGTCTTGCTTTTTTTTTAACAATAAGCTTTTGTTACATGAATTTGCTGAAGGGAATATGGTTATGAAAATGGCTCTTCAAAGCATGAAAAATAATGTAACTAAAGTAAACTAAAGTATTGCTGAATTTACTTTTTTGTTACACAGCATGACCAACAATATTGTTTGGCTTTTGTAACAAACCTCTGTGAGTCAGGTCCCTAATCCAATTAAAAAAGTCTATCCAATAAAGAATAATATTGGAAAAAATGGGCAATCATTTGAGATGGTTATAGATCAATTTGTGGTGTGATTTAGAATATATGACATTTTTTTTAACAAACTCGCATCAGCATAATAGTAATTTATGACGGCCCCTAGTATAAACAACCAGCGGTTTGAGCAACACTTCCCATGCGAGCATTGGCTGAGCCAGAAATTTTTCATTGGGGTGGCCAAGGTGACACCATTACTCATATAGGGGTGGCAATGAGTTGATACCTGAAATGTCTAGATGGCCACTGGGGTGGGCACGGCCACCACGTAGCTCCGCCACTGCGTGCGAGCTCCCTGCACAATGACACAGCAGTCCGGGCACAGTGAGGGGGAACTACCGCTGTAGCTACAGAGCCGAATATCCGATGTCCAATGTGAAATTAACTTCACCACAGTACACCACGGACATGTCTGCATGGTGGTGTTGCGTTTTCTTCTTCCTGTGGGTGGAAGGAGTCGAGTGGCAACTGGCTTTGAAGCGGATTCCTGCACCTGCCATGCTGGAGTGTGGCTCAGAGTTCCGAACGTGACAATTGTTTGATGCAATTTAAGGCAAATTAGGTTCGGACCATCACTGTGAAAAAATGTGCATAACCGGACCTTACTCAATTTTAATTGAAGACCCCTGATCTAGAAATTTGGCAACCTTAAAACATCGCTAATCAATTTATAATTCTACAAACACAGCAGTTGAAAAAAGGGTCACATAACACAGTATACACTGTATGTTGATATAGTTGGTTATTCTGGTAGTAATTTGAAGGATCATGTGCAATTAACTATTTCAAGACCCTGAGCAGTACACCCATACTCACATCTTCACTCTTGGACTTGTGCAGCACATATCCCTTCTTCCACTGGCTATCGGCGCCCTCGTTTGCCTTTCGAATGTTGAACTCCACCTTGGTGCGCTCCTTGTCCTGCATGGCCTTCCACTCGTCCAGCGTCATCTCTCGGGGGCCTTCATTTTTAACTTCTTCGACCTCGTTCTCCCTGCGGAGCCAGGACGCAACACCGCAGGAGGTTAGACCACAGACCTGTCCATCCTCTTACATTTTGTAAATGCTCCCTAATCTCGAAGGCCAGAAGTACATGAACATCAGTGGTCGTAGAGATGCCTGGTGTGTAAGGACACGGTGACCTCCCCGGTCGATAAGAGGGTAATTTACCCTTACACAGAAAGTGAACACTCACTTGTTCTCAGAGCCGGCAGGTGCAGTTTCCTCTCCCTCTGGGGTTGCCTCAGCAGGAGGAGTCTGTTCAGCCTCGCTAAAGACACACATGCATCGATTAGAGCCTTACTATCTTTATGGGAAGTTAGTACACGGCAATGTTTCAACTTAGCTTTACACTTCAGGGCTTGTGCTTTGATAGCAGTTTCAGTGTCAGCTACGCAAATAATTACAGTATAATAATTATATTAAAGTTGCGAGCAGCGCTGAACGGGCCCTCACACCCCCATGCGAGTCGGAGAGCATGCGCATTCCATTTCATGTCGCCACTGGGTTGCACAGAGATGAATTCAGGAAGTGACCTACCGTATGTATAGCTTCAATGTGTCATCTTAATCATATGTACCAGTTATGATGAAGATCTGACCTTGTGGAGCTGAGTTATTAAAGTTTACTATTTAGTGGCGAATTGTCGAATTGATCATCAAAGTTTGTTGCCATGCCCCTCCCACATCTTATGGAACAGCCTAAAATCCTTTGCAATATACTGTACATAATCGCCCGTCTGGCTAGTATCCGTGATTTTCATTTGGGCTCATTTGGTCAAAGTACCTAGGACTAGTTTGTTGAAATACAACCCCTGGTTTTCACCTAAAATTGCAGTCAGAAACCAAAATGACTGATTTAGTGTTTGTTTTCGAACATGGGTTCTTCAGACATTTTTGTGACATCACAACAGTATTTCGTGATGAGCTGTGCAACTGCTGGCAGGGCCTTTTTTTTCCTTCAAAATTTAAAGGGGGCGCTACTGAATTGGTGGTTCGTGTTACCGACGCCTGAAATGTCAAATTTTTTGTTGAACCTGCTCCGCATGCAAATTTTGGTGAATTTTCCTGCATGTTAAGGCCCCCAAAAATGAAAGAGAAGTCATAGAATATATATATATATATATATATATATATATATATATATATATATATATAAAACAATAATGAACACAGCAGTTTCAAGAGGGCCTTTGCACGTCGGTGCTTGGGCCCTAGTATTTGTGTGAATAATATAGTAGCATTACATCAAACCAGCACACAGCGTAATCTGCCATTTAAACAGGAGAAACGTGACAAGGAGCAATCCTGCGTACTGACATTATCCGTAACCAAGAAAGACAGAAAGCTTTAAATTCTCTCTTTTGCAATTTGCAGTATATATTCAAATTGTACATTTGTGTACAAAAATAATAGATAAACGTAAAACAGAACTTAAAAAAGTAGCATAGCACCCGGAAGAGCTGTTAAAAAGTGGAAAATATGTTTTGGCCTATATTGTGGAGAGTCACTTTCTGCAATCTGACAAGAATGAAGCCGCAGATGGCGATGAATGGCTTTTGCTCTGCCACAAAAGCAGAAGACAGGGATCTGTCAAAGTCTTTGTGCGACACAACATCATAAATTGTAGGAGTGTCACATTTTCGATGTATTGTTTGTTAAAAGTTATTACTAAAATATGGCCGCTATAAACTTCTTTCATTGTTCCTCCTATGTGAGTCGAGGCACCGGTTTACATGTCATCCAGGGGTGCTCCTCCCTCAACAGGTTGAACATTGGGCCGAAGTCACAGACGAAGAAAAAGCAAACGGTGGTTAAATTATGCTGCAAAATATAAAGTATGACAGGGTTTTCGCTACATGTAATTGATCGCGGCGGTGCGCCACTACAAAATAAAAGCCGCCACACCTTAAAAATGTGTGTTGTTTTTTTTTTTAACTTGAAAACAATTTTAAGTAATATATTTTATGAATTACCGCACGGTGGGCTAGTGGTTAGGATGTTAGCCACACAGTCAGGAGATCGGGAAGATCTGGGTTCAAATCTCCATTGGGAGTTTGCATGTTCTCCCTGTGCGTGTGTGGGGTTTTCCGGGTACTCCGGTTTCCTCCCACATTCCAAACACATGCATGTTAGGTTAATTGGTGACTCTAAATTGTCCATAGGCATGAATGTGAGTGTGAATGGTTGTTTGTTTATATGTGCCCTGCGATTGACTGGCGACCAGTCCAGGGTGTACCCCGCCTCTCGCCCAAAGTCGGCCACGACCCTAGTGAGGATAAGCGGCAGAGAAGATGGATGGATTGTATGAATTAGGCCTGGGCGATAAACTAAAAATTTACCGTTACCGAAATTTACCACGATAACCAACGTCATTTTGCCCATGTCGGTAAATTCGCTGTTTTAATAAAAAAAGAATATAAAAGTATTTTCGTCTGTTTTGACTGTGTGTGCTGGTATGCTATGTTCACTCCCCTTTAAGACGAGGTACAGTGTGTGTAGTCATGTGACTCCACCCATCCAGCACGAACAAGAAGAGAAACAGACGAAGAGACGAACGGCTGATGGTTCAAATGAAGAAGCGGCTGTACAGTGCCAGCATTTCACTCGCATGTGCGCCTAGAAATAGACTGTGCGAGTAGAAAAATAAAAAGGGAGCACATGCGCGACTATGTTTTTCAACCCTTTCATTCACATTTTGCTCCTGAAATAATCCATACAAAGTGAATCAAACTAGGGTAACATTTTGGTGCATCTGTATATAAATCTACAAGTCTCCAACAACTTTTCTCGGTTAACATCCGCAACTGGCATTGACGTGTGATGACATCTCAGCCGTACAAGCTGCACTCGCTGACGTAGCTAACTAGCTACGTTATCAGTTGGATACTGGAGTGCTGCGGGAAAGATGACTGCTCTCTGTGACATACTATAGTGCTTTCCCACTCATGCGCTAAAAATACTTTGTTTTCCTGTTTGTATGCTGCTCCAAATGATACTAAAAACTAATAACACAAATACTTTAAATATAGGGATTTTTAAAGCCTTTAAAAAACAAAAAACACGCACATCATGGCCAATTATGCAAAATTGACAATTCACAAATATAGAACAAGAAAATAAAAACATTATAAAAGCGTCTATAGGATTGGTTTCCCGTTGGCGTTAGCGGTTTTTAAGGATGCCATGCTTTATTTGATGTCACTAATAGATGGTCATATGGCTACAAGAATATGTGAAATTCTCTTTTCATTCTATAAATGATCATTTTGATGATGGTTATCTATCCAGTTTCTAAAGCCAACACGGCACACACATATCGGCAAATAACATGACAATGGAATGTCTACAATTGAATAGAATTGTTAGAAAAATGAGAAAGTCACTATATTTATAAATGGTATTATTATTATTGGAATATATTACCTGACATGGTTGTGGTAGGTTGATGTGAAAGCCGTTCTTCTTATGCAGTGTGATAAGTGCATGAGATGTGATGTCAGTCATGTTATGTGGCTGTGTGTGTAGCTTAGCACATGTATGTACAGGATGTAGTATGCCAGGGTATGTACGATACATTCATATTTGGGGACCGCAGTCCCATGGAGATTTATTTTGGATTCCACAAAGATGATGTTGAGGAAAAGTGAGTATTGAAAACTGCCGTAACCACCCAAAGCACATTATGTAAATGGAGCATTGTTGGCGCTTTTTGGAGGTTTTTTTCAGAAGGCTTTATAGGCGGAATAGGTGCCTTCCATTACATTCATTATATTGCCAGTTGATCAATAAATCAACAAAAAGCAGTTAATTTCAATTTCCTGCAATTATTTTCAGATGGCAAAGATATATAGTGGTCGGGGATTTATCGTGCATTTACCATTATCAAGGTAAAAATTCCCAATTTATCGTGATATTGATTTGAGGTCATGTCGCCCAGCCCTAGTATGAATTGATATATAGCTTATTATTTACGAAGATATTGACCACAATTACTTTGAAAACAATTTTTAAATATCAGAAAAACGTTTCACTGCGCTTTATTTTGATAAGCATGCACCGGAATCGCCTGTCTGTCTTGCTGGCACTTGCGCATGTGATCAGATACGTGACACTTTATTTCTTATTATCGGGAGAATGAACAATAGCCCATAAAATGTTTAGTCTAATGACGTCACCTTGTCACATGCTAAGACTATCTATGCCGGCGTGTGGGATCGCTCACAGTTCAATCTCATTGCACTTTCTGGCATTTTTGTTTACATGCCTGGCTGGTGGCATCTAGCTAGCTCGGAACTACAAGTGGCTATTACGTTCATGGGATACAACAATCATCGATCATCATCACAACTTACTTTTTTAAAGTGCCACTTAACAATCTTGCTCTCTTGTTATCATTATAATACTTATGGCTTGTCTCCAAAACACTAGTTGTGTGTCTTAAGTTGTGCAACAGCTTTAGACAGTGACTATCACAGGGGTCTCCATAGCTACCCAGCTGATGTTGAGTAGTTCACCAGATAATATTTGCTTCACCTATTAGTATTTGCATAAGTGTTCTACTCAAACATGACACCTGTATTTAATGACAAATGAGCACACTGAGTGATGTGCTTTGTAAATAAAGTGCCATTTAAATGTTGGCAGTGCTCTCAGCAACTTTGCCATTAAATTAACAGTTTTGCTATGTTCTGCTAGTTGTTGAAAAAAGTTAAATAAGTTAATACATAAGTCCTAAAAATTGCTATTTGTCGTTTAAAAAAAAAAAATTGCAGACGCACCAGCGACACAACACAGTGGCAGCAGTCCGCCCTCCCATGCAGCCCACAACCACAGCTTCAAAAATCTGAGGGGAAACCCTGTATGACAATTTTTCTTTTTTTGTTTGTTTTTGGTTCTCCCCTATAAACAAACATACAGTCGTCCCTCGTGGTTGGATATGGCCTATTACTTAAAAAAAAGAAAATGTATCATGTTACATTTTTCTTGCCTCAATGAAGCATTTTCAGGTATAAAAATGGATAAACTAACTAAACTATAAATATAACGCATGAAATCAATATGCAGTTTTCTACACTGGTCATTAGGTGTCAGGAGGTGAAACACAATAGTGCCAAACTGGCTTTTATTGCAGGTTTGAATTATCTCACAACAGCCACAATAATAATAATAATAATAATAATAATAATAATAATAATGATAATAATAATAATAATAATAACATAACAATCATAAAAATAACACAAGCTACTGTTGCGACCGTAATCCAGCTAAAACTCAACTCTGAACCCCAGACGTCACTTCCTGTCCACACATCCGAAACACATTTATTGCAACACATGTATTTATGTCTTTAATGGCTTATTCTAATTATATTGACTATATTGGGGAACATGAGTGTAAAGGTGACTATATAAGAGATTTGTCATCGCAATTAGTTTATATAATGGTTAAATAAAGGTTAATTTAAAGAAAATAAATATGACTGCTACTGTATTTCATCTCTACAGAGCTCTAATAATGTAAAACCCCGTATTTAGACCGTCATAAACAGGTTTTCTATGCTTCAACTACGAAAATATTCCATTTATAAAGAAGGAATCCTACTTTTCAGAAATTATAATTATCACGGTCGGGTCTGGAACTAATTAACCGCAGTAAATGAGGGATTACTGTCTATAACGTAGGTTGTGAAGAGCAATATATTGACAATCGCAGTATCGCCATATCACAATATTATTGGGATTGTTTTGCGTATCGTATCATGAGGTATCCTGAGATTTCCAGCCCTGATAAATTGTAATAAAAAGGTCAAAAAAATAGTTGTTGTTTATCAATCTATATTGTAACTGGATACTTCCTGATTCATGGAGAATGACGTAAGCTTTAAAGATTTGAGAATTTGCTCACCTGGCTTCCTCCTTCACATTGCCCCAGTTGTGCGAGCCGCTGCCACCACGCTTATCCTCATTTTTCTGATTCCTGGAGCAAACCCGAACACAAGTCAAATAATGCGCATCACACACACAGTACACTGCATTTGTGTTTTATTGGGGCAAAAAAACTCACGTCTTGTCACTGCTGCTGTGTCTGTCAAAGTCTCGTTTGCCACGGGAGTCAAAGCCGTCTCCTCTTCCCATGCCCCGTCCTCGTCCTCCTCGCCCACCTCGGCCACCACCACGCCCTCTTGGGGGTCGATCACCAGACGGCCTAAAAATGTGCAGCAACAAGAGAATCTCAACAGTGTTCTTGCACTGATATACTGTACTTAAAGTGGGATGAGTTGTTTGCAGCGACTCGCTACTCACTTGTCAGCAGAGAACTCTCCTTCTGGCTTTTCCTCCGCAGGCTTCTCAAAGCGGCGCTCACGAGGAGGTCTTCGGTCCGGCCTCTTGTCCCCTGGCCGCCCGTCACCTTGGCCCCCCTGGTGCTGTGAACCTTGGTGACCCTGCTGCTCTGGCCTTCGACCCACTCGCCGGATTCCTGTCAATCACAGTGGCAGGTGCACACTTGGTCTTTGAACTTCTGGGTATATGATACTGCTTTAAGTCCACAGCAGCAGCAGACATGCTGGCTGAAAGTCAGTCACAGTATGTGGTGTCAGCACTTTGAACAGAGCATCACCTCTATCCAGCTGTATTGTTACTACTTCTTTAACCTACAAAGAGTAATGTCAATAAACAACTCTTGCTAAAGTCAACAACAAATATGAATCCCTTGATGTGTTGGAGCATCACACATTCCAATAGGATGCTGCCGTTAGATTACAGTGACACACACTAGCTCACCAGCGTGCACCTGAGTGACAGCAACCTTCCGGAAAGGACTTCACCTCCGTGTGTCCTCTAACAAACAGACAAGGTCCATGTTGACCTCCCGCCGAGTGACGCTGTCCAGCAGGAGCTAGCAGTGCTAGCAGGAGCTACACATGACAGTTGAGCATCACACCAAAATAAACACGGACGCCCAGCGCGCACATTGTGAGAGTGTGTGTGTTTACCTTCTTTCTTCAGGGGCACTGGAGGCTGGGACTCCTCCTTCTTGTCCAGCAGTGGATTCTTCCTGTCCTTCTGTGACTCCTTCTTGGGCTGCTTGGCGGCTTGAGCCGCGGTCTTAGCGGAGCCAGCAGCGGCCCCCTCCTTCTTCTTATTTTCAGCCGCTTTTAGGATCTCGGACGGGTCGGACTCGTCGTCCGGTAACTGGTCGAACCGGTTGGTTACGACACAGCCGAAGCCTTCTTGCAGGTGCCCGGGCATGATGGCGCCCCTTCAGCTGGATTCACCTCCGATTCGACGAAGCGTGATGCGAACTATTCGCTGGATGCTGCCACAAGATGGCTGGGAGAGCGGCCCCTTCTCTTCCGGTGCGAGCAACATCCGGGACATGGTGAGGCTCGCACCAATCTGAGCACGAGCTGCCTGTAATGTTTTTATTGACATTATGTAATGACGCGCGCTGATGTCCTCAGAGAATAATCTGCTTTTTCATTTCTCAGAGAAACATTCCGTTATCCCTAAATACCATACTCACTATAACTTCAACCGAACTTTTAAAAAATGATAATTAAATGAATTGTACCTCTAGCAACTGCCCTTCCTGTTGCGGCACAGCATTGGCTATTATTTAAAAAAAAAAACACACACACACAAAAAAAACACGCTGAAAATGTAGCAGCAGCTGCTCCTGAGATTAGGTGGGATTTGGAAGTTTGTAAAAGGCAGCAATGCTATGGTCAGCAGGGAAATGCTGAGTAACAGCTGGTGGAAACTCATCTGTTTGTCCTCTGTGGAATCAGCTCCTCATCCACTCAGGTTCAGGACAGTGTCACTGATATTATTAATGGGGCTCCTCTTAAATCCACAGCCAGACCCTCTTTAGTTTATTGCTGCTAGACAAGATTGCAGATCAGGAAAAAAGCTTTTAGACTGCCTTGATTTTTTTTTAGCCAAGATTGGACAAATATTTCATTAAAACAAACAAGCAACACTGAATTCCTGTACTCGTGCATATGATAGTTTTGTGAAATAATGTATACACAGTGGTGTGAGAAAGTGTTTGCCCCCTTCCTGATTTCTTTTTTTTTGCATGTTTGTCAGACTTAAATGTTCATCAAACAAATTTAAATATTAGTCTATGACAACACAACTGAACACAAAATGCAGTTTTTAAATGAAACTTTTTATTATTAAAGGAGAAAAAAAAAACCTAACCCAAACCTACATGGCCCTGTGTGAAAAAGTGACTGCCCCCTAAACCTAATAACTGGTTGGTCCACCCTTAGCAGCGACAACTGCAATCAAGTGTTGCAATGAGTTTCTTTCAGTGCTGTGGAGGAATTTTGGCCCACTCATCTTTGCAGAATTGTTGTAATTCAGCCACATTGGAGGGTTTTCCAGCAGGAAGCGCCTTTTTAAGGTCATGCCACAGCATCTTAATAGGATTCAGGTCAGGACTTTGACTAGGCCACTCCAAAGTCTTCATTTTGTTTTTCTTCAGCCATTCAGAGGTGGACTTGCTGGTGTGTTTTGGATCTAAAACCTCCAGGTAGACGGCTGCACTGACCTTGGACCTCGGAAAACACAATGGAGCAACATCAGCAGATGACATGACAACCCAAACCATCACATCACTTTGAAAATCAAGATCCCAGAATCTGGAGGAAGAGAGGAGAGGCACAGAATCCACGTTGCTTGAGGTCCACTGTAAAGCTTCCACAATCAGTGATGGTTTGGGGTGCCATGTCATCTGCTGGTGTTGGTCCATTGTGTTTTCCGAGGTCCAAGGTCAGTGGAGCCATCTACCAAGAAGTTCTATAGCAATTCAATTTTGCTTACTGCTGCTGACCAACTTCATGGAGATACAGATTTCATTTTCCAAAAGGACTTGCACCTGCACACAGTGCCAAAACTACCAGTACCTGGTTTACAGGACCATGGTATCCCGGTCCTAAATTGGCCAGCAAACTTGCCTGACCTCAACCTCAGAAAATCTATGCGGTATTGTCAATGCGATATGCTGGACCCAACAATGCAGAAGAGCTGAAGGCCACTATCAGAGCAACCTGGGCTCTCATAACACCTGAGGAGTGCCACAGACTGGTCGACTCCATGCCACGCCGTATTGACGCAGTAATTCAGGCAAAAGGAGCCCCAACCAAGTATTGAGTGCTGTACATGTCATACTTTTGAGTTGGCCAACATTTCTAAAATCCTTTTTTTTATTGGTCATAAGTAATATACACATTTTCTGAGATACTGAATGTATATAATATACAAGTTTCACTTTGTGAATGAAATTACTGAAATAAAGCAACTTTTTGGTCATATTCTAATTTATTGAGCAGCACCTGTATATGACCATTGGTGTCATATTACAATATTTGCTGGTGGAATAAGCACTCTGAGGCATCAATCAACGGGAATAAAACATGTCTGTATTGTAGGAACAAAAAGAAAAACTTATTGCAACGGAAAAACTCGCCACAACACTGTCACCTTGTGGTCAACAAGAGGTACATCATGTGACAATTCCTATAATTGAGAGCAGTAAAATATGAAAACAATATGGACATATTTCAAAGACAAAAAAGACAATTGTTGCTCTAGTTTATTATTATTTTTAAATGGATAAGGGTTCATATGTAAACGTTACAGAATGTTGAGCTTTCAGAAATGAACACACTAAGGGTATAGTTCAGCGTTAATTGACGCATTTAGCCGCTCAGCAATTTTCTGTCAGGAGTCCTCCCTTGTTCTATTGGCGACGACACTTGCTCTTCTTGTGTAAAATACACCGGCTGGGAATGCTCAATTTTTGCACCGGAAGTAGAATAATATGATGTCAAACCGCTTTTATGTGAACGCACACTGAGCACAAAGCCGAGAACTGGACTTGACAAAGCCACCGTTGCAGTACCGTTGAACTCTGTTTGCAGAATTTAGGTTTTGTTGAGCTGTATCATGAGCACAAAGCTCGGCCGGGTATGTTGAGCCACTTTTGCAGTACAGGCCTCAGGTATTAATTCAATTGAATTGCCCTTGTAATTGCATTCCACGCCTTATTCTCTTCATTTTAAAGCACAGCACATTCATCATTTACTTTAAATATGTCAAAACAAATATATGCATATTGGAAAATATTTCACATTATATGGTCAAGACACTGGTTGGGAGATATTTCAGGCCAAGAATGCTCTGTTTATCCTGAGAGGGAAGGGTGTAAAAACAAGTTGTAACAATGTGACTCAGCGACAGAGATAATAACGCTAACATCCACAAGTCATATTCAAAACAGGGCTTCTTGGTCATATCTCTGTTACAGAATTTGCTGGATGTAAAAAAAAAAAAAAAAAAAAGATCTTTTCTTTGAATGAGTGTTGAAAAAGTAAGGCAAGGCAAGGTAAATAAAAGCATAGTATTGGCCTAAGGTAAACCTTTCCTTTACATAGTACACAAGTCTATGTTATCATATTACAGTTAGTTAGGTTGCGGATAAGAATGCCTGTCGGCAAGTCTTCTCCTGACTTCTTTCTCCAGGTGAAGAAGCTTTTCATAAAGCGCTTCGCACATGCTGTCGTCAATGTCCATCTAACAGAACACAAACGGTTACATGTATTGCACGTAAAGCACATCGTTAATGCTGTAATGACAAGTAGCCCACTGACCACAACATTAGGCAGATCTAGTACAAAATCCGCCTTTGCAAAGACAACAACAATGCTCAGGTCAGTAGCTCTCAGTAGGATGCAGTTCTACACCACTGCAAACTACTGTACAACTGCAATGCATGACACAGTCATATTCAAGTGTCAATCAAAACTGAGCATAGAAGGATGCATTTTTGAGACAGCTCTTGTATTGGATTGCATCAGCAGGTGTGCCTAATGAACTTGCCAGTTAGCATAAATGAAGAGAGATACTTACTGGTCGTGGTTCTGTGTAGTTTGTCCCGAGTCCTGATGTTAAACTGTGATACTTTGCCCTTGGATCCAGGGACTCGGGTGTTTGAAGGAACAGCCAGTGCTGTGGGAGTCCAGAGAATTCTACGGTTACATTGCATTCACTGCATCAGTCCTTCTGATGGCTATTTTGGGGCGGTGACATACCAGAGAGCCTGCTCCGTTGTACGGTGTGAGAGTGAACGTATTGGTGAAGATCCTGATCTGCTCAATCCAGAAAACATCACATGATGATTTCAAAGAAACGTATAGTATCTCACAAATGTCAGTACTGTACATTCCTCACATTTCAGCAAACATTTTTCTAACAATACATCTCCTCAAGGGACAGTAACATAGATTTACTATTCACTGCAACTCACATTGTGTTTCCAGCTACTGAAGCAATACTGGCTGATACTCTAGATACTCTAGATTATATCCAAGTTTTATTTCTATAGTACAGCATTCCCTCTTTTATTGCAGTTAATCGGTTCCAGACCCACTCATCTTTGCAGAATTGTAGTAATTCAGCCACATTGGAGGGTTTTCCAGCATGAAGTGCCTTTTTAAGGTCATGCCACAGCATCCCAATAGGATTCAGGTCAGGACTTTGACTAGGCCACTCTAAAGTCTTCATTTTGTTTTTCTTCAGCCATTCAGAGGTGGACTTGCTGGTGTGTTTTGGATCATTGTCCTGCTGCAGAAGCCAAGTTGGTTTCAGTTTAAGGCCACAAACAGATGGCTGCACGTTCTCCTTCAGGATTTTTTGGTAAACAGAAGGTTTCATGGTTCTATTTATCACAGCATCCAGGTCCTGAAGCAGAAAAACAGCCCCAGGCCATCACACTACCACCACCACATTTTACTGTTGGTATGACTTTTTTTTCCTGAAATGCGGCGTTACTTTTACGTAGTGTGTGTGGGACACACACTTTCCAAAAAGTTAAACTTTAAACACAGAGTATTTTCACAAAGGTGTTGTGAATCATCAAGATGTTTGCTGGCAAAATAGAGACGAGCCTTAATGTTCTTTTTGTTCAGCAATCACTTTTTCACACAGGGCCAAGAAGGTTTGGATTTTTTGCCTCCTTAATAATAAAAACATTCATTTAAGAACTACATTTTGTGTTCAGTTGTGTTGTCACTGACTAATATTTAAATTTGTTTGATGATCTGAAACATTTAAGTGTGACAAACATGCAAAAAAAAAAAAGAAAGAAATCAGGAAGGGGGAAAACACTTTTTCACACCACTGTATTTGGACAAATAATAAGCCGTATTCAACCACAAAGTGGCATGATTGATTAATGAATATACTTTTGAAAAAACTTGATAGAGTGAAGCCGCGAAATTCGAAATGTGGCAAGAAATGACTGTATTGTACCTTGAGAAGATACAATAAAATAGTCGGCACAATAAAGTGCGTGGGGCGTACTCACTTTTGTGCGATGCTGCATATTTATTACAAATGAGTAGCATGAGGCAAATGGCACTCACCAGCCACATAACTGGCATGATGAGAGTCCACAAGAAGGAGGGGAGGATGCCGTAAGTTAGATTGGTCATCACCAGCCCTGGACATATCACAGAGGAGAAAAGCCCCTAGAAAAAAATGGAAAGAAAATAATTGTAAAAAATCCAAACTAAAGCAAAAATTCACTGCTTTTCATTTTCATCATTTTCTCCTGTTCATTTTTGGTGCTCGGATTAAACCATTTTTACAATGATTCATCCTTAAGGTCTGATTGTTTCCTCTGAATAATAATTAATTTATCATAGCAAGTGGCCAAATATGCCCCAATATCTCTATAGTGCATTTCAAGGAGCTTGGATGTATTACATTGTATGTGTGAAACACAAACCTGGCTGTTCTTGTGTCTGTTGAGGGCCACACTGAGCATGTCAGAAGCATACTTGGAAGAGCTGTAGGGCTCCGCCCCATTTCTGTGTTGGATGTCTTCGATGCTGAAGGCGGTCCGGCGGGCGTTACTTGAGGAGGTCCACACGACACTTGAGGTGTGATCCCCCTGACACAGCAGAGGCTCTAGCTCTCTAATCTGAAACAGAAACATCAGCGTCAGTCCCGTAGACTTTAAAAGTGACCTCAAAAATGATGTTTTTAATGATCAATTAGAAATACAGTAGAAACATTCATCTTTTCTCCGTCAACAAGACCCAAATTAGACAACTGGTTCCTTCCGGGAGCTAAACGTGTGGAAGTAATGATTAATGATGATGATGAAAATTAGTGGCTTGAAAAATGGCTTACTCCCTACTCTCAGTTTGGGAAAGTGATACTTTAAAATCTGTCAAAAGTCATTTAAACTATACTAAACGTGCAATATGCAATTTCTGCCACTAGGGGCCTCTCAATTCAAACATAAAAATAACATGGTCCCTTCTATTGAATAAGACCTTGAAGGGAATAAGAATGCCCTGAAAAAAAATCATAGACAAAAGTGTTTGGTCTCCATGGAATGATGAGCAATAAAAAAAATATTGAAGTGGAATGTGCACCCAGACGAGTGTTGTTTATACAGTACAAAATGTTGACTACGTAGCCCTAAGGGGTCCCTTTATTTTCCTACTCTGTGAGGTCCCACGAACACAAAACAGTCTCCTCCCAAAAAGTACGATAAAAACATAACAAATTACTTTTTTTTTTTTTTTTTTTACATTTTTTGCTCAAATCTTTCAATCAACTTCAGTTCAAATAATAAAAAAACACACCAAATAAAATAAAATAAATATTATTAAATATTATAATAAATAATAAATATTATAAAATAAATATTTGTATTATAATTTTTTTTACTAATCTTATTTATAGTAGTAATAACATGAAATTAGCACAAAAAAGAGCACCAGTTCTACTATATAATATGTTTATTATATAGAAAATAACTGTGTGTGTATTTTTCAAAGCAAAAACAGTGACATCATTGAATCAAATGTGCATTTAAAGAGTTAAAATAATCCAATAATTTACATATTTGGTATTTCTGATTAGAACTGAAGTTGAAAGAGAGATTTGAGCAAAAAAAGTAGAAAAAATATTGATTTGTTTAGGGGTGCTCCGATCGATCGGCCACTGATCAGTATCGGACGATTTCCGTGAAAAAGCACTGTGTCGGCATATGCCGATACTTGCTTTATAACTCCGATCACCTCCGCCCCCATTGCAGCATCCAGCCTATAGCGACCCTGCCCCGCACACTCTCCCTTCACAAAGCCAAAACAAACACATGTGCCGTGTGGGACTTCCTGTCGTTGTGAGAGTGATATAAAGTTATACACCCTGCAAAACGTGCCACGAAAAATGTCTCGCCAGGGTGGCGTGTTAAAAAGCTTTAGTTTGGTGCGGCATTTGGTGGGCGGGCACTTGGCAGGGTGTGGCGAGTTTGAGGCTCGTGATGTGATCATCAGTTGGGCTGCAGCTAATGTAGCCAAAACGATACATCTGTCATGTTTTTATAGCAGTTTTTATGAGGAGAACTCAAAGGGTAGGACATTTGGCCTAGGTGTCTGGTTGAGATAATGTATGTACTTAGAAATTTGAATTTTATGATTTTTCATGAAAAAAAAACATCTTAGGAAAAATCATGCCATATGGTCAAAAAAAACCAAAAAGATCTTGGGGTGTAATATTATCATTGTAAAAGCAGATTTGTAAGTATTTCTTTGATTTCTGTGTGTGTAGGTATACTTGATGTAGTGTATTGCCAAACTATAAGATCTTTAGTTAAAATTCATGTAGGCTTTGAGTCTTGTGTACCAGGAGAAAATGACCAAACAGGTTGGTAGCAAACACTTCCTGCAGACCGTCAGGGTTGAGGCGGTCCTGCTGGCTTAAGATACCCTGTGCTGTTGCAAACATGTTGATGATGTTCCTGCAGAAGAGGAGGAGGATGCGTGTTAAAAGTGCTTAAAAGTAACTTTTGAGAAAATCACACAGGTGACGTTTACCTGGAGAATAAACCCTTGAAAAAAGCTTTTACATCCACTTGTGGATTGGGCATAATTCCTGCATTAAGATACAAAAAGTCAATTCTCTTGTACCTGTGGAAAAACACACATTTTAGATTAACCCGTGTGATTCAATGAGGATGTCAAAGAATTCAAAGACGCTTCATATCAGCATCGCTGTGTATCAACCTGGCCTTCAGCTCTTGGGCAGCAGTGAGCACAGACTGCACAGAACCCACATCCAGGTGCACTAAATCCACACGGGCCTCGGAGTGAGACGTCAAGAGGGCGGACCGGGCAGCCTCGGCCCTTTGCATGTTTCTGCATGCCAGACACAGACGAAGCTGGGCATCCTCAGTGAGAAGCCTTTCACACAAGGCTAGACCGATGCCGCTAAAAAAAGAAGCCACATGGCAGATAGAAACCACAAACAAGGAGTTTACCCCAATCATAAGCAATCCTGTCATCAATAATGCACTGAAATGGGAGAAGTACACCAGGGCCAGGCTACATCATTTTCTATGCTGCTTCTCTTCTCCAGTTTAGGCTAACTGCATGGGCTGGAGCCTATCCCAGCTGATTTATGGCACAAATGGCCATGCAGTCTCAATGAGCAATGTTTCTCATACGTTTTCACACACTACTCCTGCACATTTTCCCAATCGACTGTGGCATTCAGCAACATCTTTGGTGCCTTCCACACTCATGGTCGAATTCTATTATAAAATTGCAAATGGCATCAGAGAAGGACTTTCAGCAGGATCATTTGCAGAAAAAAAATCTACTGTGATACTATGTGCTCACTGGAGTTTAAACATAATGTACACTTCCCTCACCTCAATGATGCTGCACGGTTGACAACAATCACATTTGAAGCCATATCCACTTACTTAGCCAAAGTGCTAATATTAGCCCTTGCTACATACATACCATAACATACCAACTTACCTGTTCGCGCCGGTTACAATGACAACTTTATCCATATCTGGCCGTAGTGTACTCCAATTTGACGGACAACCGTTGAGTAAAATGACACCACTGAGTGGGTAATGCAGTGGACAAAGTTCCCATGGTTCGGTTCCGGTGTGAAAAAAACATCCGCCAATGAACACACTCGAGCAGATACATGGCGTGACCGGGTGTCCAATCGGCTTCTACTACGGCAAAGGACGAGAGACATACATGGCAGGCAACGTTAAAAAAACCCACCAGAATGGAATACCAAAAGAACTTCTCCACGCAAAAAATGCTACCAGTCAAAACTACCATGTGACTTTATTTACAACAATGTCCTTTACAACCCGTTTAAAATGTTTATTTTTAATATATATGGCTAGATATACAATACAGAAATTAGATGTACCAAATTAGTATCCAGTGGGCATACTAAGGGAAAATAAGACTTTTATACTTAAAAAAAAATGTACAAAACAACAAATGGAAAAAAAAACATTTTGTGACGGTAACTTTAAACTTTGCAAGTACAAAAATAGAAATTATTCATAGGCTATGTAGAATAGTTGATTTATTTTATAAATTGTACACAAATTTGTTTCAAATCCTAGAAATAATATCTCTGCTCTATAAATAGACACTGAATAGGCAGTACAAAATAATAAATACATCGAGTAATGCATTATAAAGTGTTTCATGTCTATACTGTAAAGCACAATACACTTCCCCCTTATTATATACAGGCCCTTTGTCGCAAACTAGTTTAAAACAACTGGATAACATTTGCAGGGTTTAACATGACTCCACATTCATACAGAACAAATCTTGGGCAGGCTGTGCATCACAGAGAAAAATGTCCCATCTGCTACGCCAGGCTCTCTACAAGCTGACTGTGTATTTCCTGAAAGCTCGGCCTCTGTTTGGCATTTCTCTTCCAGCAGCTCAGCATCAAGTCATTATACACTCCACCAGGACAGCATGGCGGCTGAGGCAGGTAGACCTGGACATATTGAAAAAGTATTCTCAATGAGGAGGATTTTTGGTGATGAATCTGGCTCAGTGAAATGAATAAAGGATGATTATGATGATTATGCTCACCTGTTTGCCCTGGTCCCTGAAGAACTCGCCTGTGTTTTCAATGACCTGCTCATCGGAGAGGTGGGAATAGGGCTGCTCCTTGCAAAGAGTCAGAATCTCCCACAGAGTCACCCCAAATGCCCACACGTCACTGGCCATGGTGAATTTACCCTGGAAATCCGACATAATATGGAAGATTTGATTGTACGGTATGAAGCTGCTTCACATCAACGTGGGCTTACAGTCAGGCCACGAGGTATCGATAGAGGAAAAAGTCACTTAATTTCTGAAACCCACTCACCAGCAGGATGCTTTCCCAAGACATCCAGCGGATCGGTAGCACAGCTCGACCTTGAATCCGGTAGTAGTCCCCGCGGTACAGGTTGCGACTCATGCCGAAATCTGCAATCTTTATAGTGTAGTTCTTTCCCACCAAGCAGTTGCGTGTGGCCAGATCACGGTGGACAAAGTTGAGAGAGGACAAGTACTTCATACCAGATGCTATCTGCACGGCCATGTCAATCAGTTTACTGTAGCTAAAGAGCAAAGGTAAGAAAGAGAGAATCAAATGTGCATTCATTGACACTGGCTGACCACAAGACATTTATATTAATTCAAAAATATTTCTTATTGCAGTTGCACTGGTGTGAAAGAGGTGGTCCTGATACAGCATTTTGGGGACCTTATTGAACTACTGTCCACAAAAAAGGAAAAAGTACTTCAAAATACCTCACAGTATATTATTTATAATCAGCAATTTCACACCAGTGCAAATTATAATCACAATAATAAGCATATTGTACATACAGTACTTGAAAAGGCGCAATATTTTACACAGCTTTGCAAAGAGCTAATGAAGAGTCCAGTGAATGTATTCTCCAGGGATGTCACCAGGGATTTGGGGCCTCATGAAAAAAAATGATGACTATTCTAATATTTTTTGGACTCACCATCACTTATAGAGTCTCTGGAAAACAGGATAATGAACTCACTTTACCTGACCATACTGATCTCCTCTCTCTCCTCCGGTCCGGCCTCATGTTCCTCATCAGTCTCCTTTAGTCTGAGATTGCAGAGGAATTGGTTGAGGTCCCCATTCTCCATGTACTCAGTGATCATACACAAAGGGTCCTTGTCCACACACACGGCCAGAAGACGGACAATGTTTGAGTCCCTCAGGCGGGACATGATGCGGATCTCCTTGAGGAAATCATTCCTGAAGTGGTGGACACAGACTTTTAAATTATATGAAAAGAACCATGAGTTGTTTTGTTCCAGAATTATAGCTGACGAGTTACCTTGCGTTCTTGTTGGCATCTTCTCGTAGGGTTTTAACAGCTACTAGCAGGGATGCTTGGGTGGTTTCTTCTGCAGATGGGGCCTCATCTAAAAAGGCCTGCATGCCCTCTGCTTCACACAAATGCACCTGTTCCACAAAAAATTGAAAATTAAAAAATAATACAGCAGATCCCCGCTTAGTTTAGGGGTCACGCATTTGCACTTTTTCCCTCCAAAAATAGGCTGTTTTTTTGCGGAAAACACGCAGTCATCCACGCTAAGTTGGTAACAATATCTAAATACCACATACAGTCATCCCTTTTTTGTCACGGTTAATTGGTTGTAAGTGAAGTAGGATTCAATGTTAATAAACTGAATATTTTTGTAGTTAGAGCAAAGAAAACTTGTTTATGACTTTCTAAATACTGTCCTTTTCCATTTTTAGAGCACTGTAGACATGAAATAGCGCCCTTTACACTCCTATTATTCTTTGTTTACACCACGGTGCTAATGCAAAGGCTACGGGATCACTGCAGGGACACAAGAGATTGCCACGGCTGCATAGCATGCTCGTGAGCTGACTAGTTAGCCTCCAATTTATTTATTCTAAACTTAAACAACGAGGAAAAGGCTTCTTGAGACGTCATCTGTACTTCTGTGTAGAAGGTGTCGGACGTTTCGCTCCTCATCCGAAGAGCTTCGTCAGCAAACTAATAAGTGCTGGTAGCTTAGGCCTTAAATACAGTAAGAGTGGGCGGAATTGGTGTGCCAACACCCTCCTCCTATTGGTTCGTTACACTAAGCCTGGGCGGAGCAGTGGTATAATCCTATCCTGTTATTCACACCTACGATAAAAGGGAAGTGTCACTCCCTGAATTGGGTATGAACGACTCTGATACTGGCTTGTTAGCATCTATTGTTCTGGCTCGGCCCTGCCTTCACCTCATTTGCAAGACTAAGAGCTGTGGGTTTTGGTCTCAGTAACCTGCTGAACACAGGGTCCAAATTAAACCTCAAACCACCATTCCGATTCAAAGATGGGTTCTGTTGTTTGACAAAAATAGCTTCCTTTACTCCTCTTTCAAACCATCTGTTTTCTTTGGCCAAAATCTTTACCTCGCTGTCCTGAAAAGAGTGATTGGTAGCTTTCAGGTGTAGATGTACTGCTGATTGAGGACCACTAGCATTGTCCCTGCGATGTTGATAAAGCCTTTTTTGGAGCATTTGCTTAGTTTCCCCAATGTAGTGCTCTTTGCATTCCTCATCTTTACAGTGGATGGAATAGACCACATTGCTCTGTTTCTGGTTTGGAGCCTTGTCTTTAGGATGCACTAATTTTTGTCTCAGGGTATTTACTGGTTTGAAATAGGTAGGAATTTTGTGTTGCCATAAGATCCTCTGGAGTTTTTCGGAGACCCCCGCTACATAAGGGACTACCACTCCTCTCCTTTTTGCTTCTGTGGGCTTTTGGGTTTCTTTCCCTACTCTCTTCTTTTGACATTTGTTAAAAGCCCACCGTGGGTACCCACAGGTTGAGAGCGCTCTCTGGACATGTTGTGTCTCCTTTTTCTTTCCCTCAGCACTAGTTGGTATTTGTTCCGCTCTATGTTGGAGGGTCCTAATAACCCCTAGTTTATGTTGTAGTGGATGGTTTGATTCAAAAAGCAGGTATTGGTCAGTGTGTGTGGCCTTTCTAAAGACCTCTGTAAGTAGCTGTCTGTCCTTTCCTATAATTACCTTGCAGTCTAAGAAGGCTAGTTGGTTTTCTTTAGTGTCCTCGCGAGTAAATTTGATATTGGTGTCCACCGCATTGATGTGATCTGTGAAAGACTGAATTTCTTGTTTTTTGATTATGACAAAGGTGTCATCCACGTATCTAAACCAGTGCCTTGGTTTTGTCCCTGAGAAGGATGTGAGAGCCTGTTTCTCCATCTCTTCCATGTACAGATTCGCCACTATGGGTGAGACTGGTGAGCCCATAGCACAACCATGAATTTGTCTGTAGAATTTCCCTCTAAACTGAAAATATGTGGTGTTAAGGCAAATTTCCAGTAATTGGCAGATGTGGTCAGCACTAAGTTTTGTTCTCCGATGCAGAGTTGAGTCCTCGAGCAGTCTCTTCCTCACCACCGAGACTGCTGCTGAGGTGGGGACAGATGTGAAAAGTGAAGTCACATCATAAGACACCAAAGTTTCCTCTGGCTCCAATCTGAGGTCTTTGATGCTCGCCACAAACCCTTTTGTGTTCTCTATATGATGATCAGTGTTGCCTACCAATGGGGATAAGACTGTTTTTACATATTTCGCTACATTGTACGTGGTAGAGTCAATGCTACAGACAATGGGTCTGAGGGGAAACCCTTCCTTGTGGATTTTTGGAAGGCCATAGATACATGGTGTAGCCTCCCCAGGGTATAACCTATGATACATCTGTCTGTCAATTAGTTCTTCCTTCTCTAACTTTTGGAGACAGTGTATGATTTCTTTCTTATACCTACTGGATGGGTCCCTTTTAAGTTGCTCATATGTGTTGGCATCACTAATTAGACTTGTTATTTTTTCTTCGTAGTCCAATGTGTTGAGAACCACTGTGCATCTGCCCTTATCAGCTGGTAAGATGGTGATGCTCTCATCTTTCTGCAGAGCCGCTAATGCTTTCCTCTCACCTAACGTGATATTGGACGGTGGTGGTTTGGCACTACTGAGAAGGGCCGATATTCTCAGACGAAGGTCCCCTGCCTCTGTTCTAGAAAGGTTATTGTTCCTGATGGCCGATTCAGCTGCTGTGATATAGTCTACTGTGGGTATCGTTTTAGGAGTCACTGAGAAGTTGAGACCCTTGGTTAATACTGCCTTCTCTGTCTCCGAGAGGCTTCTGTCTGACAGATTTTTGATCCAATTTTCTTTAGTATTGGTCTGATTCCCCCCATCCTTAGTGTTTACGACAAGCTGTGGTCGATTTTCCAATAGAAGTTTCTGGAATTTTCCCTTATGCCTTTCTTTGGTTTTGCTATGGTGCTTCATATAACCTGATTTGGTAAATTCACAAACCTCCTGATAGGTTTCGTGCGTAACCTTGGTTTGCAATCTCTGATAGAAGGTTTCTACTTCAGACTGTTTATTTTTTATCTCTATGTTAAGCCTGGGGAGGCTACACCATGTATCTATGGCCTTCCAAAAATCCACAAGGAAGGGTTTCCCCTCAGACCCATTGTCTGTAGCATTGACTCTACCACGTACAATGTAGCGAAATATGTAAAAACAGTCTTATCCCCATTGGTAGGCAACACTGATCATCATATAGAGAACACAAAAGGGTTTGTGGCGAGCATCAAAGACCTCAGATTGGAGCCAGAGGAAACTTTGGTGTCTTATGATGTGACTTCACTTTTCACATCTGTCCCCACCTCAGCAGCAGTCTCGGTGGTGAGGAAGAGACTGCTCGAGGACTCAACTCTGCATCGGAGAACAAAACTTAGTGCTGACCACATCTGCCAATTACTGGAAATTTGCCTTAACACCACATATTTTCAGTTTAGAGGGAAATTCTACAGACAAATTCATGGTTGTGCTATGGGCTCACCAGTCTCACCCATAGTGGCGAATCTGTACATGGAAGAGATGGAGAAACAGGCTCTCACATCCTTCTCAGGGACAAAACCAAGGCACTGGTTTAGATACGTGGATGACACCTTTGTCATAATCAAAAAACAAGAAATTCAGTCTTTCACAGATCACATCAATGCGGTGGACACCAATATCAAATTTACTCGCGAGGACACTAAAGAAAACCAACTAGCCTTCTTAGACTGCAAGGTAATTATAGGAAAGGACAGACAGCTACTTACAGAGGTCTTTAGAAAGGCCACACACACTGACCAATACCTGCTTTTTGAATCAAACCATCCACTACAACATAAACTAGGGGTTATTAGGACCCTCCAACATAGAGCGGAACAAATACCAACTAGTGCTGAGGGAAAGAAAAAGGAGACACAACATGTCCAGAGAGCGCTCTCAACCTGTGGGTACCCACGGTGGGCTTTTAACAAATGTCAAAAGAAGAGAGTAGGGAAAGAAACCCAAAAGCCCACAGAAGCAAAAAGGAGAGGAGTGGTAGTCCCTTATGTAGCGGGGGTCTCCGAAAAACTCCAGAGGATCTTATGGCAACACAAAATTCCTACCTATTTCAAACCAGTAAATACCCTGAGACAAAAATTAGTGCATCCTAAAGACAAGGCTCCAAACCAGAAACAGAGCAATGTGGTCTATTCCATCCACTGTAAAGATGAGGAATGCAAAGAGCACTACATTGGGGAAACTAAGCAAATGCTCCAAAAAAGGCTTTATCAACATCGCAGGGACAATGCTAGTGGTCCTCAATCAGCAGTACATCTACACCTGAAAGCTACCAATCACTCTTTTCAGGACAGCGAGGTAAAGATTTTGGCCAAAGAAAACAGATGGTTTGAAAGAGGAGTAAAGGAAGCTATTTTTGTCAAACAACAGAACCCATCTTTGAATCGGAATGGTGGTTTGAGGTTTAATTTGGACCCTGTGTTCAGCAGGTTACTGAGACCAAAACCCACAGCTCTTAGTCTTGCAAATGAGGTGAAGGCAGGGCCGAGCCAGAACAATAGATGCTAACAAGCCAGTATCAGAGTCGTTCATACCCAATTCAGGGAGTGACACTTCCCTTTTATCGTAGGTGTGAATAACAGGATAGGATTATACCACTGCTCCGCCCAGGCTTAGTGTAACGAACCAATAGGAGGAGGGTGTTGGCACACCAATTCCGCCCACTCTTACTGTATTTAAGGCCTAAGCTACCAGCACTTATTAGTTTGCTGACGAAGCTCTTCGGATGAGGAGCGAAACGTCCGACACCTTCTACACAGAAGTACAGATGACGTCTCAAGAAGCCTTTTCCTCGATGGACAACTCCTGTACGACTGAGAGCCTACACAGACGTAAACTTAAACAAGGGTTTCAAACGGAGCTGGGAAGAAAGACAAAATAAGAAGCCAAATACTGACCACTTCCACACGGAATATGAGGAGAACTTCCTTTCACTCTATCATGTCGGACATACCATGGGTGAGACTCCATGCAGTGTGACGTAATGTGTTGCAATGTCATGTCTCATCAATGCTTTGTGTCATTACTGACGCCTAGTGGCCAGAATACTACATATAACCTGTATTACAACATTTTTTTTTGTTAAGTTGCTGTGTGATGAGCGTAATGTTCTTCGTAAGATGACACTGTGAGTCAGACTGTTATATTGAGTAATGACCTCCTGTGATTTCCAGTGGGTGGACAAGCTCGTTGTGAGTTCACTGATAGCTCGTGGTTGGCTCCTGCCAAAAAAAAAGTGTCGAACTAGTTATCTCGGTAGCTTGCTATGCTAGCGGTGGCCGTCTGTTATGTCCCTCCAGTGATATCGTAGCCTGCACAATGTGATGTAAACATAGAATAATAGGAGTGACTATTGGGTTTTATTTCATGTCTACAGGGCTCTAATAATGTACAAATATTCTGTTTATTAAGAGTCAATCCTAATTCGAGGAAATTCACTTATCGCTGTCTGGCCTGGAACCAATTATTGGTGATAAATGAGGGACTACTGTCAAGAGAATGATGATCGACCACCTCCTCATCATCCGTTTAACATTCGCTAGACGTTACAATCTGATCTTTATGCCTAATGATGATCACGAGAGTCAAGTGATTGTGTCAAATGCAGCTAATATTGAGCATATAGTGTATTCATGTAGAGTTTTTTTTAGGTATTTCGCCATTCGTGGCGGGTTACGGTCCAGGGATCATTTTTACATCCAAAACATTAAAGGCACTCAATGTACCTCTCCAAACTGTCCCTCTCCAAGTTTCTCCTTGAATGTGAGTTTGTCTCTGGGGAACTCTCTCATGGATGGATCTGTGCCAGCAAAGAGATTGAGGTTGACAGCCTTGATGGAGTGGCTGCTGCTGTCTGAAGACTCCTGCAGGCTGATAATGTCCGCTTCTGCATAGTGAGGGGCGCTGTCTGAACCACCAGCTGCAAGGGCCCTGTAGGAGCTGCTTGGTCCTGATGTGGAAGACACGTTAGGCCAAGGGATCATTGCAGCACATGCAGTGATAGCAGACTTCCAATGAGGATTTTGTGACCTCACCCAGGTGCTCTGTAGAATGAGCAAACTCAGGCAGTCTCCGAATGAGGCGGGAGGGCTCCTGGTAGTCGGAGCAGAGGGGGAAGATCCTCTCATAGGTGGAATTGGAAGTGGAGAGAGAAGAGGACAAAGAGGAGTGGTGGAAGGAAAAGGCCTGCGTCTGAACCGCAAGACGAGCTGTGAGTTCGTCATCCAGAATGCGGCGTGATGCCTTTATTATTGAACATGAATATTAGTCACCTCAGTGATAAAGCAACTGAAGTCAAAGGGATGTTTTTCCCACCTTCTCAAGCATTTTCTGCCACACCGTCCGCCACAAGATGATGACGATGATGGCCAAGAGGATGGCGATAATAGCCACCAAGCAACCAATCAGGATCCTTGTATTGCTGTCATCCACTTTGTGAGTTGGATCATCCCCTAAGTAAGATGGAAAAAGAATTTTGGTAGTAAATCTCTTGGTGCTTTTCACCTCACACGTTACATCGCAGCCAGCAGGGGGCGTTGTCTGATCGCATGCACACAAAAAAAGCTTCAAGACAGGCAATTACCTGCACTTGTAGAGCCAGATAAAGCACGGCACACCAGATTAAGATGTATTGCACCAATTAAATTCTTTTTAAGAAACATAATTGTTTACCAACACATCACGCACTCGTATCTAGTGAGTAAGTTCCTTCTTTTGAATGGAAAAAAAGCCTACAAATGTCCCAGCACCTGACCTGGCAGCGTGTTTGCTGGGTGTCCATGTTTGCGAGGAGTCAGAGATGTGTTGTAGACGGCTGAGCCTGTCAATGAAGAAAGACCAAAAAGAAACATAAGACAAAGCTGTGAAAATTAAACCGAGAATGAATAATGAATCAATTTCACCTGACTGGAAGGCCACCTCGCTAAAGAGCATCCAGAGGTCACTGAAGTGGAAACGGCATTTGATGGCGCTGGCCGTGTGGTCCCCGAGGGGCACGGTGATAAACCGCGCACTTTGGCTCACATAGTCGACAGGTGGCTTGAAGGTCACCGGGTCAGCTTCCCAGTTTGATGCAGACCGGAAATAACAGGTGGCCTGTCTAAACATCCGGACACCTTGACTGAACATGTTGTTACAGTGAACCTGTGGAGGAGACCATATTTGAAACTTTATACTTTCCTCTCTGAGGCGTTTGGTTTGTCGCATCACCTTCATCGACGTAAAATTCCGGACGTGGTCGAATTCGAAGGTCATTTCTATATAACCTTTGGGGGAGCTTCTGTTGCTCCAGCCCACGTAGTCGTAGCCCGGCCACATGCCATATATGTGACTGTGCAGGAAATCATCCAGACCCCAGGTGCCATCAGTCAACTGGCCCAGGCCCTTTGTCAGTCTAGGAGGGAGATAGATAAATGGATCCGGATACATTAATATAAAAAATGTGATGACTATTTTTAAACAGATTAATCACAATTTTCAAAAGAATTAATCATGATTAATCACCATTTGAGACTGAAATACGGTCATCCCTCGCTACTTTGCAGTCAGAGTATTGCGGCTTCACTCTATCACGGTTTTTCACGGCCTTATTATGAGTCAAAACATACACTACCGGTCAAAAGTTTTAGAACAATTCAATTTCTCTGGAGGAAAAACCTACATTTTTAAGTGTTAAGATGGTCTGTCTCTCTTCCTTTGTTAATTCTTTTTTTTTTCTTGCCATTTTTGTAGCCACAAATGACTTTCTCCAGTACAATGCTGTTCAACTGATGTTCACGAGGGTATAGTACCACAGTGTGTTCCGAAAACGGTTTTTATGCAGACATAGGAGGTAGTAAGTACTCCAGACACCTGTAGGAATTAGTTGCACCAACTCCCAAGGCTTGATCGACCTCCATTTCTGCAACAGAAAGCTTTAAATTGTTGACCCATTTTGTTGTCCCTGAAACAGGCCTTTTTGTATAATTATGAAAAGGACACATTTTTCAGTTTTGGGTAACCTTACCTTTTTTTTACCCCCACGGAGCTTCACGACTTATCTTTGTACCATTTCAAGCTATTCGTTGGACTTGAACGACTTGAATTTCAATAAATAACTCAAAAAATTGGGGTGTTCTACATATAATTGCTGAAATTAAGCATTTTCAAGCATACAAAGCATAAAAACTTGAATCTCCGGAAAACAACAGGCTTTTATTGCAGGTTAGAATGATCTCACAACAGGCACAATAATCCCAAATAAAAATTCCTAAAAAAAACACAGGCGTAACCCACGGCAAGATGAAACTCAACTCTAAACCCTCGACACCACTTATAGCAACACACACTAGCATGAGTCTTATTTATGTCTAATATGTCTTTTTTTTTTTATTATGTCTTCTATGTTAGGTAATATGAGGGAAAAGGTGACTATAGGGGTGTTAGTTCATGTCTAGAGGGCTTTAATAATGTTAAAAACATCTTTAGAAGGTTATAAACAGGTTTTATATACTCTAACTATAAAAATATTCAATTTTTAAGAAGAAATCCTACTTTGCGGAAATTCACTTAAACGGTTGGTTCTGGAACCAATCAACCACAATAAATGACAGATTACTTAATGCCCCTTTCTACTGAATTTAATTGTCAGAAAGATAAATGACAGGACAGAATTATATGTATTTGTATGTATCAACTGCTGAAAATGAAACAAACATTTAAATCAAGCGAAAAGATACCACACGTGTCTGAAAACCTGTTTGTCTCACACTAGTCTCTTTAATAGTAGCAGAACATGTGAACTACACTTTAACTGTGTTATTATGAGCAATGAAAGACGCCACGTAATTTAAGTGGAATTCACATGTTTTTAGTGTATTTATAGCAAATTGTACTCCACGTTAGGAGTCTCGCAGTGCCCTTGAACGCCTCATCATGTGAACAGCGCCCAGGCCCTGCTTCGACACAAAGAAAGGAGACAATTACAGAGGCGTTCATCGTTTGTGTGCGTGATATGAACCAATAATTGAGTTTAATGCTCATGTTTTACATCAACAGTGAGTTACTTTGAGTGTTCGTGAAAAGAATATCCACTTATTGTTTTTCTTTGTCTTTTTGTTCGGAGTTCAGATGAGTGTGGTGGAGAGACATGAAAAAAAGGCCGTCCCCAAACTGTTCCTACAGTCTAGAATGGTGAACAATGTTTCAGTAACTGATGAATTTAGATTAAAGCGCCCAATTCCTGATGTATTAATTATTCAACTCGTGTATGTAGGAGTAGCTTCCTGACCTTTCGGCTGATGCTCCGTCATAAACAGAGTCATTAAAGTAGACATCCAGCCCCCTGTAGATCATTCGGTGCCCCTCCGGGATGCTGTAAGACACCAGCCCATCTAAAAGCAGAACACAGAAAATGTTATTTTGATTGTTTATTTAGCAATTTTATTATGTAACACAGTGCGTATCAGTAGTTATGAAGTGGGCGCTAATGACTAACCAAGCCATTCGCAGCCATAGAGCTCCACTCTCATGCACACAATCAAAGAGTGGTCAGTCACTGGCATGAAGCGCACATATCGTGCAATAATGGGAGGCTCCAAATCCTTCAGCACCACATCGTAGGCATTGCTGTTCCCCTCAATGACCTGGAGGAGGAGAAGCACGCTTTTGGTATTAAACAAAAAAGGTGCAAATGAGTTGTTGTCACAATAATTCACCATTGCAAACTACAGTAAAACCACAATTATGTATGATTAAATTCATTAATAAGTATTACAGTGAATCACCGCACATTTGTGACTACAGTACAAACCTGTCTCACGACGGTCTAAGCCCAGCTCTCCTTCCGTACTGGAGGGTGAACAATCCAATGTTTGGTGCATTCTGCTTAACAATTACAGGAAACTTGTTTTTAAAAGTATATATTACATTTTTTTTAATTGTATTTTAATATTAAAATATATATTAAATTAAAATATAAATATATATTTTTTGTAATATAAAATATATGTTTTTAAATATATTCTTTAAAAATATATCCATATACATTTATAAAACACATAGTAATAATAATGAAATAATAAAATAAATTATATAAGAATAATAAATATTTAAAATAATATTTTTGTTAATATTTATTATACTTCTATATTTTATATAATAAAAAATAAAACAATAAAAACAATAAAAAACAATAACAAAATATATAAATATAATATAAATCTACATATTTTTAAAAAATCTCCCAAAATTGTCTGTTTTTTCCTCGGAAAACCCATCTCATTCAACCAAAGTCACAAACAATTTATAAATAATAACGGCGATACAGGTCAAATGTACTGCATACATGCACCGCTGTTAACACTTTTAAAACGTTTTTACACGTTTATGTTTTTTAGCTTTGTTGATGTTTTCGTCAAGCTGTGAGATTTCGCTGTGGTCCTTCAATGCACCGTAATTGTGTGCTGTGACTGGCTTCACTGTGACTTTGATTCCATTTGTTCATCGATCATCTACGTGATAGGTGAGTACCTATTCACATTATAATTTCAAATGTGTAAGAGGCATATTTAGTTAGGGCACTTAGCATTTAGCTTGTAAACGAGTGAACAATGACAACTGAAGAGAGGAGGGGAGGGTTCCGGAGCGGAATCTAGTATAATAATTCCAACAGTTACTTTTATCGCAAATGTTTATTGCGACTCGGAAGAGAACGTCAACGTCAAGCTAGCAGGAGGGTTTGGAGGGGGGAAAGAGAGAGGATTTATGTCATTCACTGGTATGCATGGGGATCTACTGTAATACATATTGTTAAATTAATATCTATGAAGGTGCAAAAATGCATGGGATTTTCAAATACACATATTTTACATGGTAATTTACAGGACTATATGGGAATTATGGAGAATAAATTAGAATGTAATATATCGTAACAGGGAAACTAAATGTTTAAAAAAAAAAAATCTTCCTGCAACATCTTCGGCAAAACAGCTCAATTCACACAAATTTCAGTCAAAAATATTATACAGCTTTAAACTCATTCAAAATTCCATTTGTTTTTTTTTTTTTTGGTTTATTGCCATCCAATCAAAAACTGTGGAGGATTCGGCTCACCTGCCGTCCCTTTCGATCACTCCAGCCCACCCAGTTGGTGGCGTCCCGGCTGTACTTGATCCTGTATCGCTGGGCAAACTCCTTCCCCATGCCGTCAGCGTGGCGCCCTTGTGTGCCTACCAGTGTAATGAAATGGAGTGAGCGCAGGTCCACCTGTAGATATTCTTTAAAACCGTCGGATTCGGACAAAATGTCAGGACACCAAGCTCCATCTCCATCTCCGTTGTCAAAATCAAGCCTGCAAAGGAGAAAGACAATGAGATGAAGAATTAACAACAAGACAAAATGAGGGGATTTGAGACTATAAAGTGGCCTCCACATCTCCTCAATGAGTCACCCTTTTGAATAAATAAACACCTCACCCCCAATAAAAACTCCGGTTTCCCCATAGGAAAAAATACCATATGTTGCCACTGTATTTACTTTTGCTTTGACACATACCACCATGTGTTGTAAAAGCTGTCTTTACCACAACACACACTGCCTACAGAGCAGTCAAGGCATCAGTAATGCTAAAGTTTAAGGTGGAATTTAAAAAGAAAGTAATGCTATACGCAGCGGTGCACTTGGTGCACTGACAAAAAGACGCCTCATTGGAGTTTGGAGAAAGAATAACAGCAAGGAGTTGTACAGAAAACATTTAGCCTGGATTTAAATATATTCTTTAAAAATATGTGCGACAAGCACTACTGTATTGTACAGTCCAAAGTGGAATACCCCTGTGGAATTGGAATGGAATTATGTGGAAAAATATGTCTCAAATATCAAACAAAACCTGGAGGTCAACCATCAACATACGTGACTTAACGCGAGCATCTAAACAATTGACTTCACAAGCAGGTTTTGCGCTTTGTTTGGCCATTTTGTGATGGCAGTGGTACCGGTGATGATGAAAATTAAAATTATAATGATAACCATAGATCGAGACATGAAAAGGTCTTGCTGCTCAATACACTAGCAAAAATAAACTTTTATATTAGGTAACTATTACATAGACAATTAATCACTTAATTAATTTTACCAAGTAGATTCTAACACAACTACACTCATCATACAGGGTGTCCCTAAAGTCTGGACACAAATATATACAAATATTATACAACTATGAAAAAATACTTATTAAAAAATGTAATTTTATTTAATATACAATCTTCTAACAGACTGTGGTAGCTAGTGCCCGCTTATATGCAGTAATGTGCTGGGGGAGCAGCCTCAAGAAGAAGGACGTTGCAAACAAACAAACTGGTGAGGAAGGCAGGCTCTGTCATTGGCCCCGAGCTGGACAGCCTGACATCTGTGGCGGAGCAAAGGACACTGAGGAGGCTCCTTTCCATCATGGACAACCAGAATCATCCAATGCACACAACATTTCCCGACAGAAGAGCAGTTTCAGTGGCACTATCACTGCACTATCACTTACTCTGCAAAGTGTTTTGTAGTTATAACGTCAAACGTTAATTGTTGTTCACACCTAGCATGCTCTGTAATGAAACAAGTAGTACTTGCGATAAACAAAAACGTGCCTTCCAAACTTTGCAGCAGTTGACTCGGACCACTGACTGGAAGCAGAGATGTCCTCATCCTGAATCTGTCCACCAGTCATACCAAGTGGGTAGCGACACATTTCTACAAACACACAAAGCATCATTGATACACGAATACATCCACATACCATATGCATGTATGCTCGCTAAGTATTCACAAGTGTAACATGGAGGTGAGTTGTGGTCCCCCAGCCCCCTTCCTGCAGCCCTGCAAGGCCTCTACAGTGGAACAGAGGCATCACTGTGTACTCGGTGCCAGTGTCCGGAGGCTTTCTCTTCAACGTTCATTCCTTTTCCAAAGTCCCACCACATCCACGTGAGATGTTTGACTTGAAATTGTCTAATACTAACTATAACCCAATTAGAAAGCTACTGTCGCTTCCTACCTGCGAATAAGGGAAGTTGATGCTTTAGTCACCCTTACCGCTGCGAGAGAGCGGCCGAACAAATACGCCTTATGCTGTGAAAATATTCAATGTGGGGAGAGTGTGTAACTTTGTGTGCTGCCCACGACTACGCCTATAAACCGCTTGTGAAAGGTCTGCCTGTTCGGAGGATATTTGCTGTCTTACATCAGGTAAACCACACACACACACCGGTCTACATTTTAAGCCCACCCACCCGATATTGCTTTCCTTCATCATCCTGGCAGAAATATGCAAATGTTATTTTAAGCTCACGTGTGTCGCATCTACAGTACGCTAGGTGGTTTGATCACTTGCACGTAAGAATGTCAATGAATTGGAATTTGCCTTGCATGTAGAAAAACATACTATATTTATAACTACATATACACTGCATAACAATCTCTACCTGGGTTAACTTGACATTGCACCGCAGCAGCCAACAGGATCAAGACAACCTCTTGACACCCCATGACCTTTGTTCCTTCTCGGGGCACAGCCACAGCTACATGAACCTAGAAGAAGGTGGGAATGGAAGGTTTTATAATCCATGCACACACAAGAATCATAGATGTGGCAAAAACGGCAGACCTTTTCTATTAGGATGTAGCGTACCACACTGCTGTTATATTAAACAAAACTTAACTTGTTTATTTATCATTGTACACACCAATGTCCACCTCTTTACCTCAGTATTTGAGGTGGTGCCTTTTACACAGGGATTTTCAAACAGTCCCACATTTTCCAGTGGTCATCATTAACCTTTATTTAAGTCAAACCAAGGAAATGTGCTTTTAAAGATTTTGTATTTAATTTTTGTATTTATTTTGGATTTTGCATGCATATAAATAAAATTAAATAAAATTAAAATTAAATGTCACAATTGCGGTAAATAATACCACAAAAGCAGATATTTCGCTTGAAATGATTATATACGTGCAAGAAAAATGACTAAAATATGATTCGATTTTACTTAAAAAGCAAAACAATGCATTACATCTTTGAATGTCATTTTAGACTAGCTACTGTATCTGCGACCCGCTAAACACAGTAAACACTAAAGCACAAGCTTGTGTCTATCGTGTATTATTAAAGAAAAGGAGCGATTCTGTCGAATGAAGACATGAAACACACAAAAGAAGATGATATTGATTCCACATGCTCAACTTTCGTGACTTATTTGCTCCTTCCAATGCTTTCTGTCACGTGTTTTCCTGCATGATGTCATTTCGGAAACCACATAGTGTCTCAATACAAAGATCCAAGCCAACTTTGAAAATATGATATTTAAAAAATGATAAAGACTTACTTTTACTTCTTATTCCTTTTAGGAAGTCATCAGCCCCTGCAAATATTCCTCATCTGCTGTGGTGGGATACATTTGGGACTCGCTAGACTCTTCCTCCAGAGAACTTTTTGAGAGTGGAAAGGAGGGAGACAGCGAGAGAGAGAGAGAGAGAGAGAGGGAGGAAACGTAGGCTGGTGGAAAGAAACAGAGAAAATAACACACTTTGGGGTTTGGAGGAGGAGGCCAACATCCCAGAATTCCACCTTATCCACAAATGGTTTAAATTATGGCCTCCAGGGGCGGCGACAATGGTGTCTGGCAGCCTCCAGCAAGTTCAAACTTCACTAAGACAAGGTCATTTTTGCTTCATAGGTAACATGATCATTAGTAAACAAAAGCAATTGTTTTTCAAAATGGTGATTTTTTTTTTTATGGAGGCAATTTTTTTTGGACATGAAACACTAGAATACACTGGAAACGTTGCTAGTTGGGAACATTTCTGGAATTTTTATTCAAAGGTCCTTTATTATGCAAAAGTGACTTTTTAATGATGTTCTAATAGTGGGTTTACGGCATTGTAACACACTCCAATAAATTAATTAAAAACCTACATTTATTTTCTGGTATAAAATCTTTAATATTTGGGGTAGATAACTGAATGAGGTGTCAAATTAAAGCTCAAGTCATGCTTTATCAGATAGGCTCATAAATACACGGGACTTGATGGGAAACGTCCTTTGTGCCAATAGATGGTAATCACATGAGGTGAGGATGTTGCGAGTGGCTCAGCCATGAGAAGGATGTAAATTTTGGGACACATCATGAACTATTGTACCTTTGAATCAGTGGGTGTTTCGGCCTTTCAACACTAGACACCCTCATTAAAGGTGGCAAACTACAGGGTGATCAAGCCTGAGCCTGTGTCCCATGACCAATCATGAGTAAAGTAGTGCCTGGAAAGTGGAGGGAGATGAGGTAGGCCGTAAGGTCTCAACCTGGGACCCCGCCCACGGGGTCATCTCTCAGCTTCCCCCTTCCCCCCACGCCCCACCCTTGGGAAAGGGCAGGAAGTAAATGGGTGGGTTTAAAACTTCTTTAGGGTCGTCAGGAGGGTACCCTCCTTCATTGGTGTTTTAATGATAGGCCCATGACACCTCCAGAGAGCTCATCGGCAACACCTGGTGTAACCCGACCTGTTTCACACTGCCCGCACCGGGGCTTGAACACAGGACCTTCATAATGGGAGGCGAGCCTCACAGGCTGGCATCCTTTACACTGGCGTCCCATGTGTGTCTCCCCCTCTACTTTGAGCCCAGCAAGTGTCCTTGCATTTGATCCATAGCAACTGGCTGCTTCTTTCGGCTGCTTCAGAGGCTGATCTTATTGTCTGTCGCAGAGCCTGTCCATGGACGCCAAAGTCTTTCATTAGCCTGATGGTAGAAGAAGCCACAAAACCCCTGCATCCTACTTCAGCTGGATAAACCTTGGCCTTCCATCCGTGTTGTTGTGCATCTGCTGCCAGATCTGTATAGCGCAGTTTCTTTCGTTCGTAGGACTCTTTGGTGGAATCCTCCCATGGGACTGTGAGCTCTATGATGTAGACCACCTTTAGTGAAGGGGACCATAGCACCAAGTCTGGCCTGAGGGTGGTGCTTGCAGTCTCTGGGGGAAAGATTAGTTGCTTGCCAATATCAACTAGCATCTTCCAATCCCCGGCCATCGCTAGCTGTCCAGTTTCTGGTTTAGTAGCTGGGTGGTTAGGCTGTTTCTGTCCCTCTCGAACGAATGTTGGCCCAGAAATGGAATTGGCAGCTCTCAAGGGCAAGGAGTTCATAGTGTTCCTGCTGCCAGACTCTTGAGAACCTGATTGTGCCTCCAGGTCCCTCAAGATGTGTTGGAAGTCGCTGAATTTGGGCAGAAGACGCAGGTTGGGTCCTCACCATACCACTGGTGAAGGTTTTTTGGGGATGGGAGCACATCATATGTAGCTCTTATGATGAAGCTGATGTTTCTTGCTTCCATTTCCCAGAGCTGCCTCCAGGTGAGCTTTCTCTTCTCCATGCCTTCCCACCCCATCCATTGTCCCTGCTTGGCAAGTGAGACAGCCTTTGTGCTTCTTTCAGCGTCCTCCTGACGGAACACTTCCTCTACAACCATTTGTGAGGCTGTAGCTTTGTGCCAAGTTGGTGTATTCACTGCAACGCCTAATCCTCCTCTTCCCAGCTGGACATGTCCCACAATGTCGTTGTGCTTCAGGGCTGACGTAGCATGCTGTACTGCGTCGGATGGTGTCCATTTCTTTCCCGTTAACAGAGGTGGTGCAGCATTGTTGACGGTCTGATCTCTGGAGTCCTTCAGTGTCATCTGTAGTCTCACTTTAGAGCACTTGTATTCTTCAGTGAGGCTCGTAATAGGTAGTTCAAGGACTCCATTGCCATTGATGCTGATGTTGGTCAGACAATGTGGGACGCCAAGCCACTTTTTCACATAGAAAGTTATGTTTCGCTTCGTTTTTCACCGTTGTTATTGGGACCTTGGGTATTATTCCCTTTTACCACACCATCCTCACGAGCCTCCACAGATAGCGTAGAACATCTGGTGCATTCTTATAACGCTTATACGGCACTCCATTTGGTCCAGGGACTGATGCCGATCTTGCGCGGCGTACTATGTTCTCTACTTCCTTCCATTTTGGAGGGCCAGTCTCCAGATGGAATTCGGGAGGTTGAACAGGTGGGATATCATGTGGGATGACTCGTGGTTTGTGCCTTTTCATGTCATGGTGGGCCTTTTCCAAATATTCTTCCAGTTCATGCTTTAGAGTTTTGAGGGTTCCGCTATTTTCCAAACAAAGAGATCCTTTACCAACTTGAAAGGGTTTTGATAGAACCGTGTTCTTGTGTGTTCCTTCCTCTTTTGCAGTTTGCTCAAGTTCTCTGCTCTTCGTAAGGTCGCCAACCGAGATTAGATGTCTCCCTGCAGTAGTGTGAGACCATCTCTGGCTGCATCAGAGGCCTTCTCCCACTGCTTTCTCAGCTGCCTTCTCTCTCTGATCAGTCTTTCGATATCTTGCTGTCTCCTGGATTTGACTGGTGTCAGTGTTACCTTATTACTTTTCCCTATCTTCACTCCAAAGCGTCCTTCTCCATACTGGTATATTATGTCTCCTATCTTGTCCAACTTTTTCTTTGTCAGATCATTGCTGACTGTGGGCCGTACAGTGGTCTTCTGGTTAGCATGTTGGCCACACAGTCACAGTCTGGAGATTGGGAAGACGTGGGTTTGATTCTCCCCTGGGCATTTCTGTGTGGAGTTTGCATGTTGTCCCCGTGCGTGCGTGGGTTTTCTCCGGGTACTCCGGTTTCCTCCCACTTTCCAAAAACATCCCTTACCCGTAGGTATGAATGTGTGAATGGTTGTTTGTCTATATGTGCCCTGGCGGGGTGTGCCGGGGTGTGCCCCACCTGTCGTCCGAGGTCAGCTGGGATCGGCTGCAGCATGCCCCCGCAACCCTAGTGAGGAGAAGTGGCATAGAAAATGGATGGATGAATTGCTGACTGTTTCCCACTCACTCTTTTCAACAGCTTTGGGCCACTTCACACTTAGTCTGCACCATTTGATCTTATCCTCCTTAGGAGGTTTCTGTGGCTGGGTGTGTTTCTCCACAGGCATCCCTGTGTTTGTACTATCTTCCTCAGTGATAAGGGTGCTGATGCTCTGCGAACAGTTGCCGTCGGCTCTCACGAAGCCTGCCATGATTAGTGATAGCAAACGCTCTCGCTATGCTGCTGTTGTTGACGGAAGTAGCGTTCGTTGCTATGGGCTCTGTGAAATCAATGCACCCAGGAAGGACGCTCCGGTAATGCTTCAGATGACCATAATACTCTAAGTATTACATGTTATCATGAATGTACCTGTTACTACATGGTCACAGCATGTATATAAAACCATATAAAGTTGGAGGTTTTTGGAGGTGAGTCCCATTAGATGCATTGTTAGCTGCCTTGTGCTAGCAGTTTTTCCCTATTTAGAACGCACAGAAAAGAGAAAGAAATGTGTGTTCATGTCTCACGTAAGGATTGTGGATGATTGGCAAAATAAAATAAAAAAAAAAATGCCATTTTCCTTTCAGCCACAGTGTGCCAAAGAAAAGGAAAGCCATCACCATGGAAGTGAAAATAAACATCATAAAAAGCTTAGGGAGAGGATGTTGGCTGTTCTTTTGGTCCCAACCGCCCGACTGGACCATCATTAAGGATGTAGGTTATTGAATGCTAGAGGGGTCATGGATTCCGTGCGCTGTTACAAGGAGATCTGGGAGGAGATGAGGGGGTTATCCTTCCAGACTAGCCTGGGACAATGTTTTAAGAACGTAGGACAGCTGCAGGGATAAAAGTAAGGGGTTGTTCTCTTTCATTTAATTCTTATATTTAATGTTGACAGCCAACCAGGCTACAGGATACTAGAAAACCAGCTGATTGCACTTTAAAGGCACATCTTGAGCACTTGCTCACTGTGGTCTTAGACAGGTTGATTTGGCCCACTACAGGGTTCAATTACTGTGTTCTTCACACTCGACCACACAGACGGCGCCAAAGGGGAAAAAAACAACTACATTTCTTTTCTTTTTTTTACACCTTGAGTTCCGTGTTCAAGACATTAGTTTGCTTTCGGACCCTGCTTTTGTGCATTAAAACAACTGCGAACTTCACTCATTGCTGTGTTTTGTCAAACAAAATATTAGATTGGTCCATTTATGTGCTTTTTGCCACTGGGAAATGAGATGTATTATTTTACACTTGCAATCTTCAACTATTGTGACTTGTGAGACTAATGCAAAATATGTTTTTTGTTTTTTGAATTGTCACATTTGCCAAACAAGGCTGAATAAATGGCAAGTTCAACGACCAACATTAAGGCAGGGGTGTCCAAAGTGCGACCCGGGAGGCATTCATGGGCGGCCGCTCGTTTTTTATTGGCCTGTGGTACATTGTAGAGATAAAATTCATCAAAAAAAACCCCAGCAAAAATGGGAAAAATAACGCAAAGAGGCACAATATAAAAAGAAACAGCACCAGTATTAGCAGCGCGCGAGCTAGCAAAACATACGTACATGATAGAGATTATAGTGATTATAGCGACCTAATTTATCTTATTTATTTTGTATTGTGTAAAACGCTGACAGGAACAACATCAAATTAAAAGCACTAAATGAATACAGAGCCACCATCCACCAGTACGAGCCTGGAGTTTGTTTTTCAGACAGGTGGTCCACACAAATATGCACATTAGCACTCAATAAGGTCATCAAATCTTACCTTTATGCATTCCCACATAGTATCAGCATTTGAGACCAAAAACGAAAGAAAAACGGTAAAAATACAGCATAGTAGTCTGTTTGTGCAACATGGGGGAGAGTTAGATGGTGTGTTCAAGGACCATTGAACAAAGTGGGACAAGTCGCCACTCACATTAAACTTGCAAAAAACTGGGATTTCTAACTGTATTTTATTTTTTGGAGTAAAATAATGGCCCATATTTCCAAAATTGATTTTCCTTTACATATAAATTTGATAGTTATTTTATAATTAGTTTTAAAAATATTTCTTTTTTTTAATGATTGCGCCTGAACGTTTCCGGCGGCTCGGTGGTTGGGGACGCCTGCCTTACAGCATGCCTGGAGATTTGATGCGCTCTTTCACACATTTGAAAATACTGTAAAAGTGCCACTTTTATAGAATTGTCTTCTTTAGTTTCTAATGTAAGATTAATGTCTCTATCAACAAATGCAACCGTTGAATCGTATCGAATGGTATCATTTGTACACTGTATCGAATCGTACCTTAACCCGTGTATCTAGTTGCGTATCAAATCCTTTACCACAAAGAGATTTACATCCCTACTTATAGATAAAAACTTCTTTCTATCTCTAATTAATTCTGTGTTAACTATGGACAAAATGTGATTAATCACTATTAACTATTTTGACAGCACTAGCATTTATACATTTTTTGACCCGGCCCATTATACTGTATGTGTATCTGCTAGGCATTACTCTCAAAAAGGGAAAAAAATACTCTCATGTTGGTAAAAGTATCATGGGATAAAAAGAAGGAAATCTTCATAATGTGCTACATTTTGTGCAAATCCATCTTGCATCCTGCATTTCCATATTTTGATTACTAGATCATTTTGGGATATAATCTCTAAAAATATCTGTGCCAAATCTCACTGCAATCCATCCAGTAGTTTTCGAGATATCCAACTTAAAAGGAACGGCTTAAGAGCAAATGTGAGGGGAACGATTAAAGTTTATCCTCTGAACCAAAGGAATGGTGCCAAGGACTGCTCGACTTTTGTGGCCAAAGAGGAAAATCACTGATGTGGCCCCTGCGAGGAGGTGGGCTGTTATAACATGAAATGAAAGTAGTCGTCAGCTCCTGGGGCGTGGGGGTGGGGGTGCACGCACTATCATTATCTACTGTCAGCAGCTGCACTGCAGGAGCTGCTGGCTTTTGTGGCTGAATGTAGGCGGGAAATGCTTGATTTTCTTCATAGTCCTTCATATTTTCCAGCCAATCTGCTGTCTGAAGTTTGTATTACATCATGTGCAACCACAGAATGCTGGAAGGACCGGAGCTAGTGAATCCCTTTGAGTGTCCTCTTGAGGATTTAGTAAGATTTTATACAGAAAAGTAAAGGACCATAATTTGACTTACAGAGTTGTCTTACTTATTAATGAATTCCATTGTTCCCTCGCTACACCTTTTGCTGATTTTTTTAAAGTGCAATTTTGCATATTTTTTAACAGCGTATGAACAGGCATTGTTGTGGCGATCTATCTGTGCTCTGTTGTATGTGTCTGTTATTGTATTGACTACTGCTACCAGTAGAGGGTGTTGTATACTCATGTTGAAGACGTGTTTACGTGTTTAGGAACCCACAGTAGACGATAGACGGCTAAATATAGAGCCACAGCAGTCCTAATCGGCTAAGGGAGAACTCGCCCATTGTCTTCTGCGTCCTGATTGGCTGTAGACCATTGTCATTCAATCTCCTTCGTGCCGTTCAGCGTTGCCAACTTGGCGATTTGTCGCGAGATCTGGCGACATTCCAACCCCTCTTGACGACATATTTTCTCAAAAGCGACTAGCGACAAATCTAGCAACTTTTCTGATGTTGTTTCGTCGAGTTTTCTAACGTGGTGAAAGCACATATTGTGCTCTCGGTGAGCAGCGGCGGGTGCTGTTGACGGGTCCGCCCCGCCCAAAGGCAGTCGCAAGCCATGATGCGGAGCTCTACGCGTCGAGAGTGCAAATGAATTGCTATTAAATATATTCACCAGAAGAGTGTGCTACTCACGAACCACATCTGTCATGTTAATGCGAGCCACAGAATAAACAGGCGCGGGCCGAGATAAAATATTTGTTATTTTATTTTGATAAAATGATGGACAATTTTAAATGAACATAGAAATAATCAAGTTTATTTGGAGTTCGAAAACCTAATGAAGGTGATTTTACTCACTTTTTTTGTCTCTCTTACGAGATCATGCTTTTTTTTCCTACAGCATTTTACAGCATCATATGCAAATGATATGCAAATTTGATGTTGACAACATCTGGCAACTTTTAGAACAGCCAATAGCTACTTTTCTTACTGAAAAGTTGGCAACAGTGGTGCCGTTTCCTGTTGTGGTCAATAGTTTCTGGCAAACTAGCTAACTGTGTGAGCAGCTTGCTAACCGCCAATAAACAATAGAAGAAGAAGAAGAAGCTAACCGGATGAGGACGACAGCAGGAGCAATATGTTTGAACAAAATGCTACAGCTGAACGGCGCCAGGGCCGAGCAAAATTTGAACTTTGAGAGTGTTTAAACAAGAGAAACGTGAGAAAATGCTAATGCCTGTCTTAGAAAAGTGTATTAAGTGCATGGTGAGGGGGTTTTACAGCCTTAAAACGTATATAATAACTGCAAACAAACAAAGTTGGCGACTTTGCGGATTTCATTTATTGAGGGCTATTTTGGGATCCTATCCCCCGCGACATGAAAGCGATATGACTTAACCATAAAAGTGCAAAGGGGCATTGATGTGTATAATCCCATTGTGCATGACTGACTTTTTAATAATGTCTTAACGGTAATAAGCGTCCCTTGAGCCTGTTTTTCCTTGCATAACAGCTATGACTATATTATATAGTACATTGTATTGTTAGCACTGTAACTCACCATAGTGTTTCTTGTAGCCACACACAGCTCATTAGCAACCAAGCTACAGACACACAAAACAGCGTGTTCCGTAGCGTGACCCGTCCAGGGAGTACCCCGCCTCTTGCCCAAAGTCAGCTGGGATAGGCTCCAGCATACCCCCGCGACCATAGTGAGGACTAGCGGCATAGAAAATGAATGAATGAAGCACACTGATGTAGCGGGGTGATTTACAATATAGCCAAGCTAATATAAGAAAAGCAGAGAACTAAATCATATAAAATATGTGAAAATGGTATTTTAAACAATAAAAAAAAGAAATACGAAGAAAGAGAAATAGCAAATAAAACCGTTAAAGTAAATGATTAATTATTAAGAACTATGATAAGAATGAAAACCTTTCAACACAATTCATACATGGCTTCGTTTACGTTGTTTCAACAGACAAATGTTTCAGACAAACATTACCTGAAACGACTGAAGAGTATCGATATTTTGATTTGAGAATCGATTTTAGAGCATGAACAGCTAGTATTGGAAGTAGCAGTATTACAGTATCGATCCGCACATCACTCCTACTGTATGAATTCCGGTATCAAGACTAGATTTAGGGAACACATCACATGCAATGACAGTCCTCATTGTTGAAAACTAGTATAACACAAAACCATTAATGCAAAATAGTCCAATTTTCACTTAATACAAGATACAAGAGAGTTTCATTGTCATGTGCATAGTAAAACAGCAGTTATACCATGCAATGAAAATCTTATTCTGTTCATTCTCCCAATGTAGTCCATTATGTACAAAGTTGCTTTAAAATTGTGTCTTTGCCAATAAAGATGGAATCAGAAACACGGTGTAGCCTTTAGCCTGGTGGTCAAGCTAGCGCTACAGGCTAGCAGGTTAGAGAAAGCGGTTTTCCATGCTGCGTCTACACTGCTTGACTTTTGTAATTCCAGTAACGACTTACAATCGTATATTAATTTGTGTGAACTCTGTGCTTCCGTTTGCGTCTCACAGCACACAACTATGGTGTGTCCAAGGGCCGCTGAACAAAGTGTGAAATCCGAATGCTTGACACAAACACATTACCAGTGAGGCATAATGACATAAACATGCACAAATTGTGAGCTTTCTAACAATGGTACATGTATGCTGTTCATTTTAATTGTAATTGTGAAAATCATGAATGAGATGAATTTTCCATGGAAAAAACGGCCTATGGTAAAGATTTTTTTATCAAAAATCTGCAAATGCGTGGGGTTGTGAATCCTGAAACATTAATGTGCGGGGATCCACTGTACAGTCACCCCTTCCTACATCGTAGTTTGAACATCGCTGCGTCACCGCCGTTTTGTGGTTGACTGGGGCCTATTATTAGTCCAAACAAATGCATATTTAAGCAAACGTTCACATATACTTGGGCTAAATTAAGCATTTTCAAGCATAAAAGTGTTCTAAATGAGCTAAAACACATATACAGTACAGTCGTTCCTCATACATACATTACCGTTTAAGGCAATACAAGACGTTTTTGAACTGTAGTTTACACTTGGCCACTAGGTGTCCCTAGTAACACGCACCAGACTTGATCACCAAGACAGGCTTTTATTATTTTATAATTATTTATCTCTCAACAGGCACAATAACATAATAATAGTCATCATCATCGTCATAATAATAACACCGGCTACTGTTGTGGTCGTACTCCAGCTAAAACTCAACTCTGAATCCCCGACGTCGCTTCCTGTCCACACGCATTTATTGAAACACACACGAGCGCGAGTCTTATTTATGTCTTAAGTGGTTTATTTTCTCTGAATATATCGAATATATTGAGTAATACGAGTGTAAAGGTGACTATAGGGGTGTTAGTTCATGTCCAGAGGGCTCTAATAATGGTAAAAATTGTATTTAGAAAGTCATAAACAGGTTTCCTATGTTGTAACTATGAAAACGATCGGGTCTAGAACCAATTAACCGCCATAAATGAGGGGTTACTGTATTCCTACGCATGCCTTTGTGTCATTACAATGGCCTAAAGTAGGCAAACACAAGAGAGTCACACTGAACACACCATCAGACATATGAGAAAGCATGTTTAATTCCACAAGGTGATACATTTACGGCGTGTTTCTAAGTGCACTTTCTGTTTTACCAGTACACTTTACGTAGTACACCGACTTAACATAGATGGCGCAAGTGAAGGCTCAAGAGGTAATGAGCTTCAAAGGAAAAATGGGAAGCAAAAACAGGGAGGGTGGGGAGGACAGAGCAGGATCAGAAGACGGATCCATTTTTGGAAGACCTGAACTACGTGTCCACAGTTTAGTCATTCGAAGAGTTGCAGCCGTGCATGTCAAAACTGGAGCGACAGCTGGCCAGACTATTATGCAAGCACACGTTTGTTTTATATGCCTCTCTTGAAGTATTCCTGTGGGGAGCAACAGAAGTTGTTCTGCCATACGGTGTAAATAAATAATACTTCTAAGAACACGGGGACCACACAGCAGACACAAATAGTGTCAAATAGTGGGATAGTTCCCTCATGGACAATGTAATATTTGACTAATCCCACAAAATAAACAGGACAAACAGCCGCATGAATAATGCACTGTTGATCAAACCATAACAACCAGTGTAATTACAGTCGACGTGCCAAAACAAACACAGCAGGATTTTAGACAACACTCCTCAAAGCATTTAAGCATTGCTAGACTTAACTGGCAAACGAGTCTTCCTACCAAATAGTTTCAAACACAGCCATAGCCTCGCTGGATGTGTCACACACATATTACCACAGATACAACCACAGTATGGTTGGCATGGCAACAAGCATTGAGCGCGGTGACGGCACCATGGCAGGGAAGCCAACCTGCTCAGAGCCATGAACACTGGAGGGAAACACAGGAATTTGTGACACAAATTGCACTTAGCAATGCATGCTGGACCAGTTCTTACAGTTCTATCCTCTACAGCGGACTGTGTGTGGTGATCTCTTGAAGCTCTTTTGAGAAACGAAACAATTTTTATCCACTGAACAAGTCTCGATTTGTTCACAGTTTTTACCATCCATCCGTTTCCTACCACCTTTCCCATTCAGGGTTGCTGGGAGCTGGAGCCTATCCCAGTCCAGCTACATTCTGGACTGGTCGCCACTATTTTTTATAATCCTAAATATTACATTCGATTCAACAGATCTTTAGCACCTCACATAGATACTCATATTTCCTCAACTTGCCTCACTGTCCATTTGAACATTTAAACTAAGCCACACCTCAAATAGTCGCCTCCTTTTTCCACTCAGGAGCAATAAACTAACATGAGGTAGCTGTTATTAGCTCTCCTATGATTCATGCCACTATATGTAACAATATAAACAGATTTATAAATGCCGTACCCCTAATCGACACCTACTTTTTGAAGAAATACAGTAGCAGTCACAATTTTTCTCATGTTTTCTTCCACACAGATGGTACATTTCACTGCCAGCAGAACACAGGATATCCCTTTAATAATATTTAGGCCAATTGCATGAACATCTTTCAATTTACCTTGAAAAAATGCCAACAAAAACCAAGAAGTTTGATTTTTACATTAGCATTTGCAGAGGTTTGGACACTAGAATTGTTGCTACTTATATAACATTTGTTATTCAGCATGCCTGACTGCAGGAAGTGTGATTACCAGCCTGGTCATTCACATTTTTAAGCCACTGCAAGCTTGATAATGGGAAAAGTCAACACTCTCCTTAACCATTGCAATGATGTGATTGCTTGTACAGACCTAAATGAAACAGCATCTTTTGTGACGTGATGCACTTTAGTGATGACTTTCACATTTGCAGGGTGCTGATGAGTACAATGTAGAAGATGTGAAAAGCGCCTCTACACAGCCATCTCATCCCCTAAACAGTCTGACAAACTCTCAGCATTCAACACGTTGAAGAGTCGAACGGCACCATCGAGCCCAGCGACCTCGCCAAGCCCCCAACTGTCCCGGTCATCACTCTCATCCGTGTTGGATTCATACTCTGATCCGATTCCTGATTCCCTGAACCGAAGAAGCTCCAAAGCTCCCAGGACCTGCTCACCCACCAGAGAACTGTCATCTGGGGCACCGTCGGTGGGCGTCTCCCCCGTTCCTTGCCCTTGGTCTTGACTGTCTGGACCCCGTGAGGAGAAACGGAAGCACTCCAGACGGACTGCACTGCCCCCAAGGCCCAGAGGGCTGGTGTCAGTGCCTGTGGTGCCTGGGGAGGACGGCCCAGAGAGGGTGGAGACCCAAGCACTGTCACTTATCTGGTGTATCTGGGACAAGGAAACCGAGGGGCCTGTAGATGGAGAAGGGGTGAGGGGTTCAGTGGGAATCCTGGATGGTTGTGCACGGAATGTGATCTCCAGAAGACTGTCCTGGGAGCCCACTACGGACACACATGAAAGGACATGTCAGAGCAAAGACCAGGAAGACGTTTGCTCTGACAGCACTCAATAATTCATAGCTATAGCACAAGAAATCACTTCTACATGCACGGATAGGAGGCACACATGCCACCGGAGATATTCAGTTTCACTCACTGGATGTTAAATGTCCACCGGCTTTGAGCTCAAGTTCCTGAATCTGTTTGACCAGCAGAGAAATGTGCTGCAATAAGTCCGTGTTCTGCTGCAGCAGCCTCTGAACTCTGGTCTGGGCTTCAGTTCGAGCACACACCTCTACAGACAGCTGGCCCCGGAGCACATGCACCTGAGCAGAGCACAATCAACCATAAAAACTTGATACAAAATCCAACAAACTACAAGAGTTTTGTGCAATGGTGACATACTGTATACTATAGATGATTAAATACATTTTTTCTTGAGAACCATATCACACACATTAAGGGATGCAGGCAAAGAGAAATGTTACATGAACGGAGTCTGGGAATTAGGTGCCTTAGTTGCAACAACTACTTGTACATACCATGAGACAGACAGAAACCAAGCATGTGTTCTTTTTCAAATCCATACAAAGGATTTCTTGAGTACCTGAGCTGAAGCTGCCAGTGCATGCTGCTCCTGCTGCTGCAGCTGTTTCTGCAGTAGTTGGACCTGATGCTCTGAAGAGCAGGGTCCCTCTGCAGCTGGCTGACACGCTGCAGGAGCTTTACCAGCAGGGGAGCTCAGCAGATGAGAGGGATCATCAGAGCCCTGCGGGGAAGAGGACACACAGACTGCTCTTACCTATTTCTGGAATTTTGTCAATTAATTTTCTATACTGCCTCTTCAGGGTTATGGGGAAGCCTGCCTCAGAATCACAAATGGTACAAGTCCCATCATTTACAGATTCTACATTGCACCCGTAAATGTCTTACATTTGTGTGTGGCTTCACAAGAAAGGTCATTTGTTGCTATCTCCTGCCTCTTTCTTGTCAGACTGCACTCTTCCTGGCCCTTACCTCCATCTAATTCTCACCTAATTAGATCTCACCCTTAACCCCCTAACTCTAACTCTACCCCCGCCCTCAATAAATACCAAAACATTCTTTTCCAGCGAGGTCCACATACTGAAAAATGAAAGGGTGCAAAGGCCACTGATATTTTGTAAAGCAACTCATGTAGAAATGATAAGAAGTTATATAGAGTGTTCCCTCGTTTATCTCGGGGATAGCTTCCCAAAATAGGCTCAAAATAGTCAAATCCACGAAGTAGCCAACTTCGTTTTTTTACAATTATTAAATGTTTTATTGTCTCACATTTCTCTGTTGTTTAAACACTCTCAAAAAATTTCAAACCTTCCTTTGAATTTTAATGGTAAACCTTTATGATCAACACAAGAAATTATTAAGTCACTCACACATATTTCACTCCTGTGACCGTGCCTCTACATAATGGCGCCGTTCCGCTGCACTGTAGCGTTTTTGTATCCTTGTTAAAACATATTGCTGCAGATGAACCGAAGATTCGTTTACAGGCTAGCAAGCCAGCGATGACACAGGAGACATGGTAGGACAGCACAAAGGAGATTGATTGACAATGGTCTACAGCCAATCAGGACACAGAAAACAATGGGCTGTGTGGACGGACAGGAGAGGGAAGAGATAGACACTCAACTTCCCACAATGCAGTTCTTCTTAAAGAGCCAGGCTGGGGCTGTAACAGCGTTCATACGCTATAATAAAAAAAAGAAGCACTAAAAAAATTCATCGAAACAGTGAATCTGCAAAAGGTGAACCGCGATAGAGCGAGGGAACACTGTACAGTATAGTTCAAGAAAAAAGCGCATCTCAGCTTTGTGATATAGCAGAAAAAATATCATTATGAACTTTTGTCTTTTTTTCACTATTTTTGCTGTTGTTTTTTTTATCTTCTAAATATTTAAACTTTCTTATTAAATAATATTTGCAATTTTTCTTTTTTTTCCTGTAATATTTGGACTTTATTGTCATAATATTATAACTTTTTCCCTAATCTAATCTCTAACTTTATTTAGTTTTCGTTTGTTTCTCATAATTTGCATATTACAGACACGTTAATATAATAAAAAATGCATTTTTTCTTTCATATTTCCACTCTATTCTACTTAAACATTATTTTTTGTCATAATATTACAAGTGTATTCTCGTAAAATTGCAACTTTTTTTCTCATTAAATTTGAATTTTTCTCTTCATAGTTTAACTTTATTCTCATAAAATTAAAGGTGTTATTTCCATTTCGGCTATTGTTGTTTTTTTTTGTCTAACTATTTCAACTTTCTTTGTGTAAATTTTCTTTTCAGAATATTATGACTTCATTCCCGTAATATTTTAACTTCATTCTTGTAATATTATAATTTTTTCCGCAACCTAATTTCCCTCAAAATTACCACTTTATTTCTTTGTTTCTCATAATATGACTTTTTCCCGTTAATACTGTATTTCAACACGGTGCTAAAATATGACATTTTCCTCATAATATTACATTATTCTCATAAAATAATGACATTTTCTTGTGTTTCATTTTTTCTTGGTGTTGTTTTTTTTTTTTTTTTAGTTTTCTTGTTAAATTTTTGTTTATTTTTTTTCTTGTTGATTTTTATGATGCGCCGCTGGCCAGTAAAAAAAACAGCCATGGGTCACAGATGGCCTTAGGGCTGCACTTTGGACACTCCTGGTCTAGATGATAGTCACCATCCATGTAGTGGTGTGTTACTAACCAATCCTTCTCTCTATGCAGCCAACAAGGGCACCATTGCACCTTTACATTAATCTGCCTGTAATTGTGATGGTGGCACTAGAGGTGATCCTCTAACGTTGTTGCTGTCATCATAGGACTATAACAGTTGTCGCTGTTGTGCCCACTGTACTCTCTGTCCAATTTTCCCCCCGTCCCTCGACTATGTCTCTCTAGATGGCCACCCCATAGAGCCTGGATTCTGGTTGAAGTTTCTTCCCCAGAGGGAGTTTTCCTTGCTTTCTTTGGCGAGAGTGTGCTCATGCGGGGTTCAGTTGGTTCTCTTTAATGTATGAGGCGCGTGGTTCTAGACATGCTCCATGTGTAATGTGCCTCGAGATAACTTTTGTTGTGAATTGGTGCTATATAAAACTAACTGGACTGCAGAAACCGCCTCCTGCCACAATGTGTCACTGTGTTCAACCTTGTAGGAGGTCTACAATCCACTGAGGGCTATTCTAGCTGTTTTTGTCATGGCGTAGCTCTTTGGATTCTGCAGGAGTACCCGATAAAGCGTCTGCTGGGTATAAATTGTCTGAAAGCCTCCATAAATGTCACCGTGCAGGGCTGGTCTCATCTGTGTGTTGTTGTTTGAATGGAATGACGAACAGTGGCACTAAAATGATCGTGTACAATTTGCAGTCTCTACCTTCCCGTTTTTACCGAGGACCTTTTTGTTCCTCTCCAAGTCTGACGAAGTGTTGCACTCTATGCTCTCCTCTGTTGTGCCTTCAAGGTCGGTCTCTTCTGACAATGCAAACCTTTTCTCAGCTGCAGAAAGACCAAATACAAACAGGGGATGTTTAATGCTGTGTTCTCACATTCAGCTTTACACTGTGCAACTCTTGTTGTCTCCAGTGGAAATCACGAAAGCAAATACTTCGGTCAATGCCTCAAGTCACCATCATTAAAGTGCAGCTGCAGCACTGCAAGGTGATAAACACTGGTGATGTATTTTCTTAGAGAGAGAGGGATCACCTGTGATTGTCTCAGACTCCTCCGCCTTCCCATCTTCATCCTCCTGGTCATCTCTTTTCTGCTGCAGTGTCAGCTGGTGACACACATCGAATGCCTGACCTACTGTCCGCACAATCCTCATGGCCTGCGACTGGGAAGGAATACAAAGAGTGTGTGTTTCTGTGTGTCCGCAGGCTATTTTTCAGGAGAATACCGCGGCAACACACAGCACGGGAGGTTGGAAAGCTGAAGTAACCCAGCAGGGTAGAAAATGAGGTACACAGAGGGATAGAGGAACATGGGAAGATGACAAAACTGGAGCAATAGCTGCTGTGAGGGGAGTATTTGGGTTAGGAGGGAGGTGGTAAAAGAGCACGGCGGTGTTAGTGGGAGAAAACGGGAGACGTTGCAACTGCTTTGTATTGATTCTTCTGTTCTAGCGGTGAATTGGTCAGATCAGAAATTAGCAACAGTTGCGTTAAGTCAGGATTCTATGACAGGAAGGGAAACAGCCAGCAATAATAAGTTCAATTTTACGTTTAATCAAGGATTAGGCATCAATGTATGTGTTTCACGTCCACACTATAGCTGAAATACCAGCAGAAATGGGCATAATAACCTATTAGTTGTCTTTTGACAAGTCTGTCGATTGTGTGGAATTGATTGCCGCGTCTTGAAACAAATAAGGCAAAATAGAGTGCATTACTTGGCTGCAACCACCGGAGGCAGCATCAACCTATTCGTTCACTTTCTACCGCTTCTCTTACACAGGACCACACAGGTGAGTTAGAGCCTATCCCAGCATAGAAAATCCATCATTATTTTTCTCTTCTGGCATTAAACATTCAGCAAGAGAGTTTCCCATCTGTGGATTGCAACCCTACACTCTTGGAAAGTCAATAAAGTGAGTTCAGCCTGGCTAGCAAAGTTAGCGTGTCAGTATCTCAACTTCCATTGTGTTCATTTTTGCTCAACTGTTTAGGTACACATGTTCATCCTTTTTTATGTTATATATTTTTACATTAGTAAAACAATATGAATAAATAAACAAAATCTTTGGTAATTTTCCACATACAGTGGAACCTGCGTTAGCGTGTCTTTCAGTTAATGTTGAAAATTAACGCCCAAATTTGTTGTTTGTTGTTTGTGTACGTTTTCCAGTTAGCGGAGAATACCTTGCGTGTCTTGTTGTATTATTATTACACAGCGTGAGTCCGACTGTGTACTTAATGTATTTCGATCACAACACATGCTTGCTAGCAGCCTCTTACTTTGGTAATACATGGAAACAAGAACCGTAAGTCAGCGCCATCACTTGTCTATGACGTCATCAACGGCTGAGTCTGCAGTTCATTGCTAACTAACACAAGCCTCTGCTTTCCTTGTTGATCAGGGCTGCAAAATACTCCGCAATGGAGCCAAAGAAAGTTGCAATTGCCAGCATTTTGATAAAGGAAGTGAGATCCGTGTGTCCGTGTTGATCTCGCTTTGTCTCTCGTCTTTGTCAACAATCACGTCTTCAGTGAAGGTAAAAATAACCTTAAATGTTCATTTACCCCTTTCATTCATTATTTATATGCATTTATGTGCATTTGGAGGTATTTTCTGCATGTCAAACTATAATTGTAAAACTATAAAAACGTGGTTTGTGTTCACATTTTTTGATTTCTGGAACAGATTAATTGGATTTACATGATTTCTTATGGAAAAAAATGTATTTGGTTAGAGTATGTTTTGGTTTGAGTGGTACCTTCTGGAACAGATGAATGACGCTAACCACTTGATAATGTGGTCAAATGCCAATGCCTATTAAGTGTTTGTTTTTTGTCCAAGTTAGATCAAAACATTGCAATCATGTAAATTGGATTTACATGATTTCTTATGGAAAAAAATGTATTTGGTTAGAGTATGTTTTGGTTTGAGTGGTACCTTCTGGAACAGATGAATGACGCTAACCACTTGATAATGTGGTCAAATGCCAATGCCTATTAAGTGTTTGTTTTTTGTCCAAGTTAGATCAAAACATTGCAATCACACTTTTTCATGAATGGAATTTTCATAATGCCAAAAATTAGGTGTGTCACAAGATCTCGCGGGATTACAAGATTTATCTTTCAGCGAAAAAATGTCTTTGTGGGCACTAGATCTGGGACAATAATAGATTCATTACTCAATTAAATTAATTAAATCACACAATAAATGAAAATGAACTCCATACTTTTGCCTCAGTATATTGCCATGTGCATGCATGTCCGTTTTCCTCGTCTCTCCGCCTTGGTGCGTTTGTTCCATAGAACAACGGCATGAACGGAGTGAACCCTTTTGTTAGTCAAACAGTTTCTTTGTCTAGGTGGGTATAGGCGGGGCCGGTAGTATACACACAGAGTGCAGAAGAGTGTAATGTCGTAGAAATTTAATTAGTAGATTGCGATATATTGTCATGTATTTTTTATGTTTTTTCGTTGTACTTTTCTTAAAAGCAATCTCATCTCGTTCTTGTAGATCCGTGCATCGCCTCATCTCGTGAACTTTCGTTGTTTTTGTTTCTCGTGTCTCGTGACACCCCTACCGAAAATATATTTCAGTTTTCGTGCACTGTCTCGGTTATCGAACAGCCAAGCATTGCGCCTAACAAACTAGTCCCAGTCCTAAATACGCCCAAACAAAGCATCCATGCGTTGGTGACTCAGTTGCGAAGAATGGATTGTGGTTCTTTTAGAGTTGGGACACCAAAGACACTGTTCGGCCAGCGAATCATTTAATCATCTTTATTATGTGTGTACCTGTGTCTGTCTCGTTTCTTGTGCCAGAGCAGGATCTATCAAGCACTGTGCTCGCTGCACTGTCAATGACGCTGTTGAAGTGATGAGGCGTTCAAGCGCACTGCATAACTTTTTAAAAAAAATTTTTATGAGTACTGCTGCAAAAGAACTTACAACAAAGCCAAAGAATGTTGAAAATGCTGTGGGGTTGTGGAGTCACGACAGTGCGACGTGTCGTGCCCTGAAACACTTTCTCACACATGCGTGTGATTGCCTCAGTTGATGTAAATAAAGTTGTGGGAGCACACAGGCATTGCCCGTGCGTTGTTGGATATAACACTTTGATAAATAAGGTGAGAAGGACTACTGAATTCAACAACAAAGTGCGGAGGTGGCATCCATGTTGCTTTCCTCTGCCCTCCTCCCTTGCCAAGTCTTCAATCCAAGTATTTGTCTTTTATATTCAATTCACATTGTTTTCTGCACGTAAAACTATAATTGTTCTGCATTAAGAGTGTTTTGTGTTAATATTTGTGGGTGTCTGGAACGGATTTATATTGTTTCACTTTTTGTACAGTTCGGTTTCATAGCAAAAACGGAGGTTCCTCTGTATCCACTCCTCTACACTCTCTTCACCTACGATTGCGTGTCCTCCCAGAACAACACCAGCATAATTAAATTTGCGGATGACACTACAGTCATCGGACTGATCACTGGTGGTGTTGAAACAACATACAGAAAAGAGATGGCGGACCTCATAGCTTGGTGTAGGGATAACAATCTCCTTCTCAATACAGATAAGACTAAAGAGATGATCATCGACCCAAGAACAAGGGAAAAGGAGCCGCATAAACCCCTGTTTATCGATGAGACTGAGGTGGAGAGGGTGAAAACCTTCAAGTTCCTTGGCACACACATCAGCGAGGACCTCACCTGGTCTCACAACACCCAACAAATTCTGAAGAAGTCCCAAAGGAGACTGTACTTCCTGAGAAGACTGAGGAAATTTGGCATGTCCACCACAATCCTGAGTTGCTTCTACAGATGCACTATCAAAAGTGTCCTTACCGCCTCCATCACTGTTTGGTACGGTAACTGTACAACACGTGATAGGAAGGCACTCCAGCGGGTGATCAAGACCTCACAGAACATTGTTGGGGCAGCCCTCTTCTCACTGGAAGACATTTATAAAACTAGAGTCCTACGCAGAACACACAACCTCATCAAGGACAGCACACATCCACAACACTCATTATTCACACTCCTACCGTCAGGCAGACGCTACAGGAGTTTGAAGTCCAGGACCACAAGGCTGGCAAACAGCTTTTACCCACAGGCCATCAGGCTTCTCAACGAAGCACTCGCACACGCCGCACGCAACACACGCACACACTCATAGCACTTTTATTTATTTATTTATTTGTAGTATTTATTTGTATTAATGTCTCTTCTGTTGTTGTTGCTTAATTTATTGGTATTTATGTTTCTTATGTTCTTATTCATTTTCTTGTGTTTTTCTTTCTTTTCTTGGGAGAATGAACAGAATAAGAATTTCATTGCATAGTATAACTGCCTGTTTTACTCTTGAATCTTGAATCTAAAATTTAGATTTGCATGACTTACGCAAAAGGAAAAAAGGTTGAAAAAACTAAGTTGAAGGTAAAGAAGTAAATGCGAAAGCAAATATCGAAAACATTAAGTGCAGGTGTCATTGTGAAAAAGTAGTATGGTGGTGTTAATGCGCTTTCCATTAAAGCTGAGTGTTGTATTTCTATTTTGAACATTATCCCAAACAGCCGCTTCAGGAATTCCTTCCTCTAAAGAATATAATTCATCGAGTATGTCAAGGTACCTTTTAGTTCTGCAGAGACTTGGGATTTAATGTGAAGAATCAATCAAATAGCGGTTCGGATGACAAATAAACAACGGGTAATTGAATTGGTGATATTTCTTCATCAATACAAACACAATAACTGCTGCTGCAGAATTGTCAAATAAAGCAACTGGCCCTCCCAAAGCTGGACCCTAAAGCTCTCTAGATGTACTGAGCTGATGAAAACAAATCTAATTTGCTCTCATCAGCGGGTCTGTCTCCTGCTCATGCTTGGAGCAGATAGAAATCGGTCTGACCGTGCTCCAGACAATGAGGTGAGTTTATTCAGCAGTGGTGCCTTAAAGAGCAGAAAGAAAAAACACGCACACATAATTTCTCTTTCCACTAGGATTATTAATATTCAGCCTTGGCTAAGTTGCTGTCTGTCTGGTATCCATGGTGAGGGAATAACAGAGGATTTGTCTTTGTCTCAGAGGAAAAATGTCCTCTACCTATGCCGATATGGCAGTAAGAATATACATGTTCTTATCCACGAAGCCTTCACTAAGAATTAAAGTGCTGGAATAGTATTATATCCATCACACACTTAATATGCAGTGGCCTGACGGACTAGCGATGAGAAGCTAAGAATGCGTAGTCCGAGACAACCACAATGTATCCTACTGGGCATACTCCAATTGATTGTGTGTCTGCCATAACTGCCATAACAGTCAGCTTCCAAAAATAGGATCAGCAACAGTCGCTATTGATTTGACTGCCTGATTGATTTACTTATGCACACACGGGCCACTTGTGACGACCTACTTTTCGGCCTTTTCTCCTTTTGCGTGCCTGTCTCACAGGCCCTATTCATATTGCGAGCAATTAAACAAAAACAGGGACTCAAATTGTATCATGAAGCTCCATTATCTGCATTAACATTTGCAATGATTTGGTGACATTTGTTGCTTCCACACATCAGCTCTCTCTGCTGACATATCTGTATGGGTTGCCGTGGGAACAATGTAGGCATCAGTATGTGCTCTGTTGACGTGATGTGCACATGATACCCGCACGGTAGTATTAGCTGAGGAAAAATGGATAAACAAGTGGCCAAATGTACCGGGTAAAAGTACTTTATTAATCACATGTACAACGTACATGTGTCAACATGTACGTTTATTTAATCCATCTAGCAGTGGAGCAGCATCTTTGTTGAAGAAGTTGAGTGGAAATTAACCTTACATGTTTGTAGCTGCCATGCAGGCACGGGAAAAACATTCAAACTCCATACAGAAAGGCCGCAAAGTCATGTGTGTTGAGAGCAGCCCGTGCTGGATTTGAATTGCTGCTGTGAGGCAGCAGTGCAGTGTTCCATCAAGCCACTGCAGGCTGCAAACGTGCCCCCCCAGCTGCACATCTGTGTCGCATCTGCAATCTGTGCACCTTTCTTATGACTGCAATCATCACACCTACAGTATGTCGCATCGCCAACTACACACCTGTTTCACATCTGAAACGCCTCTCGCTTGTCTGTCAATGGCCTTCCCACACACACGCACGCACACACATGACTCAATAAAAGGAATTCACAAATAAGTCAGGCTTTTTCCACCACGCTACAACACAGTAGCAGTACAGGTATTAGGTGTTTGCATTATGTGCCCCTTTTTGTTTATCAGATACAGCGACAGCTCAATTAGCATACGCCCCAGTTTTTCAGTTTACGTCAAATTTCTTTTGCCTCCGTTCGTGTACATTTCCCGGTTAGCACGCCATATGTCGTGCGTCTTGTTATTGTGTTATTAATACACTGCGTGTGTCCAACTGTGTACATAACATTTTTTTTTTTTTAATCACAAAACGTCCCTGTTAGCAGCCAGCAATAAAATGGAAACCGGAACCGTAAGTCAGCTCTATGATGTCATCAGCGGTTGACTCTGTAGTTACTTTGCTAACTAACACAGTTACGCCACAAGTCTCTGCTTTTCTTATTGATCACGGCTGCAAAATAACTCACAATGGAGTCAAGGAAAGTTGCCAGTGCAAGCATTTTAATAAAGAAGGTGAGAAACACTACTGAATTCAAGGAATAACTCTTCTCTTCCTCCCTCGCTGTTCATCATCGCCGTCTTTTTCAACACCCAATCAAGGCAGAAGGTTTTTGGATGTCCAGAATGGATAAATTGGATTTACATTATTTCTTATGAGAAAAATCGATTCGGTTAGAGTACGTTTCGCTTTTGGAACAGATTAATGACGCTAACCAAGCGTCTGTGTAGGCTCTCAGTCGTACAGGAGTTGTCCATCGAGGAAAAGGCTTCTTGAGACGTCATCTGTACTTCTGTGTAGAAGGTGTCGGACGTTGGCGGAATTGGTGTGCCAACACCCTCCTCCTATTGGTTCGTTACACTAAGCCTGGGCGGAGCAGTGGTATAATCCTATCCTGTTATTCACACCTACGATAAAGATACTGTAAAGATGAGGAATGCAAAGAGCACTACATTGGGGAAACTAAGCAAATGCTCCAAAAAAGGCTTTATCAACATCGCAGGGACAATGCTAGTGGTCCTCAATCAGCAGTACATCTACACCTGAAAGCTACCAATCACTCTTTTCAGGACAGCGAGGTAAAGATTTTGGCCAAAGAAAACAGATGGTTTGAAAGAGGAGTAAAGGAAGCTATTTTTGTCAAACAACAGAACCCATCTTTGAATCGGAATGGTGGTTTGAGGTTTAATTTGGACCCTGTGTTCAGCAGGTTACTGAGACCAAAACCCACAGCTCTTAGTCTTGCAAATGAGGTGAAGGCAGGGCCGAGCCAGAACAATAGATGCTAACAAGCCAGTATCAGAGTCGTTCATACCCAATTCAGGGAGTGACACTTCCCTTTTATCGTAGGTGTGAATAACAGGATAGGATTATACCACTGCTCCGCCCAGGCTTAGTGTAACGAACCAATAGGAGGAGGGTGTTGGCACACCAATTCCGCCCACTCTTACTGTATTTAAGGCCTAAGCTACCAGCACTTATTAGTTTGCTGACGAAGCTCTTCGGATGAGGAGCGAAACGTCCGACACCTTCTACACAGAAGTACAGATGACGTCTCAAGAAGCCTTTTCCTCGACGCTAACCAAGGTTTCACTGTTTACCGTGTTAACTCAAATATAAGACGACCCTTCCTTTTCAGGACCCATTTCTGAAAAATAAATAAATAAATACATAATAAATAATAATTCATTAGTTAACTTGAAAAAACATGTTTTCATGTGAGGGACAGGAACAAAAGGTAGTTTACTTGTACAAGCTCTAGACCACTGGTGCGTAATTATTTTCTGTCATGCCCCACTAAAGGACAGACATTTTTCCATCCCCCCCGAATTGAAATATTTTTATATTTTTACATGTTATTATGGGCCCGGTTGAGTGGTTAGCATGTTGGCCACACAGTCAGGAGATCGGGAAGATCGAATCTCCGTTGGGCATGTCTGTGTGGAGTTTGTGTGCTGGGTTTTTTCTGGGTGCTCCGGTTTCCTCCCAAATTCCAAAAACATGCATGTTAGGACTCTAAATTGTGTGAATGTGAGCGTGAATGATTATTTGTCTGGGATAGGCTCCAGCATATCCCCACGACCCTAACGAGGATAAGCGGCATAGAACATGGATGGATGGATGTTACAATTGACAGGCCGAGTGGTTAGCATGTTGCCCACACAGTCAGGAGATCAAGAAGACCTGGTTTCGAATCTCCGCTTCACTCCGAAAATGGATGGATGGAATATATTATTATACTATATTTATTTGTACAATTTGTATGATCATTCTGCAATATCATTCTGCAAACAATCACTTGATTTGATTATCAAACTTGATGAATGAAAAAATGAGCTGAGATGACATCTTCAACAACTTAAAACAATTTCCAAGTTAAGTTTATTGTATTAACTCAATTTGTAACACACATCTGTCTTTCCTCATTTCCAACCATATTCACGACCCAAGGGCTATGTAGGCTTTGTCTTTTTATTCCTGTCATTCGTTTTTCTTTCCATTTCTGTCAGAAACGTCTCTACTGCTCCGTCAGCTTTCCACACTGATGTCCCTGTGTACTTCTCCTACTGGGTTGAACGGGCAGCTTGTTGGTGGCGCTTTTCTGTTACAGTTCATGAGTTTTTGCTGTCTCGTGGGATCTGTTTCCCGTGTGAAGCTGCTTCAAATGTGCGATGAGGTCTGTTGTAATAAACTTCCCCGGATCTGCGCCACCACGGGAAACATGCGCGTGACAAGTTTTGCACTCAGCTGCAACATCTTTTTTGAACTTTAACAAAAAATAGTGCCACTACCCCTTGCTGGACACGTTAGCACACGCTGTTGTTGATAGATAGATGTGCTGGGGAGGGGTATGTAATCTACTGCTTGTATCGGAGTGCCAATTTCAGAGATTTTAGATACAGACTGATGCACTATTTGAGAAGCAACACCAACCTAGACCAAGAATATAAGACAACCTACTGTAACTTTTTTGGATTTTATTCAAGGGAAAAAATATTTTATTTCCCGGTCAATGGGAAAGTTCAACTCACCTTCCTCTTAGACTTGAAGACATTGCAGCGGAAACTGTTGCTTTCACCGTCCCTTGCAATGTAGCTGAAGATCTTTAGGTCTTGTGCATCATGTGAGACATAAAAAATCCTGTTGGGGCAAGAAAAGGTGACTTTTCATTCAGTTTCTGATCATCACTAAGGCTTGTTGTCTTTGTTTTGATTGGTCCAAAGCGCCTACCTGTAGATTGGATCCTCTGACACCAAGATTGTGTTCTCATCCCACGTCCAGCCTTTTCTCTGTTAAACGTGCAACATGGTTACCGAGACGGCATTTTATATGCATCGATAAAATGATACTCGACGTGGACACACCTTCTTTTTCCTCAATATCACTTTGACAAAGTCTGTCGATACAACTATGTTGACCTTCTTTTTCTTGATGTTCTTCAGTTTGAATTCATACTGTGGAACAAAGAAAACATTGGCATGAACATTTCAAGGTCATTCCAATACCAAATTAGACAGGCTGCAAAACATTCTGATCGGGATAGTGATGAATAGCGCCTGCTCCCACTGGGACAGGTCTCTTTACACAGTGACAGATGATATATTGGAAAAAGAGACGGATCATGCAGATACGGGGACATTTTTTGATTATCCTCCTCTCAGAGGAAATCTGAGCTTGAGTAAACACTCAGGCACTTTCTCCTTCTGGAAGCTGCTTAAGCTTTCAAATTCAAGACTTCACAGCGCGTGGCAGAGATGTTTGGCACACTTTCATCCCTCTTCATGATTAATGATGGAACTTCCGCAGATGACAGAATGATTTGAAATCATGCATGCTTGAAAACATCAGATGATGAATTAATCAAATGAGGCTCCCACTGAGTCAGTTGAGGTTGCCCGGCATGACATATTTCAACATATTTTCTTTGTCGTAATGTTGACAAGACTGTCACTTGGCCTCATGGCATGCATCCCTCAGGATTTCCAAAAAAGTGATTGTTATTTACACTTGAGTGGCAAGTAACCGTGACAGTCGTGTCAATGAATCAGCAGTGGCATGCATGACATCCACAGGATTCAATAATATATGTTGTCATACGCCCTTACTCGCCACTCATGGAGGTGCGGGAATTTTTCTGACATGCAGTCAGGAGCAAATACTGTATGCTCATGTGTGTGAGTGTGTATTTCCACTAGTCCTAGATAATATGGGAAGCAATGCCATCCACCATCGCATACAGCTGTCAAGCAGATGAGGTGGAACGTTAGATGTATTTATGGTACCTTTACACCCAGCGGACACAGCATCAGTGTCTTCCCTTTGCCAACACGTGCATTTTCGATACTTTATATTCGAATACAGCCAAACCTTGTTTTTTTTTTAACACCATATTATTTTCAAATTCTCTGTTTTCGTACAGTATTGCACATAACAAACTAGTCCGTCTGCCCTATACTGTCGCATTCTGCAAAATCGAGTGGCCAAACAAATCACCCTTTGCTGACTTGTTGTCCGTGCAGTTTTTTTAATTGAGTGTGACTGCTAAATAACCCGCCATGGGGCCAAAGAAAGTTAAAGAATGTGAGAAACACTATTAGGAAGTACGGGATATCCGCATCAACAATGAGCATCATCCAGTCGGCATTTACAGTTATTTTTTATTGTTTTTTTGCATGCAAAATTATAACAGTTATATTAAATTATACAAAATTGTTAAAATTAATTATAAAATTATAAATTATAAATATTACAATAAATTATTTAAAAATATCAAAATACAATTATTCTCTATAAAATGTATTTTTTGTAAATATTTTGGGTGTCTGCAATGAATTAATTAGATTTACATTATTTCCTATGGGTTTCCTATGCTTTGCATGTAAAATGATTACAACTGTAGAAAATTATTCCAAATGATTAAAATCAATTATAAAAAAAAATATTATAATAAATTTAAAAAATATATAAAAATAAAATATTATGTCTTATATTATATTATATTATGTAAAATTGTCTTTGTTATGGTTTGTTTTTTGTCAAACTTTTGAAAGGAATGAATAACGAAAACCGAGGTTCCTCTGTATTAAGTGCTGAAGTACTGTATAGATTTACAATTAGGCTAAGCGCTCACGAGTATGAGAAGAGACTGTGCCTGCTAAATATGAATAAAGCAATAGGGAGTATATGAGGCATTATTGCAATGGTGTAATACTGTATTGACCCGAAAATAACACGCTATTTTTTCCCCTCAAAAAGTCTGAAAAAGACGAGTCGTTTTATATTTGGGGTCCAGAGATTTTTTTTCATGCAAACCAGCTGGTGGCGCCAAACGACTTCTCTCAAAGCTTTACTTTCTGTCACTCACGCAGAGACTCGCTCATCAAGTCAGCATACAACAGAGGAGGAGTTGTGATGGTAATATTAATTAAAATAATGGTATTGAAAATATTATTTTTTTTTTTTTAAAGAGGGGTTGTCTTATATTCAGGTCAGTATGGCAATAATTGTAGTGAGTTATTGTGTTGCAGCAATTTCAGCAGTTTGCATGCATCATCTTATTCCTCCAGTCACAATGCACCGCAGCATCAACTGGTAGCCAAAGGCTTTCTAACTTTAAAGCTTGGTGATTTTGTGTTTTCTCACACCAAAATGCAGCACGGCTCAGCTTTTGGATGCATGAGTATGCATCACACTGAAGATGAAAGTACAGCGGGATGGCTCAAATGGTAAAATGACAATAATGGAGGTCCCACTCGTCACATCTATGGGCCGTAACTGATAATACACAATGCCCTCTTATGTGGAGAGTTCAATATGAACTGGCTTGTCCAGGGTTTCTGCAAATTGCACCGAGAGACAGATGGAAAAACCTGCAATAGACAGTTTTCGAAATGATAGATTTTCGTTGTTTTATTCTGCTTTGCAAAGACGACAGAGCACTTTACAAAGCTGTACGATTAAAATGATGGCTTACATATGCCAATAAAGACTTTGAAGCATCACTACACCAGATAAGGATTAAGTCCTCACTGGGTGTCACTGCGGACATAGCCTCACTAACTTGGATATTAGATTAGATCTCAGAGCTGCCCAACAGCTAGTAAATCCTTTCCTCTGTGTGTGTACCTCCCTCACACTGCGGTGAGAAGTAATTGCTCTGCAGTCATTGGCCTTGTGTGGACTGGAGCTCTTGAGAGATGTTGGTTTTTCAAATGGTGTGCTACATAAACCCCAAGAATAAAATCACAGTGTGGATGTCATTTAATGACTCCTGACAGCCAAGTGAATGAGTATGAGTATTTGCAGGGAGGGATGATTAGGGGTGTAAAGATGAGTGCTCAAGGTGAGACAGGAATCATGAACAAGTCATGTGTTTCCTTAGTCTTGAAAGGCTCCTGGGCATGACATATTTTGTGCCTTTCTTACCCGGATTCGTCTCATTGCAGCAACTATCTCCATCCGGCTGCCAGGACGACCCACTTCCAAGCTGCCAATGTACTGCAAAATAAAAGATTGTATACACTTTTGGGGAGGAAATTGCAGCGGGTTAACTTTTCCTCACTTGCCAAAAGGCAATAACTCAAACTCGTAACATTCACAAACTTGCTGGACGAAAAAAAGCTTAGTGATCATACAAAGAAAGTTAGTGATAATAAAATGAAAGCGAATGTGACATTTGAGCATGTCTCACGTGGCTGTATTGTGGAATGATGAGCAAGCGTCAGTAACTGTTGCAAGCATCCTTACCTTTGCCTCAAAGCAGACTCCATGCTGGAACACCTCCTCGTTATGCATAGGGATCCTCAAATCGTGGGAGTCATCCACTAAATTATACTTGGTCACCCCTGGCATCGCTCATTTATTGACCGATTGCGGACACACACACATACACACGACACTTGTTTTGCTTCACTAAAGATAAGAACATCTGCTCATCTCTCTCCGCAGTGTCACTCCCTCGAGGTCATCCGGGTCGAGTGGTGTTGCGTCCAGACGGATCGATTAAGATGGAGAGTATTCTTGTGGAGCAGATCGGCGATCGGTGTGCGCAGTGGCTCGAGCCACAGTGTGTCCTTTCGTGGTCGGGCACGACGGAGGATTCCGCGCCGCTGTTGGGCTCAACGCATCACGATTGTAGTTTCCTCTATGCTAAGCATCAAGCGTGCGTTTGTGTTAGAATGTCCAACGCTGACAAGCAGCGACGGCTTGTCATCCTTTAAAGTGGGTGTAAGACAGGAGCAAAGTGCAGTTATTCTGGCGGGAGTACACGACGTTTGTGTGACATCTAGTGGCAGTGCACGGAACTACGTCTATAAACACAATGGAACGTTCAGCCTTCAAGCTACACATTATGAAACACACACATATGTATATAGCAAGCAAAAATTTAACTTGCTATTTTCAAACCAATTTTCACTTGTTCTGTTTCAGTTCATGAAGAAAAACTTGCAAGAAAATATCACATTTTGGTCTATTTTATGACAAAGGGAAGTGTCCCTTCCATCCTTTTTTTTTTATACCGCTTATCCTCACTAGAGTAACCCACCTGACTTCGGGCGAGAGCCCTGGACTGACGGGGCACATATCGACAAACAATCATTCACACTCACATTCATACCTATGGACAATTTAGAGTTGCCAATTAACCTAACATGCATGTTTTTGGAATGTGGGAGGAAACCGAGGTACCTGGAGAAAACCCACGCATCACACACAGGGAGAACATGCAAACTCCACACAGAGATGCCCAAGCGGAGATTCGAACCCTGTCTCCTGACTGTGTGGCCAACATGCTAACCACTCGGCCACTGTGCGGCCTGTCAGTTGTATAATAATTCATTTACTGATGACTTTGTATGAGTAAAGAGGACCAGTCCAGGGTGTACCCCGCCTCTCGCCCAAAGTCATACCCGCGACCCTAGTGAGGATAAGCGGCATAGAATGGATGGTAAAGTAAAGAGAGTTTTAAGTCAAAAGTTTTGAAAAAAACAATTTAGACATTTTTGGGTCAGTCTCCTGAAAGGGGTACCAAAAGCGTGACATAGCAAGCAAAATTGAGAGTTATTTTCGAACCAATGTTGTAATTAGAATAAAGTATCACTTTAATATATATTACCATAATATCTACACTATATCTATTGCTATAAATGCTTTAAACTTACCTTAAATTGTCACAAAAGGACCCCGCTACAAACTCGCGCGAGACTCATGACCGTCTTCGAAGCATTATTAGTTAGCACAACACATCACCTTCCGCAGAAGCATGATGTAAAAAAAAGCAGTTCTCCAAAAGTGTATTGATAAGAAAAAAATCAGAATCAGATCAGTAGAAATCTTGAATGTAACATATCATTGACATCATGCTATATTTCTGATTTTGAACTAGTGTCACTTTCGTTATTGTCTGAATTTTGACGCAAATACTCTGAAGTTCACCTGGTGTGTCAAGGCAGATGCCAGCTCATTTGCATACAGTCTTCCTCGGTTCAATTTCAGTTACATGGTGTTTGGACTACGCTGGTTACATTTGCGACGCATACACGTTTCATCGCAGTTTGGTCAAAAGTATGCCGCAAAATGCGTTTGGTGCACAACGAGGCGTTATACTTTGGAAATCACAGCAGCTGAAACGTACGTTCCGCCCTTTTGTATTGTTTCTTTCAAACTTTTGCATGTCACAAAATGGCTACGCGCAAACCGGCTGAAATTGTCATCAGATCGCGTTTTATACACAACAGACATGAAAATCGAGGAAAAGGCTTCTTGAGACGTCATCTGTACTTCTGTGAAGAATGTGTCGGACGTTTCGCTCCTCATCCGAAGAGCTTCGTCAGCGAACTAATAAGTGCTGGTAGCCTAGGCCTTAAATACAGTAAGAGTGGGCGGAATTGGTGTGCCAACACCCTCCTCCTATTGGTTCGTTACACTAAGCCTGGGCGGAGTAGTGGTATAATCCTATCCTGTTATTAACACCTCCGATAAAAGGGAAGTGTCGCTCCCTGAATAGGGTATGAACGACTCTGATACTGGCTTGTTAGCATCTATTGTTCTGGCTCGGCCCTGCCTTCACCTCATTTGCAAGACTAAGAGCTGTGGGTTTTGGTCTCAGTAACCTGCTGAACACAGGGTCCAAATTAAACCTCAAACCACCATTCCGATTCAATGATGGGTTCTGTTGTTTGACAAAAATAGCTTCCTTTACTCCTCTTTCAAACCATCTGTTTTCTTTGGCCAAAATCTTTACCTCGCTGTCCTGAAAAGAGTGATTGGTAGCTTTCAGGTGTAGATGTACTGCTGATTGAGGACCACTAGCATTTACTGTACTGCAGCAGTACATCTACACCTGAAAGCTACCAATCACTCTTTTCAGGACAGCGAGGTAAAGATTTTGGCCAAAGAAAACAGATGGTTTGAAAGAGGAGTAAAGGAAGCTATTTTTGTCAAACAACAGAACCCATCATTGAATCGGAATGGTGGTTTGAGGTTTAATTTGGACCCTGTGTTCAGCAGGTTACTGAGACCAAAACCCACAGCTCTTAGTCTTGCAAATGAGGTGAAGGCAGGGCCGAGCCAGAACAATAGATGCTAACAAGCCAGTATCAGAGTCGTTCATACCCTATTCAGGGAGCGACACTTCCCTTTTATCGGAGGTGTTAATAACAGGATAGGATTATACCACTACTCCGCCCAGGCTTAGTGTAACGAACCAATAGGAGGAGGGTGTTGGCACACCAATTCCGCCCACTCTTACTGTATTTAAGGCCTAGGCTACCAGCACTTATTAGTTCGCTGACGAAGCTCTTCGGATGAGGAGCGAAACGTCCGACACATTCTTCACAGAAGTACAGATGACGTCTCAAGAAGCCTTTTCCTCGATGGACAACTCCTGTACGACTGAGAGCCTACACAGACAAACAGACATGAAAAGAATATTTGACACTGTTTCCCCTGTTTAGCCAATGTGTTTGCAGTATATTTTAATTTGGTTATGGCTTCAAGATCAATGTAGGATGTGTGTCATGCACCTTGAGGTGACGGCACCCTCTCTGGTACCCCTTTCAGGACAATCACCCATATACTGTATCTATCTGTCTATCTGTCTATAAACTCAAGCAGAATCATCAAGCAGAACAACATGCTTACTCACAAGTAACACAACACACCCTCAACAAGGTCACGGATCACATAAGTGAACTACTGCTACCAAGTGGGTAATAAACGCGAAACATAACTTTATCTTAAACTGTCATTTACAAGAGCCCGCAGGGCATGCTGCGTAGTCCTGTGGCGAATGATGAAACATTGGATCTCAGGAGTATGTGAACATCTCTCTGACGACCTCCTCAACATGTTTTGCAAAAATGTGACAAACACGGCCACATGTTGGGCGTGCCACAAGCTACCCAGCCTGCCTGGCGGCGGGACTATACGGGTGTAATTTTGGCATGGGTGTTGTGCACAGACGTTTATTTGCATGCCCGCATGGTGCAGTAGGTAGGTTACATTGTGTGTCGCGTGTGTGTTGACGTGTCGTGTTGTGTGGATCGCTTTTTTGTACAAGCTACAGGTTACATCTGACTAGTTCCTGTGCCATTCAAGTGTGTCACAGCTCTGCAAGTCATGCTGCCAGCTGCAAAATAATAAAAAGTAATTTGGAAAAGCCCGGTGGGACGGATTAAGCCATTTGGCGGGTCCGATGTGGCCCATGGGACGCAATTTGCCCATCCCTGATGTAGGCGCACACATTCCAGTACAGGACATGTATCAAATATCCATTGGGAGAATAAATGTACTAAAATAAAACTTAGAACACTATAAAATTGTTTAGCCTTCGTAAGACGAATCACTTTATTTATTAATTTAACTACTTGGTAACTTTGGCAATTTCTCCGAACAAAGCGCAGAAAATTGTTGTAAAATATCTTATACTAAACTGTAACTGCAATTTTCTTAACTGTAATTAAGAAAATACTGTTCGGTTCCAGACCCAACAGTGACAAGTGAATTTCCGCAAAGTAGGATTCCTTATTTCTAAATGGAATATTTTCGTAGTCAGAGCATAGAAAACCTGTTCATGACTTTCTAAATACAGGTTTTAACATGATTAGAGCCCTCTAGACATGAAACAACCCCCCATAGTCACCTTTACACTTGGATTACCCAATATAGTAGACATAATAATAGAAAATAGGACAGAATACAGACTCACATGTTAGCATTGGGAAAGTTCCTTGTTGCTTCTCTTTTTTGCTTCTGTGACTTCTTAGTTACCAGTGTACAATACTACATATCAACGTTCATTTTTGACCAATAATAGTCTGTAGTCCTAGACAGCAATGATTTATTAATTATTTAGAAAAACTGTGAAGCCACAAATTTTGAAGAGTGAAATATACTTGTATTTTATCTTATTAGATTGCACAGAATGCATATACCGGTGGTCCTATGTTTACGGCTTTGTTGTTACGACATTCCGTGGTTACGATTGCACGCTTATAATTTAATTAAAAACCCAATTTTGCTCCGTGAATGCAGGACCAGCTTGAGAACTAGTTACAGCACGCGCCAGCGGAAGAATATGCGGAAGAATACGCAGCACGGGAATGTAGTGTGTGCCTCATGCTGCGTGGATGAATACAGCCAGGAACGATAACGTTGCTTATTAGTTAAATTATCCTTCCAGACTAGCCTGAGAGTATATTTTAAGACTGTACCACATGGATACAAATATATTAACTTTGGAGTTAATTTGGGTATAATTTAGGTTGAAAGTTTCGACTTTACACTAAACTAAAACAAGACTTACGTCACAGTCTAGGAACGGAAGTCGTTTGTAACCTGAGGCACACCAGTTCAAGTACACTTGTTCTGTTTGGTCCAGCATCAAATACGCTTCCAGTCCAGCAGGTGGCAACAGAGCTCTTCTCATGGTAAACTGCAAGGCTCAACACACAGAAAAGAGGTGGTCAAATCTATTGGAACTCCTCCTCTTAGGACGTTCTTCCATCATCTGCTTCAACCTGCCAGTGTCATACAGACCTGATTTTGACTTGTAGGCATCGAGGTCAAAAAGGAGCATCTATTTTAAAGTATTTAATAGGAACAACATGTACTGTGAGATGCCACTTTTACAGAACAGTAATGGGTTTTCTGGTTCATGGGGAGGCTGAATAAATGACTCATATATAGTTCAAGAGTTTCGGAGCATGAAGTTCCTGTGAAATAGGTTCATATTATCCAAGGTTTAATTACTGACATTTGTTCTCATTGGGTTTTATTTTGGGATGCTTGACAGAATCTTTCATATGACCACGTGAGAGTTTCCATCCTAAGCAACATACAGTTCTAAACGGCTCACGTGTATTATTATTGACTAACGTGATATTTTTTCCGCCCGTGTTAGACCACTTTGCCGATCTTGAAGGCGCAGTCAATCTTTGGCTGCAAATTAACGGGTGTGCGTGTGTTACGTGGGGCGTGGCTTGCAATGTCTGAGTTAAAGGATGGTGGGTATATAATGCTTTAAAGGAAAACTGCATTTTTCAATTTTGCCCATCATTCACAATCCTTATGTAAAACATGAACACATATTCATTTCCCTTTTCTGTGCGTTTTAACGAGAGTACACACAAACACACGCACAGTATATACAGTATATATAAAACGATAAAACGTAGTTAGAATTTTTTTTTAGAGGGCTTCATAGTCCAAATAGGTACTGCCCATGACGTGCAATGTTAGCTGGCTCATACTAACTCGTTTTTTCTCGTTAGAATGCACAGAAAAGGGAAAGAAATATGTGTTCATTGTGGATGATGGGGGAAATTTTAAAAAAGTGCAGTTTTCCTTAAGTTAGCGCTCCCCCATGGAGTAGCTAACCAAGGCAGACAGCAGCTTTAAGTAAAAAGTTCAAAATTCTGAGATAAAGTGTAACCTCGGTTAGTGTACGCCGCGTTTAGCGCGTTTTTCCGTTGATGCCGGAAATTTACGACCAAATTTTGCCTCGGTTCGCTTACATTTCCTGATTAGCGTACAATATGGTGGGTGTCTTGCCGTGTCTGTCAAAATGCAAACCCGAAGCTGTAAACCCATCTCCGTCGCCCGTCTGTGACATCATCACCACTTGACTCAGCAGTTCTTTGCTAACTAACACAGTTAACTAACACAGCCACAAGTCTCTTCTTATTGATTGTGGCTGCAAAATAACCAACCATGGAGCCAAAGAAAGTTGCATGTGCCAGCACTTTGTTAAAGACGGTGAGAAACACTATTGAATTCAAGAAAAAATTCATAGCAAAACACGAAGGTGGTGCTCGTGTGGATCTCGCTGTCAACAAAGGTCTTCAGTCAAAGTAAAAGTGACGCCCCTGTTAGCATGTTTTTCAGTTAACACGGAATATTTACAGCAAAATTTTACTTCGGTTTGCATACAGTTTCTGGTTAGTGTACAATTTGACACGCACCTTATGTTATCAATACACTGTGTGAGTTCAACAGTGTTTGTTTTTTTTTTTTTTTTATCACAAAACAAGGCTCTGCTTTTGTGTTTTGATCCTGGCTGCAAAATAACCCACAATGGCGCCAAAGAAAGTTGCAAGTGCCAACATTTTGATAAAGACGGTGAGAAAAAGTATTGAATTCAAGAAACCACTCATGGCAAAACACAAAGGTGGTGTTGGTGTTAATTTCGATGTCTTTGTCAACATTCACGTATTCAATCAAGGTAAAAGTGATGTTAAATGTTCATTTACCCCTTTCATTCGTCATATGTGCATGCTGAAGTGCTTTCTGCATGTAAAACTATAATTGTAAGACTCTAATTGTAAAACTTTTTGGCTTTCTGGAACAAATTAATTGGATTTATGGGAAAAATGTTTTGGTTAGAGTACATCTTGGTTTGAGTCGCTAACCAAGGTTCCACTGAATACAGTATGTCTTAAGCATAAATAATCTGTCAACAGAGTAAGAACATTTGACTTGCCAAAACACCATTTTACTTTTAAAACAGTCATTTTAGTTAGAAGTCACATCGACCCGCCATATCATGCAGTTGTATGGATTTACCTGTACCTTCATGTGAAGTCTAAGGGACTTTAATCAAGTCACACCGTGTGATCCTTATTTGCAGAAACGATCATTACCACAAACCACACAGCAGCACGGAAGCATCCTTTGTGAGTCACAACACCGGCTGGTTTGGTCAGGACTCCGAGTAAGTACGTGTGATTTAATTATATTGTAGACTCACATTAAATCCCCCACGTGGATTTGACAGAAATCACGTTTTTTCCATGTTTTTTTTTTCATTGTGAGTGCTGGTGAAAGATCTTAAGAAGGAGTCTCCCCATAATCCAGAACAAAGTTCAATTTGATTGCTTTTTTTGGTCATAAAAAAAGTATCCCAGTCAGTTCAAGACTATAAAAATTAGTTCCTCACTGTTCCTCCATCCATCCATTATCCTTATTAGGGTCGTGGAGATATGCTGGAGCCTATCCCAGCTGACTTCAGGCGAGAGGCGGGGTACACTGGTAAATTTTTTTGTTGTTGTTGCTGAAAATAGGACATTTTTCCGCAAAAAAATCCCATCTCCTTCACTATAAATCGCTAATAATTCATAAATATGTGAAAATTGTACAGAATGTACAGAATACCTGTACCACCGTTAGAAAGCCCACAATTTCTACATGTTTATATCTTTATGCTTCACTGATAATGTTTTTTTTTTTCAAGCGTTGAAATTTCGCACCTTGCTCAGCAGTCCTTGAACGCACCTTAGGTGTGTGAGACACAAAAGGTTTTTTTTTTGCTACAGCAGCGCTAGCTCTAACAGTCAAACCGGCATCAAAACGTGCAGCAAGGTGAACAGAAGTTCATATATTTTTGTACTGTACTGTAAGTCGTTACTGGAATTGCAACAGGCGAGCATCGTGGAAAAAAAAACCTTCTGGAGCCTGCTATCCTCTAGCACAGGGGTGTCCAAAGTGCCACTTACAGGCCGCAACTATTTTTTACTGCCCATCAGCACATTCTAAAATACAATTTAAAAAATAAAAAATTTAATTAAAATGTAAAAAAAAAAAAACCCAGCAAAAATAGAAAAAAGAGCAGTATTTTTTTTTTTTTTTACAAAAATTTAAAAAAAATTATAATTTTTGGGGGGAAAAAGTCGTAATATTATGAGAAACAAAACAAAGAATACGTTGCAATTTTAGGAAAATTAGGTTGGGTAAAAGTTACAATGTTACGATAATAAAGTCAGAATATTATGAGATTGAAGGCATTATTACAAGAAAAAATTGTAAAATTGTACGAGAAAAAATTTCTATTTGTGAAAAAAAAAGGAAAAACTTACAAAAAAGTATAATGTAAAAAGAAAAAGGTCTCAGCACACCTGTGTGGGTTAGTTTAAAAAAGGTAAAAATGGCTCCGTACCTTCAGTCTGCGGCCCTCGATGGAAAAAGTTTGGACACCCCTGTTCTAGCACTAGCCTGACAACCAGGCTAAAAGCGTGACTCCGATGCCATCTGTTCATCGATCATCTCCCATTATCAATGATAAGCGGTGAGTACCTAAACATTTTACATTTGTGTTTAATAAGCGTGTAAGAAATATTTAGGGCTTAAACCTGGATTGTGTCACAAGTGAACAATGGCAATTGAAGAGAGAAAGAGAGGGCTCTCGCGCCGAATCTACTGTAATCTAATAATTACAACAGTCACTTTTATTGCAAATGTTCCTCCGAAATTGGAGAGGAGAATGTCAACACCTAGCTAGTTGGAGAGTTTGGACGGGGGAGCGATCTGTGTGTCAAAAATAGACATGTTTTTTATGCCCGAACCAATTGTTCTCTGATGATCCCGGAACATAACCCAATTAATAATACCGCCAGTTTGACCTCAGCTACTTTGGCAAGGGCATGAAGCTAACAATCTGATCTTTTACCCAGCTACCGCACCCTGTCTTGCATCCATTGTCAGCTCGCTAATGGGTGCAGTTCCAGATGTGGTAATAAGGGATTGCTTTTGCCACATACAGTATATTATGGAGGAAAGAGTGGCTTACCTATTGTATAGCGGGGCACACAGTATAGTATTGTATGTATTTAGTTGCATCATTCTCAAAAGCAGCAACAATAATTTTGTTAGAATAAAACTATCCTCTACAGGAGACAGCGTATTTATCTTCCAATGTATTTGTTTGGAGTGTAGCACACCGCACGTCATGAAGCATTTACACCACTCAGGTCATCTTGCACAGGTTTACTCAGTGCTCCCACGATCCAAATCAAACAAAGTGATGGCTCTTTTTCCAGTTTCTTTATTCTGCTCACCTGCAAAAAGCCCCTTGATGCATGAGGTCCTTATGAAGCTCTCATTTAGGTCAACAGTTAATACTTGATGGACTGCTGCTTTAAATGAAATTAATTATACAAAAAGTTTGTTTTTCATGTATTTTTTTTATACCGCTTGTCCTCATTAACGTCACATGTGAGCTTTTGACAATAAAGTACCCAATTAACCTGAAATGCATTTTAGGAAGCCCGAGTGCTCGTAGAAAAACCATGCATACAGAGAGCGTGCAAACACCATGAAGGTGTTTTACGGCCACATTGGAAAAAAAAAATCGGAGATTTTGAAAATAAAGTCGTAAATGCATGAGAATAAAGTCGTAATATTGCAATTACGTGTCATCGTGTCATGTATGACACGATGACAATGATCATTTTACGACTTTTTTCTCCTAAACGTACCACTTTACTCTCGTAAATGTATGACTTTATTCTCGTAAAAATAAAACCTTTTTTTCTCCTGAATTCACGACTTTATTCTCGTAATATTATGACTTTTTTTCTCGTAAATGTACGACCTTTTTTCTCATAAATTTACCACTTTATTTTTATTCAGGAAATCTCAGTTTTTTTTCCAATGTGGTCGTAAAACACAGATGATCCAACTCAGATTCAATCCCTCAATGTCTGATGTGGCAGGCTTGCTTTTTTATCTTACAAAAATCTATTTAATGTCTTATTAATTAATTGTAATTACTAAGCACACACAAGAGAAAACAACTCCTGTAGATCGTTTGAGAAAAGGACAGGAAGTCTGGTGGACGTGAAGCGGGCAGAACGTGACAGAGGGTGTTCCACATTAAATTGGCAACTGTCTTCCATCAGCTGGTTGCGACATTTCTGAGGCTGAACTGTCTAACACAGAATACCACAGGTCAGCTGCGTGTCATCAGAATGTCAGAACGCACTTTAAATTAATGTTTATTGCACAAATATGCAGGATTATTTCCTTTGTGACCAATCTGGCGTCGGTTTGATTCTGTGTGAATATGTTCTGCTCTTCACATCTGCACTTCCTCACCTCAAGACATGATCTTTGATGGTCTTATTGTTGTGTACTTAATATCTGGGCTTGTCACAACACAATATTTTATTGCTATAAAGCTTTTAAGGACTAATTAATTGTCTTCATCTTGCCAGAATGTTTTGGGAAAATCATAAAGTTGCATTAAGCCGTCAAGTAAGATTTAGTCACCTTCTCCAAGTCACAAAAGTCATGGGAAGCTTTGAGGCAGCTTGAGGCTGATTCTCGAACCTAACAGAATGAAGTTTTTGGAAACTACAGCTGAATGTACTCATATACAGTGGTGTTTGCCCCCTTCCTGATTTCTTATTTTTTGCATGTTTGTCACACTTAAATGTTTCAGGTCATCAAACAAATTTAAATATTAGTCAATGACAACACAACTAAACACAAAATGCAGTTTTTAAATGAAACTTTTTATTATTAAGGGAGAAAAAAAACATCCAAACCTACATGACCCTGTGTGAAAAGTGATTGCCCCCTACACCTAATAACTGGTTGGGCCACCTTTAGCAGCAACAACTGCAATCAAGCGTTTGCGATAACTTGCAATGCGTCTCTTACAGCGCTGTGGAGGAAATTTGGCCCACTCATCTTTGCTGAATTGTTGCCATTCAGCCACATTGGAGGGTTTTCCAGCATGAAGCGCCTTTTTAAGGTCATGCCACAGCATCTCAATAGGATTCAGGTCAGGACTTTGACTAGGCCAGTCCAAAGTCTTCATTTGGTTTTCTTGAGCCATTCAGAGGTGGACTTGCTGGTATGTTTTGGATCATTGTCCTGCTCCAGAACCCAAGATCGATTCAACTTGAGGTCATGAACAGATGACCAGACATTCTCCTTGAGGATTTTTTGGTAGGCTGCAGAATTCATGGTTCCATTTGTCACAGCAAGTCTTCCAGGTCCTGAAGCAGCAAAACAGCCCCAGCCCATCACACTACCACCACCATATTTTACTGATTTAAACAGGGGTACAATCACCTTTTCACACAGGGCCATTTTTTTCAACATAACTAGCTGATACACGTGAACGGGTAACTTTTGCTATAGATGTAGGCATCTTCCCGCTGAGTTACTTTATTCGTAATCCGAATAATAAAGATCAAAGTTGTATTTCTGTGTGCCGCTGATTGAGTCGTCTATTCACCACTTAATCTTTGCTGTGGGGGAGCAACAGCGAATCAGGTGGGTTTTTTTTAAGTCAACTGACTGATGTCATATGACGTCTAGAAAATTACGTTTATACAATCGACCCACACTACCTTCCGGTAGCTCGCGATCGATGTAATTGGCACCCTTGTTTTAGAAGTATTGGATTGGATTGTCCACCAATCCAGGCTGTACAGCATACCCATGACCCTAGTGAGGACAAGCGGTCCAGAAAATGGCTGGATCTATGGACTGCTGTTTTTTTCCGCAGAAAACACGTCTCATTCACCATAAGTCGGTAATCATTTATAAATATGTGATAATACAGGTAAAATTCCCTGTCAGAATGCCACAATTTTTACATGTTTTTATGCGTCACTGATAATGTTTCATCGAGCGTTGAGGTTTCACACTTTGTTGAATGTGTTTAATAAGTGTGTGAAGCATATTTAGGGCTCAAACCTGGATTGTGTTGCAAGTGAACAATGACAATTGAAGAGACAAGGGGAGGGTTCTAGAGCTTAATCTAATCTAATAATTACAAGTCGCTTTTATAGCAAATGTTGATTGGAAATGGGAGGAGAAGTTCAACGCCAAGCTAGCAGGAAGGTATTGGGACAAATTTAGGAGACCTGATATGGAAACACTTCAGATATATTTTAATAACGCATTTGATCAGTTTGAGGAGAGCCTTATGTGTTTACTAGGCCTGGTGACATACCATTTGAACTACTCAACAAAATGGCCACTTTAATTTTGCATAACAAATGAAATGTTAACAAATGATAGTACTCTGTAGTGAATGGGGGTGTTCCCTTGGTAACCTGGTAACCATGACTCCAGTTCTTTGGTTTTACACAGCTCTTACTAATTCAAACACCATTATTAATACCATTAGTCACAAGTCACATGGAAAATATGTTTTTAAAATGAGGATGCTGGCTCATGTCTACCTGCAAAGTGGGTGATCACATGCAGGAGCAGATGTCCAAACATGGCACACTCATCCTGCGGGCCAGATCGTGTTTTCCACACTTGCTGACACAAACATGCCAACCCATCCTACGGTACGGCATGTCTGCGTTTTACATGCCAGAGGCGTTTATAGAAAATGTATGTACTGTATTGGTCTTAAAATAGGACAGTACTTTTTTTTACCTAGAAAAAAGTCTGAAAAGGCTGGTTGTCTTATTTATACATGCAATGCCCATGCAAGACAGAGCTTTTCTTCCAGCCACTTACACACCAGTGACCTAGACACATGCAGCCATGACAGATCGGCGAGATCCACTGGAAAAAAAAGTGGCCAGAAGTGGGGCAAATTACCAAACAAGGAGTGTTGTTGCCAAAAGTGATCAACGAAGCAGAGCACTCAAACGACTTTCGAACAGCTAAGAAATAAGAGATTCGTGCAATCTATTATGAGTTACTTATTTTTTCACTGATTTTGAAAAGAAGATTCATTTTTTTGTCTTTGATTTTGTCTTAATTTTTCTTCCCAAAGATGGCACATTCAGGTTAATATCTTTTTGCTGGAGGCATTATTTAATATGGCACACTTTACATTTAAAGAACTCAGGACATCAACTAAGACAGGGGTGTCCAGGGGGCCTTTTGTGGCCGGCGTCTGTGATTTTATCGGCCCGCAGCACAGTCTAAAAATGGGCAAAAATGGGAAAATCAATCAAAAGTCAAAATATTCAGAGAAGAACTGCAATCTAGCAAGGAAAAAAAAGCCATAATTCCACAAGACTAAAGTAGTAGTATGAGGAAAAATGTCATTTTAGTAGCATGACGTTGAAATATTAAAGAATTATTTTTTTTTTTAAAGACAAAAACAATGAATAAAGTTGTATTTTTTGGAAACTTAGGTTGGGGGAAATTTATAACATAGGAATAAAGTCAAAATATTAGGAGAAGAAAATAGATACAAGAACAAAGTTGAAATGTTTGGAAAATTATACAAAAAAATTAACAGCAGAAATTTGACAAGAGTAAAGTCAAAATATTAAGAGAAAAAAAAGTTTTCTAAGGAGAAAAAAGCTGCAATTTTATGAGAATAAACTTGTAAAATGAGGAAAATGATCATTTTAATAACAATGTTGAAATAAAGAAAAATACATTATTGTTTTAAAAGATTGTTATAATTACAATATATAATTCCAAGAAGAAAATTTACAAGAGGAAACTGAAATGAAAAAAAAAAACACAGCAGAAATGGAAAAAACAGCTGTCATTTTACGGGAATAAAATCTAAATATTAAGAAAAAAAGTCATAATCGAATGAAGAACAAAAGTTGCAATTTTACAAGAATAAAATTGTATTATTATGGAAAAATAGTCACTTTCAGTAGCATTTCACCTATATTACAAAGGTGAAATGCAATTTTTTCTTGAGCTACATGTAGCTTCTTAGCATATCTATGTGTTGGTTTACAAAATATCAAAGTGGCCCTTGCATCCTTTCACTTTTCCCGAAAGTTTGGACACCCCTGAACTAAGACAATCTAGCAACATCCATTCATCCATCCATATTCTATACTGCTTGTCATTGTAATGCAACGTTGGCATTAACATCTGTGGCTGTATGTAACTTCCTGATGTGGTCAGCATCCAGCAGCTTCATCTACCTCTTTATGCCCTTTAAAATGTTGGTAGATCTGCCCAGCTGTTGGTGTGAAAGGAAACGGAATGCATCTCGCGGTCATGTAGTGACAATGAGGAAGTGTTGTTCCGAAGGCGAAGGGACACAAGACGCGTTTTGTGAGTTGAAAACACATGTATGTTGTTGGAATCGCATCGCTGTCCGTGTGTTCAGGTTAGCTTAAAGAAGAACATGAAATTGCGAGTTATGCTAGGCACTGTTAAGAATAACTAAAAATTAAAAGTCACGCCCATCTGTTCTTTGAGGAAAACCTATTAGGATCAAAAACAAGTCTTTGTTTTGTCACTTCATCTTAATCAGTGTAAAGCTTTAGTGAATCACTACAACGTGTGTGCGCGTGTCTACGAAACGGCTAAGAGGAGAGCCGTTTTCCACAGCCGCGAGAATGGTGTTAATGACTGAGCCCCCGCCTCCTTCGACCCCGATTGTTTGCACAGGATTATACCTTTGCAGTCTGTCAACGTGGGAGGCGAGTGGTGAGTGTGGTGGGAGCGCCATCGCGGCTGTCATGAAGGTCTTCAGCACAATGAAGGGAAGGGGTTGACTTAGAGGGGAGGGGAGGCAGCACTGACTCAGTCAATGACTGGCCTTCGTTGTAGGCAACATAACTCGACTGTGGAGGTGCTTATTACATGACTAACAGTCCCCATAATGTCTCCCCGCCGTGCAGAACACAGGATTTTTCGATATTTACAAAAGTCAAATCAGCTGAACTTCAAGCCTGCTTGTAATACGGTAAATGCAGCCATCCAGACATGAATGTGTGCTATCAACAACGTCATTGCCTGGTTATTGCCTTAAATTGTTCTTAGAGTAATGTGGTGTAATATCCTACCCTTAACCCTTAACCAAGACTTTAATTTCAGAAGATGCTATCTAAATCTCCTAACTATGGATTTGCTTTGGCATCTGTGGCCCCACAGTTTCTTGAGATCACTATTTATTGATCACCCACGTAATTATTTCCCAGCACACTGCAGAAGAAGAGAAAAAAAATGGCAGAAGTCAGTCCCTGATGGCTGCTGCCCATAAAGGCAGGGGGCGCGATTTTTAAAAGAATTCTATTAATTTATATTTTACACTAAAAATCATTTATTGAACAATATCATTTCCCATGTATTCTGATCACTCCAAAACATACAGCATACAGTCATACAGTATGAAAATAGCTCTTCATGGGTCAGTTAGGTCCTAGAGATGTGCTGACCACAGCTGCCCAATGTGAATTTTTTTTCATTAAAAAAAAAAAAATTCTGCCTACGACCCCACTCTGCCCAAAGGTGTCCCTACTCATTAGAGAGAAATGATACTGTATATTAATACCATAGTTCCTACTTTTGGTATTTGTATGGTCTTTACACAACAGTACATTCATGGTAGCCTTTCAGTCTGTCTCTTTCCACCGTGGGCCACATATACAGAGAAATTAGGGATGTCGGGACCCACTTTCACACATTTTTTTGCATCAAACATGCTAAAACCAATCTAGTGTGTGCTAATATATGCTAAGCTACTTGAAGAAAACATCAATATGTTAGATTTGTGTTAAACTATAGGTGAGAAAATGATTTAGTGTAATATCTAATAATATATTTCATTAAGAACGAATGTTTTTTTACTGTGCCGATAGTGAATAAAAAATGAGCTGCCGGCCGACATTGGCCCCCGGGCCACACTTTGGACACCACTGATCTAACCTGAAATTTGCAAAGTTGCACATTTGACGAGTTTGACAAATGATTTTCTCGAAAGATCGCGACCCGACAGGGAAACTTTGAGCTATTTTCATTCAATGTGCATGCCAGCAGAAATACCGCAATAAACTCAAGCAAAGCGCGCACGCGAATACCGTAATGAACTAAACTTCGATATGCTGTCATGCCTTCATAAGAGCCGCATGTAAACGGGCAAAGAGCCGCATGCGGCCCCAGAGCCGCGGGTTTGCCTTCTTTGATCTAGAGCAGGGGTCTCAAACTCGCGGCCCGTGGGCCATATCCCAGCTGAATGCAGCAAAATACATGAAATGTTTTTTTGTTTCACCCAATCACTGTAACGAGATATTATCATTATCGGGAGCCATGCATCGCGTGTCATACCGTATCGTGAGGTACCCTGCTATTCCCAGCCCTATTCCCAATACTTCATACGGCCCAGCCACAACCAGACCCTATCTCCAGCGGCCCCCAGTGAAATTGAGTTTGAGACCCCTGATCTAGAGCATCCCAAACATGCTCCATGGGTGACATTGTGCATTATTATGCTGCAACACAAGGTGATGGTTGTGAATGAATGAGCCTCAGGATCTCGTCACGGTATCTGCATTCAAAAGGCCTTCAATAAAATGGACCTGTATAATTCACGTGGAGGGCTCTACATCTACTTCATATTCCATGTGTACTGTAATCACACGGACGTGAACATCATGTCACCTCTTCAGTGCCCAGAACATGTTGACGCTGTAACAACAGTGTACACACATACACACACTCACCACTCCCATTCACTGGAAAAAAAGCCCTCATCTGATCACCTACTTGTCAAGTGGAACTAAAAAGGCCACGCTTCCACAACAATGAAATCAGGGGTGTTTTGGCCATCGGGAGTACCGTGAGTTTTCCCGGTGGGCCGACCAAAATTGGGCCGACAGACGGCAGTTTATTTATTTATTTATTGCAGCACCTCACAATGTTGTGCCATGTTAAATGGAACTCCAGACAAGCCGTGCTCGAGGCGCACACAGAAAACTGCCACTCAAATTGAAGCCTGTTTCCCTTTAGAACGGCCACAAGCTCATCAACAGGCTCTGCCGAATCTTGCTAACGTGTGATCAGCCGTCCCTGCTGTCACTCCACGAGCGGATGGACTTGCACGCCAGTGTTTTATTAGTTGGCCGCAGTCCGTCTGCAATCTGCAAATGTAAGTTGTTTACATGTTGGCCGGTTGTAAGCTAAACAGATTTTAACAGCACGCTCGCCTCTTTATAGCACACTGCTCTCCAGCAGATATAAAAGCGATCTAGCTGTGTGTTGGACGTACGGCAGGTCAAGTTCACACTCGATGCCCTTTCCTTCCTGCTCAAGCTTGGCCAAGTCGCTGATAAACATGGAACGCACTTCATGGTGGCGTAGCAATCAAATAGCGCAGACGCGAGGTGTGTTCGGTGACATTGGGTCATTACACTTTTTTTTTTTTTTTGGCAAGACCGACGACCCACTGAAACCTACGACGGAGTATTAAGGCCACATTGAAAAAAAAAACAACAAATCTGCGATTTCGAGAATAAAGGCGTACATTAACGAGAGAAAATGTCGTAAATTTACAAGAATAAAATCGTAAGTTTACGAGAATAAAGTAGATTTAGGAGGAAAAAAGTCATAATATTACGAGAATAAAGTCGCTCAGGCGTGGCCCGAGACAGCTATGAAAAGGGGGGACTTATGTGACCTTTGGCCTTGGCCATGGGGAGTGGGCGGGGTAAGGAAGGTGGAAGTGCGAAAGAAGGGCTAGCCATGCTAATCTGTTTATGCTCAACTGCTGTGTTTTGCTGCCACGTTATAAATAAAAGCTTGCTGAAGCAAGAGGAAAGTTTCCTTCCTTCCTGAAGAGCTATGCTCTATTTTCCCTCTGACACGTAATATTACCACTTTATTCTCGTAATATTACGACGACTTTTTTTCTCGTAAATTTATGACTTTATTTTTGTAAATTTACGATGTTTTTTCTCGCAAATGTACCACTGTATTCTCGTAAATTTACGACGTTTTTTCTCGCAAATTTACGTCTTTATTCTCGTAAATTTACGACTTTATTTTCCTAAATTTACGACTTTTTTTCTCGGAACGTTACAACTTTATGCACAACTTTTTTGTTCTTGTAAATTTACGACTTATCAATTGTCACACAAAAAAAATATATGTTTTTTAGTGTGGCCCAAATACTCCGTCGTAGAAACCAGTTGAGAATCACTGATGAAAGTATTGGAAAACAATAAGCATACTATACTGATTCATTGATGAAGCACTTATGTGATACTTTCATCAAAGGATGCCACATCTCCCAGCTCCCATGTCACATGGTGCACCGTGATGTGTTTTGAGCACGTACATCTGCTATTTTCCCAGTTTGGAATCATATTCATATTTCTAATGGCATCCTTCCAATCATGTTATCTGTGAGTGCAAGTGTTTAAAGTCTCAACATGCACCTTTTTAGTGCCCACAGTTGAATTTGCATCATGAAGAAGATTAATGTAACAATTTAAATAATATTTATGCTTTACATATTTCTTCAGTCAGTGATACACACTATTCACTACCGTTACAATGATACTGTTACTGTCCATCGATTACGTTGAACTGCACCGTCTGTTCTAAAGTCAAATTGTATTTGTCTATTATTCAGATGCTTATGTTATTATTTTCCATACTTTAGCCAATTAGTCAAAGTTGTAATTGCATGAAGACTACATTTTTTTGCACACAATCTTGCTCAAACCTATTCCACTACCTTTCATGTGATTTTTGACAGGCTGCAGGTCCAGTATGCAACCTCTCTTGTGGACGTGATCTCAACAGAGACCCCAGCATCCCAGTGAGCCCACCCATAAATGATTTCACCCTCATTTATTTATTTAAGGCCCCAAAATGTAAAGGGATTTTGTTCAATATAGTAGTGTTATTAAGGGCTTTTGTGTTTGTATGGGCATCAGTGGGGCGAAGTGGCACAGTTTATGCACACAGATTGTAGTAGGCCAGTCTGGACCAAATCAGCCCAGGGTTTGTCCCAGTCCGTCCCTGAATGAAACCTTCCAGACACATTTTGGCCCCCTTTATTTGATGCGTTTATTTTGACATTACAGATAAAAAAAAAAATAGTGGTACAGCAAACATTTCTTATTTTCTTTATAAATACAGATTTCATTTAAAAAATATTAAATAAATAAAGACAGCATCTCTCCTAGTGACAGATTTGTAGTGTGAAAGCAACACATTTTTCTTCTTTGAGCAAGTCTTATGCCGATGTGGCAATCGGCTTTGTGTCTTCTCACAAGCAACCGAGTGTGCGTCCGTCTCGCCTCACAGCTTCATGTACTTCAGCTTGGACTCCAGTCTGTGCAACCTCAAGCCTCGTGTCTCCTCGGCTGAGGGTATTTGCTGTGTACCTTTCTGCTGGGCGTCAGTAAGCTTTTGCATGTCCCGTCGAGTGAATATATCACATCTGCCTGCCGTTTGCCGGGCAGGTCTTGATTAAGACACTTATACGTTCTTGTCCGCTCTGCTGCGTCAAGGACTTGAGGAAACGAGGGTAGCAGTCCTTCTCCATCAGGGTGTAGATTTTGGCTTGGGCCAGATCGAAACATGACTGAGTGGGATGCTCCAAGTTCTCCTTAGTGAGGGCTTTAGTCACATGATCAAGATTTACCTGTCAAAGGACAACGGAGATAAGAATTACTCAGCTCCAACAATCATTTTGGGGTATTTATTATTTACCTCTCGGGGAGCGTCTGCGCTGATGAAGTCATCGTAGATTTTCTTGGCCTTGATGGACATTTTTGATGGCTTGGTGGTCCTGTAGTCTTCACACGCTAAGTAGAAGGCAATGTTTTCCTCACTGAATTCCGACACGAGGAAGGCTCTGAATAGGCACAACCCATCTAGGAAGAAGAATAAGTGTCAGTGAGCATCTAAGGTACACAATGAAATCCAGTACGCGAGCTTGACGCTCAGCTTTTAACATACAGAAAGGTGTAAACATTTTTTTTGCACTTTACAGTATAGAACTGCACTGCATTATATGGTGTTTTAGGATTTGCACCACTGAAAACTACAGCCATAATAATACAGTGTATAATAAAACAGCAATGACAATCCATATAATGAAGAATAAACATAAATATTATTATTAGTGCCTGTTTGAAAGTGTCTAATATTTTGTGTAGTGCATTTATGATGGCTGCACTTACTTTGACTGGACAGCAATTTCTCAAAGGACTCCTTCCATTTCACACGCTCATCGACATTAGAGCTGCAAGAGAAAGAAAAACAACATAAGTTCATTCATTCATTCATTCATTCATAACAATGCTGAAATTTCCTATCCTGTTTTACGCTTCAAAACAGGAGGCGAGTCTGTCTTACCTCTGCGTCTCATTTTTTTTCGGCTGCACGGGGATGCTGTGATCCGTCTTTTGCAGCAAACTTCCAAACAGAGCTTTCAGCTCCTTGGCCCTGTGACAGCACAGAGAGAATGAAACAAACGTCTAAAAATGGAAAGGAATGTAAACACAGCACACCACACGGTTTTTCCTCATCTACGTGAGAAGAATGATGGCTCACCTTTCCAAGCAAGTGATTGGCAGCAGATCAAGTCCTCTGCACATGATGAGATGTTATCTGGTGGATAGTTCCGAAGTGTTTATGAAGAGCCTGGCCTGAGTCCTTTTTTTGCGCGCGTGTGTGTGTGCTGGGGTTGCTTTCCGTTGGTCTGAAGGTTGTGTGGGAGAAGGACTTTTTATAGAGTGGGCCACACAGTGACATCACACCTCACAGCCAATTAGAAGGAGAGCAGTGAGAAGATGATGACTTTCCTCCAGACTACATCCAGATTACATCCAGATTAGCTGGAACTCATACCTCACAATTCCTCACAGTTAAGGCAAAATTATTCAGAACTTGACCAAGTTGAATGGCATCTTCAGGCTAGATATGACAAAAGAAGCTCTAAAACTATAAATGCCACTATAAACGTAGAATATTGGACACGGCTATATATAGAGAGACAATCATTTTGGACTTTGAACTCTTTCAAATATCCAGTATATGAATATGGTTTACATTAATACATACAGCAATAAAGGTTACATATTTCCAGCTACAAGATGTGCATTCATACCTGTCAGTTTTTGAAAGTTTACAGAAAATAAGGGAAAATGAGAGAAATTCTGGTCTTTCAGCAGAGCCACAGCCTCACCTGTCATAATGAGAAAAAAAAAAAAAAAAACTAGTCGTCTTTCGGTCAAGTTTGATGTCTCATGTGATTTGTGGGTTGGTTTAAAAAGTGTTAATATGTTACATGTTAAAAATGTAAGGTAAAAATGGTTAAAAAGCTACGGTTAAAAAGTTAAAGTGTAAATCGTCTCCAAAATGGATAATTTTAGCGGGTAGCAGGAGTGAGTGCTCTTCTTGCTATTAGACAATCGTTGACATTTTTTTTCACTCTCGGTGAAGCACAAGCTAGCAACGGCAGAAACGAGGTCCGAAAAAGCTCCTAAACTCCCTGTATTTGCGCTAAAACGTTCAAGCCTTGGGAAGCATTGGTCTTTGTGAGTATCTGTGTGTAAAGAGCACTTAAACAGAGATCACAAATGTTCCTCCATTGTACTGTAACTGAATATTTCTGTAAACTCGATGGTGTGCTATCAGCAGTTAATCTCGTATCACCTCGGTTTTGGCTAGTTACTTGTGTTTAGCGTAACAATTGTACATTTATAAATAGTAATTTTATTTTTTTGTATATTACAGTGACAGTACATCAACCAAAGCGTCACTAAGGCAGGAAAAGTAAACCTTTTTTTCCTTTTTCTTAATTGGTTCGCTGGCTGTGTAAAAGCATACAGTGACGTGTCGTGAGGACAGCACAATGAGAACATAAAATGAATATTAATATTTGTCCATTAACTGTATTATGCATGTATTAGCACTGTTACAACATTTTGAAATTGGTAAAAATCAAGTCTGTGATTAATTCTATCTGATAAAGCATGACTCTACTCCAAATATTAAAGAAGTTAGAGCAGATTTTATACCGGAAAATAGTGCCTTTGGTCCCCATTGCTTTAACATTGAGTCAAGACAAAAGCTACCACTTCCTGTACTACAAAATATATACAAAATTAGGCTGTGAAAATCAGTTTTAAAAGTCACCAGAGTAGCCATTTACATGTTTTTGATAATCAAAAAGTCAAGGGAAGAAAGTCAAGCGTCATATTTTTCATGTATATGCCGCACACTTGCCCTGCGATTGAGTTGCGACCAGTCCAGGGTGTACGCCGCCTCTCGCCCCAAGTCAGCTGGGATAGGCTCCAGCATACCCGCGACACTAGTTAGGATAAGCAGCATAGAAGATGGATGGATGGATGGACGGATGGATGCCTCACACTGCAGTGCAGCAGCACGCTGTGTATTCGTTTTCACCCCACACTAACCACAATGCAAACAGGACATGTAGTATTTCCGGGTAAAAAAACCCCAAAACGGCCAGTTCAATTGTAATAAAATTTCATCTGCAGATAGATCTTAAAGTAAATTAATCTTCCATATACCTTTTATCTTCTCCTATAGCTCTGGTCCATGAATTTGAAAGCCAACACTCACTATAAATCCGATACGAAACTGAAGATGAAGAAGTAATCTACCTAACAAACATGTGTAGGAATAAAAATACACCCGATATCATATGAAAAAAATGCATTTTAAGGACATCCGCATGGACAGAGTGCGCACGCTCGCTGTCAGATTTTTTCATTGCTAAAATATGGGTTTTGCAACATTGCTACATGTATTTTCTTAAGTAAAAATTGCTGAATTTGCACATTTCCTGATCAAATACAGGGCAGAAACCGAAGATGAGGCTGCTGTGAGCGTTGACTCTTCTCAGCTTAGTGCGAAAGCCCTGCCTAGTGTCTGAGTGCACTCAGGAGTGCACTGAGTTGGCTCATGGTGCCTCCCAGTTTCTGTTGTCAATCGCCACTAATATAATGTTGCAGAAACATTTATGATACACCGTCACCTTCTACAGGCTGAGTAATGTCTTTGATGTAAGTGTGACATCATTATTCTTGCTAAAATACACACAAATGTCACGCGGGAGGTGCTGCATTACTTGTCTCATCCTCAAGGGAGCCTCTCCCATAGAGAGGATGCGTTTATTTATTTTTTTTGACAGCGGCAGCACCAGCTGGAGGGTAGCACACCAAATGCTTTAACGAGATGTTCATGCTCTGCCGAATAAACGCATGAATTTGACTGCCAAGATGGAGGATTACTCATCTAAACTCATCAGAGGGTGATCAGAGTTTTACCACAAAGCATTAGAACTTTCCCTGGAGAAGCATAGGGTGCATGTACTTCATATACAAATTAAAGGTAAGACCACAAATTAAAAGTAAATAAAAAAGTAAATAAATGGGACTAACAAGTATTTCAAAAAACAATTTTAACAAAAGTGAAGTATTCTCTTTTTCTTGTTCTGCTTTAAATGAGCAACCTTCTTTTCTTCTTTAACTTAGCACGGCAGCCTGTTTAACTCATTCAGTAACCAAAGACGTAGTTGTAAGTTTTTATAAACCCGTACGTCCGATCCCAACAACGTATTTATACGTCTTTTACGTTTTTTTGCATGAGAGGCAAAAAGAGGTGATGATGCAACTCCCCACTTATGGATTTCACTTCAGACCAATTTTAAGCCATAAAAACGGCAGAAGTGCGTTTGATAAAGCCAGGCAGAGATCATGTGGGAAGAAAAAATACACACGACAGGAAGGAGGAAGTGAGAGAGCGTGGAGAACTGCAGTGTGCGGAAGGTTACGTGTTGTCTGGAAATTTTCATGCGCACATACGCGCACAGGCGTGTGAACACATGAACACATGTAGTTCAGTTCCAAATGTGAAAATTGTAAACAGTTCGTGGTGTTTTATTTGTAAATTGTTATTTTGATGTTTATAAAAAAATCGTTTTTTACGTTGTTTATTTAGTGGTATAGTTGTTTATTTGAGCTGTCACAAAAGCAAAAAGTATTTGCGTCAAGGTGAAAGTATCTTTTCACAAAAAGCTGGTTGTCTCCCTTTTCAAGTCACTACAGAACCGAAAAAGGTGGAAACAAACTTTTTAGTCTAATCTTTCTTTCGATCGGTTCCACGTTTATACAGTCATAGAATACGATATTGTGTGCCTCGAAGGATCGGTCAGAATCTAAATTGGCCGGCACGGAAGGGATTGTCTTTTGAAAAATGGCTGGGATTGAATGAGTCAAAATGTGACTGTGATGTTAGCACTTCAGCGCTTTAGCTCACGTAGCTTTGCGAGGGTTGCTAATGTTTGTGTCCTCACCCACTCCTTCATCTTACGTTGTTGTTGCTCGACAAATGCAGAGTTACGATGTGTATGTAAAAAGTGGATACTGTGCACAACAGCGCTTCTATTATGTGATTAAGAAAATACATACTAAGTCAGAGTGAAAATGGTGAGGAATAAAAATGCACAAAATGTTATTATTAGTCCCCAAACCTTACATTCTTAAAAGTTTTCATGGCAAGTTTTATGCCATTAATATCACGTTATTTAATTATTATTCAACCACCGAACTATTAATAAAAGTTCAATAAAAGTTCCGGTCTTTTCCAGGAAGAACACTCACGTGTCACAACAAAATTCTTGCACCCTCCCACTGTGGCTGGTCATTTCTTTTTATAGACACTCATGTTTGAGAAATCTATTGTTAAGAAATGCTAAATCTGTTTCAGCGTCAAAATACTATGAGCAGTAAGTAAAAATGAAAGGAGCCGGATGAAAATGACTCACCGAGAGCCAGTTTCCTTAGCTGACGGCAGGCACACAACAATACCATATTTTCCAAACTGTCAAACAGATCCGGATGGAGGTCAGGCTACAGTAATGAGCTGCGTGTTCTACTGCAATACAACAGATGGAGCCTCATACAGCACAGGGAAGGCGACAACAACTTTACATCGAGTGCAGATTTTAATTATGACTGCTGTCATAGACTAAATGACATACATTTGACACAAGTGGCCATTCCACGGAAAATTGCAATCTTGTTCTGCATGGGAGGCGGACTGCCGTGCCGCTGCTGCTGTTGTGTCGCTGTGGCAGCCAATCTTACCTCCGCCAAGCACAGCAGCCTTTGTGTGTTTGTGTTTGTTCTAAATAACTCGAAAAGTTCCGAATGGATTTGGATGACATTTGCAGGAATTGTCGGAAACTGGATATGGAGGAACTGATACAATTTTGGGGGTGATCCAAAATTCAAAATTTTCCCCAAATTCACCCTTTTCCCGACAACGAATTATTATTACCTGCTACTACTGCCACGTTTTATATTGAAGCCATTCCAACATCAAACTGTTCAACATGTTCAGGACATTCAAGCTACCAATACATGTATTTATACTGAAAAAAATTCTACATTTCCCCAAAATTCACACCTTTTCCGTCAAACTGCTATTAGCCTACTACTATTTTCATTCACATTTCTCAACTGATTCACCTCATTCCAACATCAAGCCATTCAACAAAGTCCGGACATTCACGCTGTTAGCCACAGCACAAAAATACCCACATTTTTTCTTCCGGAACGCAAAATGCCTTTGATCGAAAGAGTTGTAGCTACTTCCACATTTCTCAACCGATTCAGACCGTTACAGAGTCAAAATTCTCAACTCATTCGGGACATTTAGCCTTCCTGGTTTATTGCGCCATCATGGTAGGTGTTAGCACGTTAGCGTTGGCATGTTAGCATTGAAAGCATGCTAATGTTAGCATACTAGCATTTTTAGCTATTTTCATGGGTAGACACATACAGTATATAAACATTTAGCACTCTCATGCTAGGTGTTAGCATGCTGATGTTAGCATTGCTATCATGCTAACATTAGCATAGTGGCATTTTTAGTAATTTCCATAGCTCGACACACACACACATACTGTATATATATGTGTGTTAGCTTATATGTGTTAGCATGTTAGCATGCTAATATTAGCATAGTAGCATTTTTAGTCATTTTCATAGCTAGACATATAAACACCACTATTATGCTAGGTGTCGTTAACAATCTATATATGTAGATAGAATAAATGTCAAACTAATATTTATGGTGTAAATCACAATATGGGGGGAACTATGGCACTTGACGGAGGTCTGTGCTCTCAGAGTGCTTTTGTAGTTTAAAGTTTTTGGCTTATTTATTTAACTGTTTTCAACATCCAGCAGAACATGAACAAAAAACATTGCAAAACTGTTAATTTAATGACAAAATTTGCAGCCTGGCTGAGAGCACTTAATTTTTCTAGGTTTTTGAAAAAGAGTTCTACTGCTCCTTGATATGGGAACTTAGCCAGAGGTGGTCCAATAAACATTTAAGGTTACATTTACCTTCAATGAAGCGTGTATATGCATTTTGAATTGTTTTCTGCATGTAAAATTCTAATTTGAAAACTATAAAAACGGGTTTTGTGTGAACATTTTTGGTTTTCCGAAATGGATTAATTGAATTGACATGGTTTCTTATTGGAAAGGTTGTTTGTCGGTTTGTGCCCTGCGATTGGCTGGCAACCAGCCCAGGGTGTATCCCTCCTCTCACCCAAAGTCAGCAGGGATAGGCTCCAGCATACCCCCGCAACCCTAGGGAGGATTAAGCGGCATAGAAAATGAACGAATGAATGATTTCTTATGGGAAAAATGTATTCGGTCAGAGTCCATTGCTGTTAGAGTCGGCGCTCCTGGAAAGAATATTAACCAAGTTTCTACTGTATTTCCGTTATTTACGATGGGAAAATTTGTTTTGATGTGTGAACAAATCAGACTTCAACATCTCAAATAGAGTGTTTCTTAGCTTACCAAGTCCGGACAGTGGGCCGTTTGTATCCTGCAGCTCAATACTAAAAATAATATTAGACATGGGCCACATGACAACTTTGGAAAGGAGGAATGGGACCTAGAGGTTGCACAAAAAATGCAATCAGTCATGCTCCATTTGAAAAGAAAATGCTCATGAACTAACAGAAGTATCTGCGTGGTTTTTTAAAACTTATACGAGAGATATAAAAATGTGTAGTCATAATTTTCAGTTGATTTCAGATAATCGTTTTGAGTCAGAGGAGCAATCCGATAAAGGTGTCTTCTCAGCACTCCTCATGGGAGCAACTTTCCCGAATTCAACTTCCCCCTCTGCTCCCTGTGCACTATTTTCTTTTCCGAACACAATACATGATATAATATATGATTCATAACATGTGTTATCTAACAAGGAAGGCCACTGTTGTAATAGTTGTGCCTTTTGTGTGATCTTGTTCAGTGACACAGTTTCAGTGAGTCACAGCCTGCAACACTTTATAGTAACATTGCAATCTAGGTTAGTCGATTACAAAGATGCAAACACACACTCGAACATTGCATAAATTAGGCGGCTAGAAGACAATGTGATGAGACTCTTTTCAGTAACTCAAAAAACTGGGTTACTGGCTCTGTGTCGTGTCTCGATGCCTCACAATAAGAATGACCTAGGAGTATCTTTTCTAATTTTTTTTAGAGAAATGAACATTTTTAATGAATTGATTCAGGAGTATTGGATTGGATAAAGTTTTAGTTTAATCACAGCAAAACGAACTTTTGGTACGAACAGACTCTTCAGTCTGAGAAATATCCTCGCAGAGGACGGTATGTTAGGTTCATTGAAGACACATATGGACAGATAACCATTTACACTTGCATTCAAACATATGGACAATTTACAGTCTCCACTTTTAAAAACCCTAAGCCCACCGTGCGGCCCCATACCCAACCTGATATGGAACATTTAACACTTCATTTCAGGTGAATACTTACGTTAAGGCTTTCTCCATTCTCCATTGTCATTCTACCATCCAACGATTCTGATTTCTGGCCATGGATGGTAGATAGCATGGTAGACATTACGAGTGATGTCCAAATACAGTCAGAAACGTCCGCTTAAAGGAAAACGGGACACACCTATTCCGCCTATAAAGCCTTCTGAAATAAACTCCAAAAAGCGCCAACAACGCTCCATTTACATATAATGTGACGTGCATATTAACCAAGCTATAGTGAGGGCTGACCAATATTGGCTTCTTTGCAGATAACCGATATGCCGATATTGTCCAACTCTCAATTTTTGATTCCGATATCAAACGATACCGATATGTGTAACATCACATATGTTTTTCTCGATTAAAATTGTTCTAAAGGAACAATACTCTTAAATGAGTACAGATGTTTTGTTGGAGCTAAATGCTCTATAACGGCTTTCATGTTTTTCACATTTTTATGCCAATATCGGGCCGATAATTATTGGTGGCCGATATTATCGGACATCCCTAGTTATTATTAACATTGTTACGTTGAAGAGCTACTTCACTGGCGTACTGACACCTTGCCATACCACGCCGGCCAGCTACTAACCGGCTAGCTACTAGCTTCACCACACACTCACCCACAGCGCGTGTCAGCACCGCACTCACAATGCCTCAGGCCACCACCAAAAGGTAACACTCCATATTTGTAGGCGGAATATGTGTTTCCCATGACATGCATTCTTAGCTAAGTCTTTTTAGCTTTTTTTTATATCTTTAGAATGCACAGAAAAGAGAAATACATACGTGGTGATGTCTAATCACTACTACACTTATTACTAACGCTTCATTCTTGTGAGTACACTGAAAGCAGTAAGATTAATGTAGAGTAAAGAGAATAATGGAGAAAACAGCAAAAAGAAAAAAAAAGTAACATTTGAGAACCAAAGCTGACCCATGCTCAAAGTTTGGAACAGCTAGCGCGTATCTGCAAACCAGCTGAAAAACAAATAAAATAGCCCAAAGAACGCATGCCTTCGCTTTTCAGACGGATTTGTGAACCGCAGTGGGACCGAGCCTTTAGTTGCTTGGCCATGATGCCTAGTATCCATTTAGACTCACAAGAGCAGAACAAACAAAACTAAGTGGACCCGAATGTAGGAAACAAAGCAAGAACCTCAAGAAGACTTCAGCACTTCAGACACAGGATCAAACCATGCCAAATTAAAAAACCCAATGGCACTAGGCGCATGTAGAGTGTGGGGGTACAGACTGAACAAAAAACAGGGAACTAAATACACTTTTTACTGTTTAACCAACAATGAAATTATTTCCGTGACTATTTGGGACGTTGCATTGTAGGTGGAGTGTATTGCTTTGCCCCCTTCTCTCTGTATCAGCCTTGTGACTGACATCACCTGTCAGTGCAGTTTACCCAACCCTTTCTCACTAGGTCAGCTGGGATAGCCCTGCGATCAGAATTAGAAAGTTTGTAGAGAAAATAGACAGATGGACTTCCGTTACAGTTGAGGAAATCTGTGTAACCCGCCTGATCCAGACGGCCCCGAACCAGGGTCAGCAGATTGCAAGTCGAGAACACTTAGCATTGAGCTAAAAATCCTGAGCTGTCAACCCGATGTCCTGCGAGACTCTTCAGGCGTCAGAGGGTGAGTTTTACCAATGTACTCTCGCACAGCTGCACCATCTGATATCCGTCACATCGGCATCATGACTTCTATACCGCTTGTCCTGGTTAGTGACAGAGACAATCAACCACTCACACTCACATTCCCACCTATGAGGTCGAAACAGTCAAGTATTTTATTGTTTCAGCCTTTCATCCACACGGCAATGGTGTCCTGGGTGCCCCGAAACTGTATTTTTTGAAAACGGCCGCCTTGTCGTTGTCATGTGGGCACGCAAAACACTACTTTTTTGAGAAAGAGGATGTCGCCGCCCTGTCGCCATCACGTGACCAGAAGAACAAGAAGGTTTTGATATCGGATGGGATGGCGCTGGTTCTTGGTGATCCACGCCACATTTCTTCACATAGTTAAAAAAACATGAGGACCACAGATCTGTGACCACTCCGACGCTCACAGTCAACTGCATGTCTGTATTGTCTGTTTTGCTGTGTCTGGTGGTTCTGTCTGTGTGTCTATTTACACCCAGTGATCTGTTCTTATGTGAACATAACTCTTTACTAATCTGAGACAATATGGATGCAATTTTATTTCAATCCGCCCAAAAAAACCCAACAACAATGAAAAACCCAGGAGCAGGGAGAACATGCAAACTCCACACAGAGATATCATGGGTGATACGAGCCAGCATCACCCAGAGTGCTTTGATTCTATTTTCAGATCAAAAATGAAGCTTGTCTGAATATTTTATCTCTGGTCTAATTTGAGGCAGTGATACAAAGATAACTTTGAATTGAAAACACTTGTGACCACTGTGCGAGAAGATAAATATACCCCCCTGGTTTCAGTTGACTGAGTGCTCACGTACAATCATACAAAGGACACTTTAGGACATCAATAGCTGGAAAAAGGGCTCATCAGTTTGATATTTCTGTGAATTTTTGCAGTTTTTAAACAGGCAAATACCTCCCCCCTTTAGAGGTTTTAACTGAGGCCTTGTCCACATGATCACATTTTTTAAAAACACATATTTTTTTATGTGTTTTGGCCTGTCATTCACACGCAAACACTGGTTTTTGTCCTTACAAAGTGAGCTTTCGGAAAACTTTGGCCAGGGTGAAGATTTAGGAAAACTCAGGCTTCATCGCATGCGTGTGGACAGCGAAGACAAAGCTTTTTGGCTTGTTATTAGCATGTGCCGTCATTTCCTCATTCGATAGGTATAATTTCACGTGTGCGATGGCAAACATAACATTGCTGCTTTTAAGCAAACTGAAATGACTTCCTGTGTGTATAAGAGTAAACATACTCCTACTTTGGCTTTACATTGACAAACAAAGGCGCCATTATGGGCTTCGAAGGACGCTATTGCGGCTATTTTACGCTCTAAAACAGCTACCATTCTCCCGCCAACCATGGCGATTTGGTACAAGACCCAATCGGACCTCTAGTTGGTGGGCCAACTTTCACAAGCCTGTGGTTATTTTGGAAGAATGGCATGGGAATGTTCGCGTGACAAGAAGATTGCGATCGCGTTTGACTCAGCTGCTTTGAAGCCGCACATTGAAAGCTTCCCTGTTACGTATGCTTGTCTTGTGCTGCATGACTACTCACTACTACTTCACTTTTATATTCAATACATTTTCCAGACAAATGTGAAATAAACGACTGAAAAGTAACGCTACTTCGCTAGCAGCCCACATGTGTCGTCACCTGTGAATCACCATGTTTGTTGTTGTGCGTCTACAACAGTCCAGACTGCATCGCCACCATTACTTTGGCATGCGCATGACAGCCTGTGAATGCGTGTTGGTGTGGACAGAAACAGTTTTAAAACCTCACCGTGTGGATGGAGATTTTTTTGAGGGGCAAATGTTTGTGTGGGCATGGCCTGAGATGAATTTACGTTGCACAATCTTTGTTTTTTCTGTCATAATCTTCATCTTCACCCTCTGGGGGGGAGTCACCGCTTCCTGTCTCCTTCTTGCTAAAATGATTTGAAATGACTAGCCGCTGCCTTGTTTCTGGAAGGGTCCTTCAAATGTGGGAAGTATACCATGGAATTCCCAGAGAGTCACTCTTATTCCCCAGCTGTCATGACCCACGCTTTCCTTCTGGAAGGTGTCCAAGACAACAGCAGTTTCCGCCTCTACTTCCTGCCTTTCACCTCCTCCTCCTCTTGCACATGTCTAATCACATGGCTGTGTTTCATGTTCAGTCAAAACAGAGAAATACACAAACACTGGGCTTTTATTTGTTCGCCTACAGCTTTGGAAAGCATACATGCACATCGTTATGTCTCGTTCAAGAGGTACCATCTGGCTGTGGACAGAGAATCCATCATCTGAATATTCAGTCAGCGATCCATCTCACGGGAGCAGGTGGAGGCAGACCTGATGCATCACAACTAAGAAGCCAAGCTCACGGCCGCCCCTGGTGCACACGATGCTATCTGTGTGTTATCAAATGTCAGCTGGACATTGAACATGTAGAGTTAGTGCAGCGAGGATGACAAAATCAATGTTAAGCAGCCTCAGCATGAGTGGAATATCAATGATGGCACATGAAAAAGAAGATGTGGATACACCCATCTCCCTCAGCAGCTCGCTGTACCTGCAGCTTACTAATGCCAGATATAGTTTTAATTGTGCTGACTTTTATAAATGCATGCATGAGTTGAGTGCAACCCATCGATGATCAAGCTGCTTGCTCGTATAACAGCGAGCATTTGACATCTGCATTGTATTGTTGCCCGTGATCATGTTAATAAGCTTCCTAAGCCTTTCTATGAATTATACGAGCCAGAAATAAGAAGTTTCATTTTTCCAAAGAATACCCTGCAGGAGGCTAATAAGTTTGGACTCGCTCGCATAGAAACAAATAAGCCTGCAGCAAGGCCTGCAACGCACCAGCAGGATGTGCGACACAAGGCTAATTGGGTACATTGCTGTTGAATGTGCTTGTGTGCAAGAGAAAGCCTGATTTATGGGAATCGTCTGTGCCCCTGTATACCACTAATGTGGCTACTTTTATTCTGAAATATAGCCGCTCGGTGACACAATAGGTTGAGCGGGAGCAGAAGGTGTGGGTAAACAAGACACAAATGTCACCTCAGAGTGATGAGGGCGCCGGTGTCTCTTTCATATTTACAATATGAAAGTGTTTATTAGATTCACTTGCACAACGCTGTGATATAACGGCATGATCTTTTCAAGGCATGCACGCTGTGACGGATGGCAAATGATAGTAGGTTTAATACCTTTGGGTAATGATTAATTAAACACACAGTAACTATTATTAGACAAGCACAGTGGAACGGTTAATATGGTAAGGGGAAGAAAGCCTGTTTTAATTCTTTGAATGGCACAAATATGGTAGCTCATTCCAAGACGAAAAACGGCGAGGAATTGAGGCGTCCATAAAAATGTCACTTATGACACACGGCTTGCACTGCCCCCTCTAAACCCCCCTGCTCCTCCGATTTTGGATCAACATTTACAATAAGCGAGGGTCTCACACACTTGTCACTAACATTTTAGATAATAAAATGTATAGGTACTCACCACTGATGAATGCTAATATAAGATGATCGATGAACTGGTTGGAGTCACGGTGCAGCCTTTAGCCTGGTCGTCAGGCCAGAGGCTCGAGGCTATCGGGCTAGAAAACGCGTTTCGCCTACATGTCTCCTGGGGTTGATGACTGGGACTGGTTTAGAGTGGCAAATGTGTAAATGTGTGCGTTCAAGTGAAAAGAACACAGCAGTCTGTCTTTATTCAGCGGAGGCAGCGTCGGAGGAAGTTACAGTATGTACAGGGTGTCCCAAAAAATGTATACACACTTTAAATAATTGTAAACTGGGCGTTTATTATAATTCGTTCAATTTTCAAAGTGTAATAGAATTTACAAACATCATTTTAATGTTTTGTCATCGCCTGTTCTCGAACTGACGTCCGTTCTGGTCCAGACGCTGCTGACAACGTGAAGCAATGGAATCGCACACATCACGAAACAATCCGCTTGCTCTTTGCGTGCATTAACCTCCAATGGCATGACAGACCATTGCGGCAAGTGTATACTGTTTTTTTTTTTGGGACACCCCTGTATCAATTACACAACGTGCGAAATCTCAACGCTTGACGAAAAAACATTATCAGTGAAGCATAAAGACATAAAGATGTACAAATTGTGGGCTTTGTAAACAGTGGCACATGTGTTATCATGTATTATCACCTGTATTATCACACTGCAGAAAAAAATGACTTTTCGGAGGAAAAAAATGAATTGACCAAAAGTGAATTTGCGGAAATCCACTGTTCTTTCAAATGTTCCTACTTTATGCATTTCTTTATTTGTTTAGCTGGAGGAGAACACCCTCTGTCCATTTTCTTCATAATTTTTTGACGTACTGTACTTTTACCTCCACTAGTACAAAAGGGCTAAGGCGTTATTCTTATTCTTTTGATTAACGTGGGGATGAGTGAGTACAACACCATCTGTATCTGTATCTGTTCACCCATCTAAATGATCTGTATCTGTATCGGTACTCGAAGTGGGCGGGGCACAAACCAGAAGTGGGTGTGGTTTAAGCAAGCAGACGAAAAAAGAAAAAACACCCGCAGTGACCGATGCAACACGAGCCGTTTACAGCTGTGTCTTGTCAAATGCGCCGCATACTCCTCTCTTGAGTCTGTTTCGGGAGGGGAGGTCGCTGTGTGTGACTGGCCAATCACAGAGCGCGACGAGTGAATACATAAGTGGTTACCCAATGAGGATTTTTCTTCCTCGCGATTACGAATAATGACGAGCTGTACTTGTTTCATGCTCGTACTCGACAAAAATGCATTATCGTCTAAGACGAGTATCCGGCTCATCCCTAGATTGACGTTTAGGTTTGTCCGACATTGGCAGAGGTCTGCTCTCCTCTGAGTGCGAGTGTAGTTTGTTGGTATCACAAGGAAAGTAGTCGTATGTCTGCCCTGCAGCCTTCACCCCCGCTGGAGCTGTTAAAAGTGTGCAAGCGCATCAAGTGAGTGACTGTTTGCTTGGCAACTCTCAAGTGGAGAAATGGTGGCAGGAGCTCTTCTCAGAAATTGAACCTGAGCATGCTGGTCATTAGACTGTGTGGTCATGCTCACAGCGTGGTAAGGCTGCACACAGTGACGCGCTAACGAGAATCCGATGTGGTCTGAGCTCAGTCTTGAGGCACTTATCAGGTACGGTTCGCGGGGTTTGCCTTGTAAGGCCACCCGCGAACGGCGAAAAAAACGTGAATAGTTGATACGCTCATAAAAGTATTTTTGACACGGGGCTCACGCCCCTCCAAACCCTCCTGCTAGCTTGCCGTTGATGTTGCAAGTTTTGAGGCCGTCACGTCACGTCGTTACTGTACGTATGCCGTAAAAAAACAATTTTAAGCTTTACTATCACGTATTTATAAATTTATAAATATTATCGACTTAGGGTGAATGAGATGTGCTTTCGTTTGTTTTCGTTTGTTTTGATAAACGTTTCCACAATGACAGCGCGATGCTCACCAGTCCAATTCATGGCAGCAACTAAAAAAGAAACGCAAAACAATGGCATTATAAAGAAACAAAGCAAAATGGCATTATATGAAAAAAATGGTATTATATAGAACTTTTCGAAAATAAAAACACTTTCTTGTTCCTTTACTTTATTTGCCTTTTATTTAACCTACAAATGTGTTAGAAAATTTTGTCTGCCCCTGTATATTTCAAGGAAAAATGTAGCTCAGCTTTGTGGGATATAACTCTGGTCTTTGCTCTGTTTCAATTTTCCATGCTATTTAAATTTTTCTCCTCATAATTTTGACTTTAGTCTTGTAACATTTTAACTTTTTCCACAACCTAATTACGACTTTATTCGTTTTTTAATTTGTTTCTCATAATATTATGGCTTTTTTCTTTTATATTTCAACATGCGCTACTTAAATAGCGTTAGTTTCCCCTCATAATATTACAACGTTATTCTCGTGAAATTACAACCTTTTCTTGGTAGATGACTTTTTTCGCTTAATATTTGGGCTTTATTCTTGTGAAATGGCTGCTGACTGAAACAGCTGCAGCCCACAAATGGCCCCCAGGCCGCACTTTAGACAGCGGCACCGTACGTATTCACACAGCATGCCACTCTTTCAGCAGGAACTCGGTGCTTTTAAAGTGCCTCAACCCTGCAATGAATTGTTCAAATGTAAGATAAATTGACCTGTAATTTCCCAAACGCAGATGAAAACATTCCCTTTAATGGCTTTTAGGAAACTCATACATTTCCTCATGTAAACATGGAAGCGTTCAGACACTGACACTAATGCTGTTTGTGATTTTATCTTTGTGAGTGAATGTGACTCTAATGACCAACACATTTCCCCTGTCGCCAAATTCCAGTCATGTGACTCCAAGCCACAGAGTCATGTGTGGGAAATGGGCTCTCCCAATGGGACGGAATGCCGTGCATCACTGAGTAAGACACAACCTTTGTCACATGTTTGCACTGATAGGGTAATTAGGAAAAATCTGCACAGAGCGACACACGTATTCCAGGCGAAGGAGATGTATACTTCCTCAAATAAAATAGAATTCTGAAGAATGTGAGTCAGAAATACACAAAATGAAATGAGGAAGCAGTCATTTACTCATTTCATTTCTTATACATGACACTTTTAAGCTCGCTTTATTAGGATTTCTTCACAGTTGTCTTATTGAACTATCTATATATGACTGAGCGTGCATATTTATGCTTGTGTTGCTATTTTCAGCTGCCTCGTGATCTTTTTCAGAGGAATGTTATTATGCTTGGATGGTAGTGGATCTCATTAGATTGCACCTATTCGAGAGCGGCGGGCCAATTAACCAAAAATAGTTGGCATTTTACTTTCATTTAAAAACAAACCACTTGCATCTCTCCTTGCTCCGCGCTGTGAATTCATGACCTTTTTTTTTTTTTTTTTTTTTCCCCTTTTTGCTTTGTTGAAAACAATACAGTGAAACCTCCCAAAGATGACTGAGACAATCCCCCAGAAAAATAAGTTTCAAAAGTCAGACAAAACTTCAAGGTCAACGTCAGCATCTGCAGTAAACGATTACATCCAGACGTGTGTTTCGATGGCAAACAGGAAAAGTCTGATGATAACCTTTAGGGTCGGCCATCGTTTACATATCCCTCCGATACCGGTGCCACTTTGGTACTTTTGAAAAGGTGCCGATGCTTAAATGATGCTGAACGGGCACTTAAAAAAGGAAATCATTCGAATTTTGTCCAAAAACAACGCATTTTTATTTGGACGGAATGAGTTAGAGGAATGAGTGTGCCCTTGCTCTAACGCAGTTCACCTTTTTTGTGCTTTTTATTACATTTTTTTTTTTTAATTACAGCGTATGAACGCTGTTACAGGCTGAGCCTGGCCCTTTAAGAATTGCCTTGTAGGGATTTCTGTCTGCACCGCCCATTGTTTTCAGCGTCCTGATTGGCTGTAGACCATTGTCAATCACTCGCCTTCGTGCCGCCCCGCCGTGTCTCCTGTGTCATGCTAGCTTGCTTACTTGCTAGCTTGTAAATGAATCTTCGGTTGGAAGGAGGAGTACTGCAGGGATACGAAAATACTTCAGTACAGCAGACGGACGCTAGAACAAACACTTTTGCCTCATATCACTGCCACTAAACTAATAGTAACTTTGCATACATGGACATTTATCCTAACGATTAGGATAGTAACTATTAATTTAGCACCGAAATGAGGCACCGTTTTTCAATCGGGTTACTGCAGTTTCCGTCGGCATGTTTTTGTCATGTGGGACGCTGAAATCAGCTTCAGATTCGCCAGCCTCCGATTCGATTTAAGGCGGTATTAACCTAGTATGCAGTGTGACTGTTTGTCCACTGGTTGTCTTTTTCTTTTGGTGACACGTCTCATTGTGAAAACATTACCACGTTACCTTCGCCAGACACCCACTGTTATTTTTGTGAAACCTTTATTCTATTTCTTAAAATGCAATAAAGGAATGTGGGAGGAAGCCCGAGTACCAGGAGGAAACCCATGCAAGCACGGGCTAAACACGCAAACGCCACATAGAATCATCTAATGTAGATTCAAAGCCGGACTTCTTGATTTTGAAGCCACGTGCTCACCGCTACACTCATCTCAGGTGTGCATGTGGACGGTGCTCATGAAAACAGGCTGAAATCATTTGATAGGCTCACTGCTCACTCTTGTGGTTGCTCTGAATAGCGCCGCTCTCCTAGATACTGTTGGTCAGGGGTGTCCAAACTTTTTCCACCCAGGACCGCATACTGAAAAATAAAATAAAAACAAAAGAGTGCAAGAGGCAGGTTGATATTTTTAAAACTACACATGTAGTTAAAAAAAACTTCTAACATTTCAACTCTATGATACTAAAATGACGTTATTTTTCCTCATAACATTCCAACTTTATTCTCGTAAAATTGGGAGTTTTTACTCATTGGAAAGCAACTTTTTTCTCGAAATTTTTGGACTCTATTCTCGTGAAATTACAGCTGTTTTTTTCTATTGCTGCTGTTGTTTTTTTAAAAATTGATTTTCCAACTATTTCAGCAGTCTTCTTATGCATTTTCTTGTCGTAATAATGAATTTATTCCCGTAATGTTTTGACTTAATTCTTGTAGCATCATCACTTTAACAATTGAACCAAATTTCCCCCAAAATTACAAGTGTATTAATTGTTTAGTTTTTCATAATATTACGACTTTATGCGGCCTTTCTTTAATATTTCAACTTTATTCTACTAAAAGTATGTTGTTTTTGACACAACTTTTTTCAGAATATTTTGGTTTTATTCTTTCAAAATTACTGCTGACTTTTCAATTTATGCTGTTGTTGTTTTTTTTTAGTTTTCTTGTTAAATGATATTTTTAGAATGTGCTGCTGGCCAATGAAAAAACAGCCGCAGGCCACAAGTGGCCCCCGGGACGCACTTGTTTATTATTATTATTATTACAAATGTTTGTTATTGTGCTTTTACTTTGAAGTGGCGTATGACTTCATATTGTCCCACAGAGAGCAGTTTGAGATCGTGAGAGACACATTTTCGAGTGCATCAAGCTAAGTGAATTGTTAGCTCTGTAAAGCTTTGCTTTTCCTGGCATTTGAATCTGTAATTGTCCAAATGTTTTTGTTTATATTTTTAGAATTATGTTTTGTATTATTATTATTATTATTAGTAGTATTGGTGTAGTGTTAGCGTTCAAAGAAAAAGCAACTATAAAAAGTGAAATCCTTCTTTCTTGAAGTTGTCGAACTTGAGGTCCTGTGCAGTTCCGTGTTTAGCCACATGGTGGCAGCAGAGTCATAGCCTACTAGTACTATCCATTCTTGGATCATTCCTCACTTCCTCACTTCATATTCACAACTGACAGCAAGAACAACAACTCTCCCTGTTTGTCAAAGACATGTTGAGAATAACAAAAATCCTTCCTAAACGGAGGAATTCTTTGAATTGCACTTTATTAAGATGGCACTGTGCAATTGGTGCAGAAGAATCAGTCGATCCCAAGCCTTCCAAACATTAAGCATGCTTTTGTGTCATATAATAGGATTGAGGGCGCATGTATGCCTGCGAGCTAAAGAATTAACGCTGTGAATAGAAGTTGTACATCATAAACTCACAATCTCTGCACTTATGTGGTGAAGAAAACCACAAACAGGAGAGAGAAGAATGCGGTTTCTGTCTTTATGATCAGTTTTTATTCTTCCGCAGCAGTCCTTGGATACGCTTTTTAGGAGCGTTTTTCTTGCATCTTTCCCCCAAAGGGCAACATTATCATGCGTGTTTTTGCACTCAACAAGAGCGGCAATGCCTATGTTGCTTTCATGCTTTATCGCCGTATGCATATGTGGAATTATACACACATTTCATGCCTACAGTCTACATTTGGCCTGAAAAGCTACAACCATTTCAGCTGTGTTATTCCTGTCCTCTGAATGCACTTGAACGGCAATCTGACTTTCTGCGCTGCCATGTGTCATTTTCGTGTATTATTGTATTTTAGGACTATGCAGTTGTAAAAGGCACTCTTCTTACAGGCCTATTTCTCCGACAGTTAGCGGTGGATGTGACTGAAACATAACAGGAATAGATGACAGCCTTGACAGATCCTGTTGGAAGGCGACGTCTTTGTACCCCTTTTATTTTGTTTTACAGTGAATTATAATAATACAACTGGCTATCAGTGATGCAACAGTGATCTGTTTTGGTAGTTTTTCAGTTTTTTTGACGGCACCGTGATCGCAATTGTTGAGGCAGTGGGGGAAAACCGTGTATTATCACTGCATATATTATCAATCAATCCGTCTGCACGCAGAAGTGTTCTTCATCTTAAGGCGCCAGCAACGCTCTTTGATTGGTACCTTTGGCAGGTCAGCAGTCAAACACAAAAGAAGAACAATGATTACAATTTGTTAAAAAGTTTGCACCAATCTAAAGGCCTACGGACCTCAAGCATCACTCAATAATGAAAATGATTCAACTACAAATGAAATAGTAATGCCCATTTGCCCCGAAATGACCGCCACCTTAGCATTTTTATGCTGTTTTTCCTCATAATTGTGATGGCTGCTGTTAGGTTGGCCCCCGGGATGCTGAAAAAATATAGTGCTGTCAAGAGATTAAAAAAAAAATGGATGATCTGTAGTTGATTCATCTAATAACCTCTTTTTTGAATCTCACTTGCTTCGAAAAGCCCCCACTTTGGGGTATTTTCATTTATATACATTACATCAGGGGTCCCCAACCACTGGGCCGCAGTGCAGTACCGGTCCATGGGTGGGGCCGAACCGGACCGCCGGAAGCTTTCAGGTGCAATGATAAATAAAAAAAATACACTTGTAAATAACTACATCAAGTTTTATGTAATGCATATCAATTTCGGAAATAATATACAGTTACAAATCCCATAGTTTTGGCATTTATATGTTGTTTGTTGCAAGCGCCGACCCGTCCCACTTTGTTCGACGATCCCTGAATGCACCATTGTGCGTGTGCTGACTTTCTCTCGCCGCACAGATAGACTACTACTGTATTTTTACCATTTTTCTTTCACCTCATATTTGGTGTGAAATGCTGATACTATGTGGGAATGCATAAAGGTAAGTTTGGATGACTTATTGAGTGCTAATGTGCACATTTGTCTCAAGTTAATTCATGCTAGCACTCTGCCTTTTACCACACACGTCAAACAGGATGTAATCATCTCTCTGGAAAACAAACTCCAGGCTTGATTCCATATTTGCGCTTTTAATTTGATGTTATTCATGTCTTAGTTTTACACAATACATAATAAATAAGATAAATTAGATCGCTATCATGTATGAACTCCCCCCACTGGTCCGTGGGAGATTTGGAGAACACCAGCCGGTCCGTGGGTCAAAAAAGTTTGGGGACCACTGCATAATGTCATTGTGGCTGATCAAAATATTGTTGTCATGGTGATATCATCGTTAATATTTATCCACATTGTTGATATCTTTGACAACAAGGACTCTTGCCTCTTCTGGTTCTCCATTTAGAGTGATGTAGATTTTGCCGTTGGTGCTCCAAGTGCTTTGTATCTTTCCCTGCTTCCCCAAGTCTCGTGTTTTCTTGGCGATGCGTTGTCTCTAGGCATGAGCTGGATACTCGTTTTAGCCGAGTAGCCGGCTAAAACGCAATCCACTTGGCAAGAACATTCGTCAGGCTGCCGGTTGTAGACTAACACGCGGGCACGTCTCCTCTTTGCGCCTCGCAGCTCCTCGCCTTGCCCTCCCAACTACAACGAGAGCCATCAGCTTATGCTAAACAAGCCCCAAAACAATGGAAAGGCAAGGCGTGGCAAGTTTATTTATAGAGCACAATTTGTACACAATGTCATTGACAGCGCTTTACAGAAAAGAAGGTTAAAATCACTTCATAAAATCATGCAATAAAAAATGAAATCATTCTAAAATCATTGCATAAAATTCCATAAATCATTCCATAAAACAAAAATATAAAAAATGAAGAGTACAGATAAAATACTATCATTTCTCATATGCAAAGTTGAATAGAAGTGTTTTCAGTTTGGATTTGAACATTTCCAAAGTTGAGGATTGTTGCACATCTTCTGGAAGATTGTTATTATTTTGGCAGCATGAAACTGAAACGCAGCCTCACCGTGTTTAGTCCTGACTCTGGGCACCCACAGGAGACCCCTCTTTGAGCCTCTCAGAGCCCGAGATGGTTTCTGTGGCACCAACATGTCAGAGATGTGCTTTGGCGCAACACCATGAAAAGACTTGCACGCAGCAGAGCTGTTTTAAAGTCTATCCTCTGAGCGACAGGAACTAATATGGTCATATTTCCTCGTTCTAGTCAGGACTCGAGCAGCAGCATTGTGGATGTAATGAGAGCCAATCAGTGTCCACTTCAGGGCGTGACTGACCAATTGTTTTCGACCCACAACAACTCAAGCACAAGAAGCCCAATGCATCAAAAAAGATTTCATAAAATGTCAACTTGCATGCAAAAACGGTGAAGTTAGAGATTAAAAATTAAATAACACGATGAAAAAAAATAATAACACACTAAATGTGACTCTAATGAATTAATCACAGTTAATGCTTTAATTTGATTCAAGGTGGACAAGACAAGCATAGAGTCTGATGCATGCAAGTAAGCGTGTAGGTCTCATGAAAAGGAACAACACAGAGTCTTCCTGCTGCAGCTGAGCTTATTAATATCACAAATAGGAAAGTGGCTGCAGGTGTGTCTCGTGACAATGATATGAGGAGGAAACCATCAAACAGGAAGCAGTAAAGGAGATACACCGAAATAACAGACGAGATGGAAGGAACGGCACGTGCCCAAATCATTTATGGTTCATTTTTATCGACCTTGCCAACATAGGAACATGGATTATAACATAGTTAGCGAAATTCCTCTCACTGTTGCTCGGCAAAGTTCATAGAGCACAATTGTAACTGCCCCACTGGCCAATTAAAAAAAGGGCAGTTGCTAAGCATGCCCACTAGGCTGTTTCAACGGTAGTGTTGGGCAAATTACTTTAAAAAAGTAATTAGTCATAGTTACTAGTTACTTTCCCCCCAAAAGTAAGTGAATTAGTAACAGAATTACTCTTTCATAGATGTAATTAGTTACCCAGGAAAGAGACGCACATGCACCAGATTTGATCGCCAGGACAACAGGCTTTTATTGCAGGTTTGAATTATCTCACAAAAATAACAGGCACAATAATAACAACATAATAGTAATAATCATAATGATGACAGGGGGATACTGTTGTGGCCGTGGAACTCAACTCTGAACCCCTGACGTCAGTTCTTGTCCACATGTCTGGAACACATTTATTGCAAGACACACAAGCAGGCGTTGTATTTATGTTTTAAATGGCTTATTTTCTCTGATTATGTGTACTATGTTGGGTAATACGTGTGTAAAGTGACTGTAGGGGTGTTATTTCATGTCCATAGGGCTCTGATACAGTAATCCCTCCTTTATCGCAGTTAATTGGCTCCAGACTCAACCATGATAAGTGAATTTTCCTGCAGTACAGTTCCTTCTTTATAAATTTAATATTTTCTTAGAGCATAGAAAACCTGTTTATGACCTGCTAAATATGTTTTTAACATTATTAGAGCCCTCTAAAGATTAACTAACACCCCATAGTCACCTTTACACTCATATTACCCAATGTAGTAGACATAATTCACTTGTACCGCTGTATAAGTGACGAGTAAAGGCCATTCTGATAGTAGATAAATAAAATCTTAGACTTATTCAGAAGGTCGTCAACAGGTTTTGTATGCCCTAGCTCTGAAAATCATAAATAAAGTATCCTACGTTGCGGAAATTCACTTATCACGGCCGATTACTGTACAATTTTGAGGGGATCCTGAATCCAGCATTCAAACTTTTAGACAGTTCCTCAAAGAAAATCATCAGAAAGAAATTCCCTCCAATAAAAATGCTCCGAGGGATCCATTCTAAATCGCATATGAACATCAGCCCAAACGCTGTCCATATTGACCTCCAAGTTTATAATACGCTTTGACTACTGTAAGTGTAGCTATTATTATTATAACAAACCACCTTTTGAGGGAGAATGCCAAGTCATTGTCCGACGTATTAAAGGAGAATTACGGCCGTACGAGGCAAGAAAAAGAAAAAAGGCAAACTACAGCTTCACAATGTTCAGTTTAGAACATATTCATCAGAGCACTTAAGCTAAAAGGGTAATTTCATAAATGGAGATAAAATCCATTAAGGTGATTTGTCTACCTTCCAAAGAGAATTTCATAGTGTTTTCACTCACAAGGAGCTACTGGCGGGTGACAAAGGAAAAAGCTCAATAAATGATTGGAGGCAGGCGTGTGGCCAGGGGATGTGCGGTGCTGCTGGAGGCATTTCGCTGGCATATGAGGCCCCTCTGAGGAAAGGGTCTTCAAATCAATAAGGTTATCCTGAATGATGCCCTTTATACTTCCCTGATGGGAGCATTATTTTCAAAGACAACAAAACTTTCAGCCATGGGAGACGATAGGTCACTGACATAGGTAGGATTTTGGGGACAAAAAAACAAACATTTGAAAGCAACCAACAAGCAGTAGTGACCATATTACAACACAGTAATGACTTAGAACGAGCGTGTGCATCTTCACATTTGGCAATAAGGAAGAAGGAAGTGCACGCCTTGTTGTTTTTCTGGCTGTTTGTGCATCCCTGGAGGTACAGCCTCGTTGTTTAGCGCCTTTTTTGTTTTATTTTTCATGTGAGCACATAGAGCTCCTCATCCCACATCTCCTGCGTATGGCATCTTACCACTCAGTGCCACTGGGACGTGTGACAGTCACCTGAAGATGCAGGCAAACAGATGCTCTACTATTCCTCTCAGGTTCTGTCTGCACTCGGGGTGGGCCGATCCAACCGAATATCTGGATTCGATATTGGATCGATACCAGCCTGATAACGTTGATATTTTTCAATTCTCTACTATGTTTACTTTCACAAATATCATTTTTTTGTTGTTGTTCAGATTGTTTACATTCTTCATATTTTAACAAAACCTCACGTCAGGGAATAGTTCTGGAACATAAGAGGGCCTTGGGGGGGAAAAAACAAAGGATTTGAATGAAAGCCGATTGTAGTTTTTGCTTTTGTTTACTTATTTTGCACGAATGGATTGTTGTTCAATTCAGTGACCTGCAGTGAGGTTCGTGGCTGGCGAGGCGCTGACTCCTTTGGAGTTTTAAAAAATGTTAATACAGGTTGCTCATTAAGAGGATAGCAAGGAAAAGAAGAGAATAATTCGCTTTAGTTGAAAAAATGTTTTCAGATACAGTACTTCTTAGCCCGAATGGTTTATTTTTTTTAATGACGAAAAACATTTGTGTTTTTACTCGGGGTGCTCCGGTGGATCGGCCACAGATCATTATTGGACGGGTTTTGTGAAAGAGCACGGCTGCCGATATTTGCTTTTTAACGCCGATCACCATTGCAGTATTTCCGCACAACGTAGCGGTGATTTGAGCACCCGTGCTGCACGCCGTCTTTTAGGAGAAACATATGAAAAACATTTTTAGACAAAATAGAAACTAAAATGAGGCTGAGATGAGAATCTCAAATTTGTCCTCTGAGCTGTCGAAGAGCGAGCTTTGATCAGTAAGTCGTTCCTCTGGGATGTCCCCTCCTGTGACCCAGAACACGGTGAAGCTCCAAAATGTGCTGCTTTGTGGACTGTAATGGAGGGAGGACTCGCTGCCCCCAGCAGCCGTGAGCTCCAGTGTGCTCGCCGCTACAAACTCATTAAACTCCTTAGCTTTGCGTTGGAACACGCCCGCAAGTGTTACTCATTACAGGCTCGTTACAGACGTCCGCCATCTCCTGGCGTAAAACAGCAACTACATTATAGTTATCTCTATGGCGTGTTCATTTCAGCAATATTGCTTGTTGCAATTTAGCCCCTTTGGCCCTTAAAGGGTTAAGTGGTGCTGTGACTAATTAGTGCGTTTTCTGAGCCTGTCGCTTGTTTCTTGACTTTCTTTTGCACTGACTATGTTAGGAAGCCAAATGTAGGCTTCCACAAATAATGTGTCTTCTTCTTCCACTTTGTACAGCGGTCCTTGAACACACCATGTGTGAGGCAGACTGGGACTTAGGTGTGCTTTCCATCGTTCCGTTCACCTCGTCCTTGTTCACCAGCGTTAATGCTGTGCGTAAAGGCACAGACGTGAGGTTTAATAATGCCAGCTCTGTGCTGCTGTGCATTTCTGCTTGGTGCATAATCTCACGCTATACGCGCTCAGTAATGAGCCTCGTATTGAATTCATTTCCTTATTTTTGCACGTTTTGTGCCTTTGTTTTCAAGAGTATTTCTAATTATTACATTTACGTGCAACGTTAGTTGCATTGTACTGATTATGTCTGTGCTGTTGCAAACCAAAGCACAGCGTGAGAGCAGGAGGATCACAGTTCACCACGTCTTACCGCTTGTTTGAAATGAAGCCACCAAACAGAAGAATGAGATGTCTGACACCTCGAAAACCCTAAAACCCTCTCCGTTTTCAATTAGTAGCCTGTGTGTGCAGCTGAAAATGATGGTTTATATAATGTCATATTATATAATATATTTATTAATATACCAAAGATGTCTCAGTGTGTGCTTTATGTTATTTAAGTGTGCAGGTACAGGGGGTCCATGACTTCCAGTCGGATGTCTGAAGGGGTACACGACTGTGAAACGTTTGGGAACCACTGGCCTACACGCCTGAAGACAATTTTAACAACAACCCTCCTCCAAAAAATATACAGTACACACGGACTAATGGCTGCTAATGTAATTGAACCAAATTGAGACCACGCGGTCACGTCCAGCTACAGTGTGGCGTAGTGTTACTCCAGGATGCGAGGACATGGTGACACGTTGTGGCACGACACACAGAAGTAACAGAAAATAACAAAGACGGCTAGGAGGGACAGCCAAGGCAAACATAAAACTCAGCATGGGAGGTGGAAAATGAGAATAATCCCAGGACACAGCTTACATCAAACACCATAATTCCACGGGAAATGAATCGGTGACTAGTAGAATCCCCGGCTGAACTAAATAGAACCCTGATTACAAATCAAAGACAGGTGCGCTCTGTGTAAACATTCTATAGGAAGTCATGTGAAATGAATTCATCTGTTCCAGTAGCGTTATAAAACCTTCTCAGGGTACTCAATCGATCGGAATGGGATCATCGTTGAGCATGAACTGATGAAACCTGCTCACATGAGAGGCGAAACGTTTTCTAAGACAACCTAAGACCAGTCCAGTTGCCATCGACTGAATGTCCTGAGAACACAACGACCTGGATGAATGAGACTATTCGCAGGCATATAAAGCCGTCATTAATGGAACAGGAGGTGTTTAAAGTAACATTTTAACATTCTGCCATTCAATGTTGAATAAAACTAAAATAAAGTAATTTATACCACCTTTTTGAAGACGTCTGCAAACGTGTAAGGCGGGGCGTCAAACTCGTTGTCACCGTGGGCCACATCGCAGTTATGGTTGTCCTCAGAGGGCCACTTTTTATAATTCTATTTTAGACATTTGTTCATAATTAATTATTACATTAATTAATAACTAATAAAAAAGTCATTTTAAATTGGATATGACAACAAATAAGTTTTTTTTCTCAATATTTACAACAAATACATTTAGCAAGAGAGATTGTCTTTTTGATTTAAAAAATATATATTTCTTAGTTTTTTGTTAGTAATATTAATTTTGTTTTTACTTGAATATATCATTTTATTGTAATTAATTTAAATTATTGTAAAAATATGTTTTACATATTAAATTTTTCTATTATTGTAAAAATATTTTTATATTCAAATTGTACTTATTTAAATATATTTATATTAAGTAAAAACAATAAAGCATACATATAAAAATACAATAATGTAAATATAATTTTACAGTAGTATAAAAGTAAAATAATGAAAAATAAAGCTTAACAAAGTAAAGACAAAATTAATATTAATAACAAAGTAATAATAGATATAGAATTTTTTAAAAATAATATTAAAAGAAGTGTCCTTTTGACATGCATTATTTCAAGGCTTTCGCGGGCCACATAAAATGATACGGCGGGCCAAATCCGGCCCCCGGGCCTTGAGTTTGACACCTGTGGTGTAAGGCTTGTCGCTGCTTTGTCGGTGTACAGGCCTACTGTCTAAGAAACATGATAGTCAACATTGTTGGTTTTGAAATAGTGGATCGAGGGCACAGGTGTCAAACTCCAAATCATGAGAATAATGCATGTGTGATGGATGTCTCATATTTTAGCATGAGGCCTACTGATTGGAACAAATACAGTCTTTCTGCTAATATGCGTTCATATCGGACTGATTTGCTAGCGGAACAAACTATGCTTTGTTGTGACTATTTGCTCGTGGCTTGAGCCCTTCCGTCTCTAAAAACAAGTTTCTCCAATGGCGTTTCCACATCACCAGGTTCCGATTTACCCGGAACGCGTCCTTGCACCTGATAATGTTTGTATAACTGCTTCTGTCCTGTCCTTCGGGAGGGGGGGGGAGGGGTCACTCGCGGCAGCCTCTCAACTGTCTGTTTCAACTGTGCTCCCCTTCAGCAGAATAAATAGCCAAACAGACACATCTGTCGTTAAGCAGTTTATTTCTTCTCTTCCACCACAGTTTGGCGTCACGACTAGGATCGCTCGTGGGTCGTTGAGGGGGAAACTCGGGAACCAGTTTCCAACCACACGTGTGAAAAAGTAGAATTGGAGTTTCTTATTTTGTTGTTGTCAAGCAAAACCAAATAATGGTACACTCACGTTTCTGCTCGGCACCTTGACTTCTGATTTTAATGTGAGTAAGTAAATAGATAATGCAAGTCATTCATTCATTTATTTTCCATGCCGCTTGTCCGCACTAGGGTCGCGGGGCTAAGCTGGAGACTAGGCCACCTGACTTCGGGCGAGAGGCGGGGTACACCCTGGAATGACTGCCAGCCATTCGCAAGGCTGAATAATGTAAGTAAAACGGGAGTTACTTCACGACGTACGCGACGTGCCGTGCACTGACGTGGGTTTACTGGTGAGTCAGCTCGGTAAGAAACCATGATGCTGGTCAAGCATTTATCACATTAGCTTCCTTTGTCACTCATGGACAATGGCAACGAAAGCAACATGGAACTAATTGATGTGTAACAACACTTTTATTCCAAATGTTGATCCAAAATTTGGTGGAGAAACGTTAAGAAAGGGACTTAAGAAACCTGACTAATTGCCAGGTGGCACCAGGAAAGACAGAAAGTGACAATATGCTTCAGGAAATTGTTGTCAAATGGGTTTGTGGCTCCAAGTGGGTTTAAATTTGGTGGGAACGGGCCCCAAACGGCTTTTTTGATGCTAAAGGTCACCGACCCCGGGTCTACAGTTTCCTTAGATAGTTTCAATGTTTTTGTAGTCCTAAAAGTCAATATTCTGTGGGTCTTGATAGTTCAGCGGAAATTCCCCAAAACGCTGGCAGTCAATGAGTTGATTGATATTGAAATACAAGTGATATGTTGCATTCTGGCCACTAGGCGGCATTGATGACACAAAACATTGAGACTTGTCTGACATGATAGAGTGGAAGAAAAGGTTTCCTCCCATTCCCTGTGGAAGTGGTAAGTTTTTGGCTTCTTAAGTTTAGAAGAAATAGAAAATTTGAGGCTAACTGCTTAGCGCGCTAGCTTGCTAGCTCGCGGCCATCTCAAGCCCCTGCAGCATAAGAGTTGCGCAATGTGTTGTAAACAATGACTAATAGGATTGTAAAGGTGACTATAGGGGTGTTATTTCACGTCTACATGGCTCTAATGATGTTAAAAACCGTGTCTGCTCTAAGTACAAAAATATTCCATTTATTAACATTAACATTATTAACAACTATATCACGGAAATTCATTTATCAAGGTCGGGTCTGGAAACAATTAACCGCTAACAACGAGGGACGACTGCAGTCACATAAAAAAGCCTGTTTTCAGTGTCCTAGGATGCATTTGTTTTTTTTTTTTAGATGCAAGTCTAAAGCACATGCTTTTGAAAATACCAAGTCTTCCCACTCGTAGAGCGCCGCACACATTATGCCCATTTTAATTAGATCCAAGATACAGTTTGCAAAATAAAAGCAGTTTGCAGTCTGAACTCAAAGTCAGTAAGTAACATGTGCTACGAGTCCCTCGTTCACTTGATTCTTTCCTCTTAGTGTTTTTAAATGTTTCTGGACTCTGCGCAGGCTGTGCTGTGTGAAATGATTTGCCTCTTCTCCCCTCGTCTCTCAGCAGTCCTGTGTGGAGACGTCCAAATCTGATCATTAAAAAGTATTCTATCATTTTTGAAGGTCATTAGCCATCTGCCGTAGCGGTAATAAAACGTATTTCCCCCCCGCACATGGATTCCAATAAGACTTCAGATGCCAAATTTGAATATTTTTACTGCCCTCTTGGAGGCACGGCACCAAATGTGAGCCAGTCAACTGCAACGCGGTTTCAAATGTCAGTCGCACAGGCTGCACACAGCGGCTGAAACTCGTGAGTGCTTTAACGACCACGGGACAAAAATCCACACTTCCGAAATTCACTGGGGTGTTTCAGGCTGACGAGGACGGCGGGCAAGGACAGAGGGAAGGAAGGAAGCAGAGCCTAGAGCTCATCCTAATCCACCCACATGCATGTTAGCTCTCATTTTACCCAGGAGAGCTCTTAAGGCTTATCAAGACAGATATGCAGTCTAAGCCAGCACTGATTATGTTTAATTAAGAATCACTTGTGAATGCTCTCTGTGGATGTAACAACTCACTAACAGAGGATAACACGCCTTCTGGGTCATTTTTAGAGATGCCTCGTGTGACCATGATAGGCAAATAAATGAGGATTCCTGAGCCGATGCCAAAAAGAAAAAGAGAGATCAAACACGCCGTCATATCCAGTTAACATTTCTAACCTTTCATTAAAAAAAAAACACACAAAAAAACCCACTATAATCGCATTACCAGTGGAAATATGAAAACAAATCCTTTAATTTCCATTTACAAGTGGAATTAGCACAGTTTTTTTCAATGTAAACAGGAAATACAATTAATTTCCTCGTGCATTATTTAGGATCCACTTCAAATAAAGCAATCAATTAAACTTCAGACAGCATTTTGAAATGCACTTTATCGTTTCCTCGTATGATAATATTAATTGCTTCTCTGTGTTCACGTTTGAAGAAAAAAAAAAAAAGAGCGTCCCAGTTCATGCGCTCCCCAAAGAGACTCTCAGATAATGTTTTAAACCATGTGATTGTCATTTTTACATCACAGCTGGTGGCAAGATTACGGTATGAATTTGATAACAAAGTTGTATTGCTATATTGAGAGTTGGCATTTATCGTTTATCGTAGGAGTTTGGCCATTTTGGTTATCTTCAGCGAGTATGCTATTCTAGCATGATAGTCTTTTAGAATGTGACTAATGTTAGCATTGTAGCTCGCACAGCTATGCTAATGTTTGTCTCCGCTTGTCCCTCTCCGTTATGTTGCGTACTTGTATGTGATATATGGCACCTGTTACGGTGGACAAGTGCAGAATGTACCTGCAAAAAGTACACAATAGCGCTTCTTGGAGCCACGCTCGGACAAACACGGCTCATTAGCATTAAAGCGCCAGACGCCGTGTTCTCAGTTGGGCTTCCTAAAAACACACAAACTATCTCAATTCCAATACCAACGCTCGATTTGGACTACACGCTTTGAATACACTATTGTGAGACCTCTGACCCTGGTTTAAAATGATTGAAAAATAGTATAATAAGGGACCTTTATAACATTCCTTCAGCTGTGAGATGCAAATGTGTCTATAAATATGAATCACTGCATAAACAGCTCCAAGAGAAAGAAGACTAACCAATAAAAAGTGCTTTATTCAAACAGCAAAATGTTATGCGCACCATTCTCAATATTACCATCAAACGATCACGCCATAAAATATTTCATTTCCTTGACTTTTATCCATCTTATTCAGTAGCTCACTTGGGTAACCCCTGGCGACGGAATTTAGGATATCATTCCTAAATCACTCCATCAATTTCCAAAGGATTTATGAGGATGAGCTCGGCGGCCAAACGTGTCATAGTCACGCCGTATTCCTTTGGTGCTTTACGATCCGTGAAATGGACTCGGGACGCGTTGGTCTTTCTCCTGTGCGGAGAGGAGAAGGGGCCCGCATGAGGAGGAGGAGGATGGCCGGAGACAGACAGAGAAGAGTTGGTGTTATCAACTCTGTCACACACTCAATCAGCATGACTGACGGTCTAACAATGTCAAGTTACACTATCAGGGGCGGTGCTCGCTGGCGAGGTTCGTTCCCTTCTGTTTGTCTTTGGCTGTGGCCCCGTCTTTATCGTAATGCTCCTGGGTTTTTTTGTTTTGTCTTTTTTTTTGCAGGTTGAATAGAAATCGCGCCCACACAGCGTCGGATCGGGAACGAATCACGAGTTAAAAACGGCTCTGCAGGTTTTTTTGTTGCTAAGTTGACTTACTAAAATAAATTTCTAATTATAAAATACAAAAACAACGATTCATCTCAGTTGGACAAAAAGGTCCATTGTGTGCGTTATGGGCGGCACACGCGGGAGACGACAAACGGCTGCGACTGGCCAAACTCATCGCCAACGCGTCGCAAACCTCGCACACGGGAGGCAACGAGTGTCTGCGACCAGCGACACCCGTGAGAGACGTGTTCACATCCAGAGCGAATGGTACGAGTCTCCCACGGTTTTGATTGGCTGTCAGGTGTGGAGGGGATTTGGGGGTATCAGAGTAGTTCAGAGGAGGAAACGCGCCCGGTGTTGATCGGGTACTCTTGCTAGGTATTGAAGATCAATGAAACTCCCGTTGATTGGTCCTCGTCTGGGCGACAGCGATGAAAACTTGACAATTTTTCAACTTTCTGGAGATCGCGTCGCAAGCCTGCGCGATAGGCCGATTATCGCGTGTCACCGTCCAACCCAGCGCCACGCGATAATCGCCCTATCGCGCAGGTTCCATTGAAAATGAATGGAGTAGAGGCGATGCCGCCTCCCGTGTGTGGCGCCCATTATTTCAACTACAGTCATCTCTCGCCACTTCGCAGTTTTTGTGGCTTCTCTCTAATCACGGGTTTTCCCTGTTTTGCGTTTGACTACGGCCTATTATTGGTGAAAAAATAATTATATTTCACCAGATTTTGCGTATTCATGGCCCAAATTAAGACTTTTCACGCATAAAAATGGCTCAATGAAAGAAAATACAAATATAAGGCATTCAGAAGTCCCCTTCAAAGGTGTACTATGTAGTATTGTACGCTGGTCACGAGGTGTAACAACGTTACATTGATAAGGTACTCTCCCAATGTTATCGTGTGAGTCTATGTTATGTCTTATTTATGTTTTTCTTATTATGTTTACTATATTGGGTAATATGAGTGTAAATGTGACTATAGGGGTGTTATTTCATGTCTAGATGACTCTAATAATGTTTAAAAACGAATTTAGAAGGTTGTAAACAAGTTTTCTGTGCTCTAAATAAAACATAATTAAAATATTCCATTCATAAGTAAGGAATCCTACTCTGTGGGAATTCACTTATCACGGTCGGGTCTGGAACCAGTTAACTGCGACAAACGAGGGATTACTGTAGCCAAACATAACTTCAAATGTTCATAACTAAAAGAAAAAGCAGCAGCCCAGGTTCTGGTAGTCCTTCATGAAGATTGGCATTTAGAAACACAAAGTGCCTCAGTTTCACCTTTCCAGCTCGCGTGTGTGTGTAACCCCTCCCTCCCACTTCTGCTTAGTGTCAGCACACACGGCACCGCACACTTTGAGCCATCACTTGCGGCGTTTACGGGAAAAAAAACCCCAACAAAACACGACAGCTTGGTAGCTTCAAAATGCCAGCTCTAAGAGTCGTTTCGTTCCCAAACGACCCATCAGTACTTTTAGGTTTTCACTGTTAGAACAGAATATTGTCCCTCTGCCTTGAACAGGACATGCTGAAGGCTGGACTGGAGCCAGTTTAGCCTAGCCAGTTTAAACTAATATCCCAAACAAGTTAAAATGGACAGGTTTACACCCATTGTGCCACCTCTTTGATAGAAGTTCTAAAAGAAGCGGAACAGGGTTCCTCTTCAGAGAACGATTGGACTTTGCTGAAACTTTGTTGGCCGCTATTCGCCCTCTCCAGAGCTGGCATTGCAATTATTTGTATCTACTTCACTTTGAATTTGATTGTAAACTGTCCTTGAGACACCAGGATGCATTTCACAGCTGTTAGAATAAAATAACCTGGGGAGTCTTTCACCCTGTAAAAGGCTCCGCCATGTTTGACCCATGATGTGGTATGCTTTGGACCATGAACGTTTGTCTTCCAAGCGTTCTAATACCGACTTGCATCAGGCCTTGGTTTTGTCTGCCGAGAGAAAAATCGATCCCAGAACATGAGGTACTTTTTGGACTTTTTCTTGGCTGTTGTGGATGTTGTGAAGAGCTTTTTTGTACCAAAAAAAAAGGATCGTGCAATCATCCACTTCACTTGTCTTGTTTTGTTTCATAGCCTTCCCAGCCTTGTTGTTGCCAAGTTGTTGAGCTCGCCAGGGTTTTTGTTTTTTAACCGTGGATTTGGACGCATCTTTATGTTATTTTCTATTTCTCTAATAGATGGTTAAATATCACAAAGGACGGTGAACAATACTTATTTTTGGAAGATTTTGTACTATGTTAGATCAATTTGCTCATCCTAAGCGAAAAGATAAGACGACCCTGAGTGTAAGACAACCCTATTTTTCAAGAAAACATATTTTTTGTGGCATAAAAAGTGCAAAACATGATTTCAATATCAGCTTGCAATGAAACAGGATATCATATTTCTGCTTCATTGATGGTTACGTTAAAATAGGCATCATAACACTTCTGTTGTTTGCTTACCTGCCCAAACGTTGTGCACGTGAGCGACAGAAAGAAAAGCTCTGGCTCACTTGCGGAGAAGTCGCTTGGCGCCACCTGCTGGCTTGCATGTATCAACCTCCAGACTGTGAGTGCAAGACGACCACCTTTTTTTTAGACGTTTGAGGGTAGCGCCAATCAAAGAGCTGCCAAATACCAACTCAATATTTCAACCTCATATCACCTTTCGCTGCTTCATTGATTGCGAGTAACAAGAAAATGGACTGCACCTTATTAACCGCTTGTGAGTCAATTGGCCAAATGCTTTTTTAGCCGCTGAAAATGGGCGTACCGCTTAAAAGAATTCCTAATTCAAGAGTGGTTAATGCCAGGGACGTATACTTCTCGGCCTTCATCTCCAGGTGTGAAAGACACCAGCATGTGTGGATGAGAGTGACTCACCCTCTAGTCTATTAGTATGTGTGTTCTTTGCAAGGTGCTCATTTGACTGTTAAGTGCCTCAATGTTGAGATGTTGAAGGAAAGCAGCCAGTGAGAGCCAGCAACAGCCTCTGAAATGCAGCCGATTTGTCTCCATTTGCCCATCAAAGCACTGTGAGCATCACTGTGATCCATTCAGTGGACGTCTGCGGGTGAAGATGACTTCATTGAGCCACGAAGACGGGATGTGACACATCAGTGGGAGGGTCGGGGGGGGGGTCCGCCTCACATGTGGGGGCGCCGATGGAAAGTGGAAGCAAAGGGAGCGTTGGCGAGAGTGTGTAAAAGTCACCTGAATTGAGAGTAATGAATCCAGAGAGAGGAGAAGACATGTCTTTCATCTTCAGAACAACTTGAGCCACTCTTTCTTCATCATGGCGTGAAAAAAAAGTGCATCCTCGGAGCACGGATGCCTTTAGCTGCAGCAAGGAAAGACAGTTTTCAAAGAAGATATTCAACCACTTCACCTCCTGGTTCCACTTTTCACTGCCCTCCGGTGTTTTGAAGCGGATGAGAACGCAGCAGACACACACATTGACGCCGCAAAGACAATTATTTACGTTGTAACTATCCCTTTAATTGAGCTTGATTTAATGCGAGGGAAAGTGAAGTGTACGTCAGTGCTTCTCAAATACTGGGGCGCGCCACTACCCCTCTGGGGCATGGGGCAAGGTAGCGGGGGGGACTTTCACTATCAGTGTTGTTCGGCCATTTTACCAAAGCGGGAACCACCCTGTAATTCTTTCAATTGTGAGATAAGTCCAAAATTAAATTTAACGATTTCTTCTATTTGGAGTGAATATTGATAGTGATAGCGATTTCAACGACAGCGCTGGAGGGAACGGTCGGCCAGTGACGTCCAAGTGGTCTTTGAAGTGAAACTGAGGTCCTCTTCCGCATAAGCCTTCTGCCGAGGCATTGCCAATGATTAGGAGACATCTTGTTAACTGTTTGTTGGGGTGTTGGTCTGATCCGGTTTCAACCAGTCCTAGCTAGGTGACTGGGCCAGGAGACAGGAAGGTGACTCATACACTCCTGATCAAAAACTTAAGACCAGTTGAAAAATTGCTGGAATTTGCATTTTGCACATTTGGATCTTAATGAGGTTTTAAGCAGCGCTACGATATGCAAAAGCAAGAAGGGGAAGTGAGACAAAAAGCACTTTGAAAAAGTAATTTATAGAAAACAACAATTAAACTGAAATAGGCTGTTTATCAGCTGATCAAACGTTTAGGACCACAGGGTACAAAAGCCCAAATCTGCTCAAAATGTTCATTTTCTGTCAGGCATTCAGACTGTCATGCCCTCCTGATGGCTAAAGCTAAGAAGCTTTCTCTTTTTGAACGTGGTCGGACTGTCAAGCTGCATAAGCAAGGCTTCTCGCTTGCTGCTGAGGTTGGGCGCAGTAAGACATCGAGGGAAAGGCTTCTTGAGACGTCATCTGTACTTCTGCAACGTCATCTTGGTTGTTCCAAGTGAAAGGCCTTTCGATCGTGTGTTATCACGCAAATAAGCGCAACTATATTGCAGCACTTTTCCAAAACCAAGTGTAAAGTGTTCCATTCTTAACGTTCTGCGCCTGCTAATGTTTGGTGCCCACTTCCCAGCTCAGCAGACAGCGAACAGACAGAATCGCGGAAGCGGCCATTAAATACGTAATCTACCGTTTGTGTGGGGGAATCCTCAATGGTGGCGGCATCTCCTCACAAACAATAACCCGCCCCCTCCTGAACCGAACATATTGAATCGGCCACCTGAAATATCGGCTTAGTTGGCGAAAAAACACTAAAACTCATCTCTTACTCGTCACTGAGCGTGAGTGGAAGCTGGCTGGTTTAGCTTAGTTAGCAGTGCACGCTAGTCAGTGACGTGCAGTCAGACATCGGCAACTACAACCTCCTTAACCACAAGCACGGACATTACAGTTTGTTGAGGATTTTGTAGCAATATGTGCAGAGGCTGACATCCCATTTGAAAAGTTAGCGAAGAAATGATCGCATCGATAAATGTAAACATTTTTGCATTTAATTAACGGGCATTTTATTCACTGACAAACAGAGCACACACTATAGTGGTACAATAAGTGTAAAAGGCAAAAAATCACTAAAAAAAAATTAAGATGCATAAAAAAGGAATTTGGAAAAAAACAAAACAAGAATTTCATCGGACCTGAAACAGGTTCTCAATAAAGACGTTGAGTTCCATTTCAGAGACTTTAGCTTTTTTAGACTTTTATCAAACTGAACATACAGAAATAAAGCATTTCAATTATGGCTCACATAACGTACAAATAATTTCTCTGTGACATGCAACATGAACAAAACGTGTTCCAACAAATGTGCTAGCTCGATGCTAATTTACATTGGAGATCCCGTACGCGCGCTAGCGATTAGCATGAGCGATTTACCTGGCAATTTCAATCTCCTCCAAATATGACAACCGATTAGAAAGGCAATCACAGAGACGGAATGGAAGCATCAGGTATGAACTATACTACTCAGAAAAAAGGGACCACGAAAAAAATATTTTTCGATGAGATAGTATATTTTCTTCAGAACGGAAATCTGTTATTAAACCATTGAGGACTGGATTCAGAATCATTCTCAATATCAAGGTGGAAAATGAGATCTGTGAATTCCCTCACTTCGAATGTGAGTTACTCGTGTGTGCGCCTGGTTTCTTCTCCCTGCAAAGCCTGGGCATGCTGCTGAATAGAGAAGTGATGGTCTCCTGAGGGATTTCCCCCCAGACCTGTTTAAGCTCATCAGCCAGCTCCTGGACCGGATGACAGTACAGCAAGGTGGCGGTAGATGCAATGATATACTGTATGATGCTCAAGACACGCTAGATTGGATTCAGGTCTGGAGAACAAGCGGACCAGTCAATAGCGTCAATGACTCTATCAACCTGAACACTCTGTAGCCACAGGAAGGAGGGATCTCCACCTCTCCTGGTGTAATGGCCTGTCTCCTCGTATTGTCTCCGTGCTCTTGAGAATATAGCGGGAGACACACGTGGTCATGGCTTATGTGGATGAGCCATCTTGGAGGAGCCGCACTGCAACTTTTAGACACTGCGTATTTTCATCTCACGCTACCACAAAGCACGATGGTTATTACTTCCTGCCTGGTCAGGTTGACATCCCAGAAGTGTGATTGGAGTTACACTGTGATGATTACGTCTTTGGATGTTTTTGGTTGCCCGTATTATTATAACAGCTCTGCCAAACAACAAATGCAATGAGCAGCGTTTTTTTCAACCAAAAATATCAGAACACCGCCACGGGCTGGCATATGTTAACAGTGGTTCCGGAGAACAGATTGTACAAAAACAGCATGTACTGCATCAATAGTTAAAAGGACAAAGTATTGGAGCTGCTCTTCGGTGGTGGAGAGATCTTCCAGAACGAAAGGATTTAAAAACGGATGCTATGGTTGAGCTGGTGAGTAGAATCATACTCTTTTGTAGCATACCATTACATTGTTACTGATTGATATCATGTCCAAAAATATACATAATTAAGGAAATTGTACATATTTGTTGCCTAAATTAAGCATTTTCAAGCAGATGGCTAAATGAACTAAAATACAAATGCAAGCCATTAAGAAGGCACATTGAAATTGTACATGTAGTATTTTACATTGGCCACTAGGTGTCAGCAATGGTCAGCAGATGATTGCCGGAACAACAGGCTTTTATTGCAGGTTTTAATGATCTCACAACAGGCACACTTAATAGTAGCATAACAATAATAATGATGATAATAACACGGACTACTGTTAATTAGAAACGTGCACTTCACTCACTAACCGTGCAACAAAAAATATCAGTAAGGATAATCCATAATGCCACTTACAGAGAACATACAAAGCCTTTATTCCTAAAATCACAATTTTTAAAAATTTGCTGATCTGGTAAAGGTTGTAGAGCCATTTCTAAAGCTTTGGGACTCCAGCAAACCACAATGGGAGCCATGGAAAACATGGAACAGTGGTGAACCTTCCCAGGAGTGGCCGGCCAACCAAAATTACCCCAAGAGCACAGCAACAATTCATCCAAAAGGTCACAAAAGACCCCACAACTACATCTAAAGAACTGCAGGCCTTACTTGCCTCAGTTAAGGTCAGTGTTCATGACTCCACCATAACAAAGGCTTCTCTCAATTTTGCCAGAAAACATCTTGATGATCCCCAAGACCTTTGGGAAAATACTCTGTGGTCTGACAAGACAAATTTGAACTTTTTGGAAGGTGTGTGTCCCATTACATGTGGTGTAAAAGTAACGGTGCATTTCAGAAAAAGAGCATCCTACCAACAGTAAAATATGGTGGTGGTAGTGTGATGGTCTGGGGTTGTTTTGCTGCTTGCTGTGATAAATGGAATCATGAATTCTGCCGTCTGCCAAAACATCCTGAAGGAGAATGTCCGGCCATCTGTACGTGACCTCAAGCTGAAACCAACTTGGGTTCTGCAGCAGGACAATGATCCAAAACACACCAGCAAGTCCACCTCTGAATGGCTGAAGAAAAACAAAATGAAGACTTTGGAGTGGCCTAGTCAAAGTCCTGACCTGAATCCTATTGAGATGCTGTGGCATGCTGTAAAACCCTCGAGCAACAATTACAAAGAGTGGGCCAATTACAAAAAGACTCATTGCAAGTTATCGCAAACGTTTGATTGCAGTTGTTGCTGCTAAGGGTGGACCAACCACTTATTAGGTTGAGGGGGCAATCACTTTTTCACACAGGGCCATCCATATAGGTTTGTATATTTTCTCCATTAATAATGAAACGTTTCATTTAAAAACTGTATTTTGTGTCCACCCGTGTTGTCATTGACTAATAATTAAATTAGTTTGATCTGAAACATTTAAGTGTGACAAACATGCAAAAGAATTGTGGCGTAACTGTGTTAGTTAGCAAAGAACTACTGACTCAACCACTGATGACATAATAGATGGGCGACGGAGCTGACTTACGGTTCCTCTTTGCATGCGATAGCAAGCTAATATAGGCTGTTAACAAGGATAAAAATACCTTTGAAAACACAGTTGGACTCACGCAATGCATTAATAACACAAGACGCGCGCCATTTTGTATGCTAACCGGGAAATGTACGCAAATCGAGGCAAAATTTTTGCCTAAATTTGTTATGTTGACTGAAGAACATGCTAACCGTACGTTCAAATGCTAGCGCCTTTGTTAGAGTACCCAACCAAGACCGACAGCACCTGTAATGTAGAGGCTCGTACAAACACTGCACATAGCTATGAACAATATTCAAGCTGGTCCACCAGTCTTGTAGGTTTTCTGCGGTTACCATGTCAACGACACACAGGCTATTCTCCATGCTCCAAGCCATCAATACAATCATTTCTGAGGCTATTATTTTCAGGTAGAATTCCTTGTGTAAACTGATTGGTTTCTCTTCAAGGTCTTATGGTGGATATCAGGATAAGAGCTTCAAAAAAAAGAAGCAGGTGCCTACGATATTAAAGAATAATACAATAATCCTAAAACAAATTCAAGTTGTGACCGGTCGTCAATGCCGTCACATGAACACTGCGGTCTCTCAGTCGCTGCATTTGCAAGCAGCTGCAGGCAACTGACTGAGACCCACAGAGAGAACTGCAGCTGTCAAAATGAAAGCAAAGACTTTTGCAAATAGACTAGCAGATAAAAGACAACAGATTTGACATATTTATCACATGGTTTGGCGTTCACTTTCACTTTGATGGGCCTGGGAATTTTGCTGCAGTGGCTAAATGAGCCTGCAGCTCTTACTTTGGTTTACTTGCAGAAGGATTTTCTCCACTCAAAATTAGATAACATCAACGTGTCTCATCAGGGATTTTAGGTTACATAACCGGGAGATAAAGCGGGGAGGTCATCTTCATGGACACCGTGTGAAAAACCAATGATTCTGTAGCTTGTGTGAAGTGAGTACACCCCTCACATTTCAGCAACCCAAACACACCTCCACGATGTCAACCCCCTTGCTGAGTAAGCCGAAGGTGAAAGTGATGGAGTGGACAAGCGTGTCTCCTCCAGACCTGAACCCAATTGAGCGCCTGTGGGCAAGGTGGAGGAATGCAATCCTCTGTGATGTCATCATGGGGGATTGGAAGATCATTCCGGTCACAAACCTTTGAGTTATTTTCCGTACTGACGTGCGATACCACTGATTTCGTTTCCAATCTGATACTGAGTAGAATTCAGGCTTGTATCAGCGATACTGTTGCAAATTCAACCGATGTGTCTGGTAGCTTTTAAAAAGCAGTGTATTTCATATCATAGCATAAAGAATCCAAGACATTAATTAATTTATGAATGAAATAGACTATTAATTTACATAAATGAATAATGCCATAATTAACGTAAGTCATTCATTTAATTTTAACCCTGAAGTATATTAAGTGATTTACAATATAGCCAAGCTAATATCAAACAACAGAAAAATCAAGGTCAAGGTAAAGTGTATTATCCCCGAGGGCCAGCAGTATCACACGGACAACAAACCAACAATAAATACGATATTTAAAACAATAAACAGCACTAACATTACAAAGAATTATTCAACAGAACAATGGCTGCCGGAACCAAAGAATTCCTCTACATTTAGGAACACTGTATCTGCGACCTGATGCAAGCAACCTGAACTCACCATGCAAGGAATGACTGGGATCATCAAGGACTGACTGAGCCTTCTTCAGAGGTCACTGGTCTAGCACCGATCCAAGATATCTATACTGCTGAACCACCTCAACAGCCTGGTCTTTAATGAAGACTGTGGGATTCTTCCTATAATCTACAATCATCTCTTTGGTTTTGGACACGTTCACCTTTAAAAAAGGACGTGGAACTCAGACACTACAGGGCCTTGATCAGGGTCATCATCCCTGAGAAGAGATACAATCACAGAGTCATCTGCAAACTTGAGGACATGCCACCCCGGGTATAGAGTTTGGCACTTGTTAGTATGCAACACAAATAAAAGAAGGGAGAGGACGCAAACAGGGGACAGTGTCACGTTCGTCAGTGACCTGTCTTCGTGCTCTAGGTTGCTCTAGCTCCTGCCTTCTCCTGGCCTGTGTTTTTTCCCTTGCAGTCACACCTTGAGCGGGCTGGAGGCGGGGACGCTGGGCACACCTGTTACTGATTACTCGCCATCCATTTAAGCTGACTGCTTACAGCTGGACGCTGCTGGTTCTTTGGTTTTGACAAACCGCCGCCTGCTTACACGTGGACACCTACCACGCTGCCAGCCTTTTCCCTGTTTCTGGTTTTCTAGCCAGGCTAGCCCAGCTGTACCCAGCTACCCAGCCAGCTCCTTCTATTGTGTTCTTGGACTATTTCATGGTGACTCTTAGTTTTGCCTTTTCTGCACCATCGCCTTCTGTTACTCTGTTGGATTTTGCCTGCACACTTGCATTAAAGTGTTAAACGACGTCTAAAGCTCCCTGCCTCTGCTTCTGGGGCCCCAACCCCATCCCCACTCGTCACAGAAAGAACCAGCCAAAGGGATTATGGACCCCGCAGAGTCTGAGCCCGTAAAACTGGCACTACGCCACCAGGCGCAACGCCTGGGCAAGCAGGAAGAACAGTTAAACGCTTTAGGTGCGTGTGTAAAAGACATGTCAGACAGACAAGACACCCGTATGCATGCTCTGGAGGCTCAACTTTCCGCTCTCTTGACTGTCCTGCAACACGACGCCTCAGCCACGGCGCCACCAGCTAACTCAGAAACACCCACCGACCTCCCACCCACGTCCGACGCCAACTCACCTGCATGCGGCCCGCTGCTGTCCAAGCCTGAAAGGTTCTCCGGAGATTCTGGCGACGTAAGATCTTTCCTCACTCAATGTGAATTGCACTTCGAGCTTCAAGTGGCAGTTTTCCGCTCCGAGCGAGCACGGGTCGCCTTCGTCACGTCCCACCTAACCGGAAGGGCAGGAGCGTGGGCCACGGCGGAGTGGAGTCGCCGATCTTCCATCTGCTCATCCTACGCCGCCTTCGCCAAAGCCATGGAACAGGTATTCCAGCGGACCCCCCCCGGCCGCGAAGCGGCGCGCTCTCTGCTACGCCTACGGCAGGGACGCCGCAGCGTAATGGATTACGCCATCGAGTTCTGCGCGCTCGCGGCGGAGAGCGACTGGAACGCCCCTGCTCTGCTAGACGTCTGCTTCGACGGGCTCGCCGACACCATCAAGGACCAGATGATCCCTCTGGAGGCTCCTGCGAACCTCGATGACCTCATCGCGTTGGCGATCCGCATTGAGAGGCGACTCAACGATCGCAAGGCGGACAAGGGACGCTCAACACCTGGACACGGCCAGGGCGGATACCCTGCTCACCAGAACCCGCCTCGCCAGTCCACTCTCGACTCTCCTCCGGCACCAAGGTTTGACGAGCCCATGCAGCTGGGAGGAAGTCGCCTCACACCCGCCGAGAGGAGCCGGCGTAGACTTCTACGCCTATGCATCTACTGCGGCCAGGATGGTCACACCATCTCCCGCTGTCCTGTCCGCCCCGACAGCCCACGTACTCAAGCTTCCCATCCCAGCCCTCCACGCTCTCCCATGGACACGCCCCCTGGCGCTACTTCCTCATCGGACACGGCGGGCAGACTACAACTCCCAGGTACACTCTCCTGGTCTGACGGACAAATAGATGTTTACACTTTCATTGATTCCGGAGCAGATGATAGCTTTGTTGACGAGTCCTTTGTTACACAATTTAGCATTCCTGTAACTAAACTACCTGTGTCCAAAGTAGTGCACACCCTTGATGGGCGCCACCTAGCGACCGTTACACACCAAACCGTTCCACTTTTTCTCCGTATCTCAGGTAATCATCTTGAATCTATGCACTTTTACGTCATTCCTTCCCGCGCGGCACCCGTTGTGCTCGGGCTTACATGGCTACTTAAACACAACCCACACATTGACTGGGCTAAGTCTACCATTATTAACTGGAGTGTTTTCTGTCATTCTCACTGTCTTAAATCCGCATGCCCACGCTCTTCGCCCGCGCATGTAAGGCCACCTGAAAAGATTGACCTTTCCTCCATTCCCCCTGTTTATCACGACCTTCGGGAGGTATTTAGCAGTGAGAGAGCCCAGTCACTTCCTCCTCACCGGCCATATGACTGCGCCATTGAACTCCTCCCAGGTGCTGCGTTGCCATCCGCTCGGCTATATAACATCTCCAAACCTGAGAGGGAAGCCTTGGAGCAATACATCTCCACCTCTCTTGCGGCCGGCCTCATTCGCCCCTCCTCGTCACCATTAGCTGCTGGATTTTTTTTTGTTGATAAAAAGGACAAATCTCTACGACCTTGTGTCGACTACCGCTCACTCAATGATATTACTGTTAAGAACAAATACCCTCTGCCATTACTGGACTCTGCCTTTAACCCCCTTCATACTGCTAAAATATTTTCCAAGCTCGATCTCCGTTGCGCCTACCATCTGGTTCGCATCCGAGAGGGCGATGAATGGAAAACTGCGTTTAATACTCCCCTCGGACATTTCGAATATTTGGTCATGCCCTTTGGGCTCACCAACGCCCCTGCCGTTTTTCAGAGTTTTATAAATGATGTCCTTCGGGATATGCTCGGCCGATTTATTTTTGTCTATTTAGACGACATACTCATTTTCTCCTCCTCACTTGAGGAACACATTCAACACGTTCGGTTGGTCCTCCAAAGGCTACTAGAAAACAAATTATTTGTCAAGGCAGAGAAGTGCTCTTTCCACACCCCTACAGTTTCCTTCCTGGGCTTCATTGTGGAACGTGGTCAACTTAGTCCCGACCCGGCCAAGATTCAGGCTGTGGTCGATTGGCCCGTTCCTACATCAAGGAAGCTCCTTCAAAGGTTCCTAGGCTTTGCCAACTTCTATCGTCGGTTCATTAGAAACTTCAGCCGTGTCACAGAACCTTTGACGAAGCTCACATCTGTTAAAACCCCTTTTTCATGGTCCCCAGAGGCTGATTCAGCATTTACTAAGCTAAAATCTTTATTTACTACTGCTCCTGTGCTTATTCACCCCAACCCCTCTTCTCAATTTGTCGTCGAAGTTGACGCCTCTGACACAGGCGTAGGGGCCGTCCTCTCCCAACGCTCGACCACCGACCAGAAGCTGCACCCCTGCGCCTTCTTCTCTCGTCGCCTGACCCCTGCGGAACGCAACTATGACATTGGCAACAGGGAGTTATTGGCCGTTATCTTAGCGCTGCAGGAGTGGAGGCACTGGCTGGAGGGCTCGGAGCTCCCCTTTATTGTGCACACGGACCACAAGAACCTGGCATACCTGCGCGCGGCCCGGCGCCTCAACCCCCGACAGGCACGGTGGGCCCTTTTCCTCACCCGGTTTAACTTCACCTTGACTTACCGCCCGGGCTCTCTGAACAGCAAACCAGACGCTCTCTCCCGACTACATTCTCCTCTCCCAGAGGAACCCCGCCAGGAATTTATCATCCCACAGTCCCGTATTCTTGGTGTCCTTCAGTGGGATATTGAGAAGCAGGTGGCCAACGCTATCAAGGAAGTCACTGCTCCTGAAGGATGCCCTGCTAACCGGCTGTTTGTCATCCCGAAACTTCGCCCCGATGTCCTTCAGTGGGCACACGAGTCAAAGATGGCGTGCCACCCTGGAGTCTCCCGCACCACGTTCCTCCTGTCGCAGCGATTCTGGTGGCCCTCCCTTCGAGCTGATGTCCGGGAATTCGTGGCCGCCTGTCCCATTTGCGCCCGGAACAAGTCGTCTCACCAGGCCCCGGCGGGCCTTCTCCGGCCGCTTCCCATCCCCTCCCGCCCTTGGTCCCACATTGCACTGGATTTTGTTACAGGACTACCCCCATCCAACGGCAAGACAGTCATCCTCACTATAGTGGACCGCTTCTCCAAGATGGCTCACTTCGTCGCACTCCCCAAGCTCCCTTCAGCACTCGAAACTTCGGACCTACTTGTTTCCCATGCCTTCCGACTCCATGGTATCCCCCTGGACGTGGTCTCGGACAGGGGGCCGCAATTTACATCGGCAGTCTGGAAGGCTTTCTGTAAATCCCTTGGAGCCTCGCCCAGCTTGTCCTCAGGCTATCACCCCCAGACCAATGGTCAAACTGAACGAGCCAACCAGGATTTGGAGGCCGCCATCCGCTGCGTCTGCCATCTACAACCCGCCTCCTGGTCCTTCAACTTACCATGGATCGAATATGCACGCAACACCCTTATCAGCGCTGCCACGGGCCTCTCTCCATTTCACGTGGCTTATGGATACCAACCCCCGGCGTTCCCCTCGCTAGAGTCGGAAGTGGCAGTCCCCTCCGTTGATGCACACCTGCGCCGCGCTCGCCGGGCCTGGCGCAACACGCGAGCTGCCCTCGCACGGACCTCTACACGCAATCAGCGTTTAGCCAACCGCCACCGCTCGATTGCTCCTGAGTACAAGCCGGGACAAAGGGTGTGGCTATCATCCCGCGACTTACCTCTCCACACTGAATCTAAGAAGCTTCAACCCAGATACATCGGCCCTTACCCCATTGAACGTGTCCTGAACCCCTCCTCGGTCCTGCTCCGCCTCCCTGAATCCCTCAAGATACACCCGGCATTCCACGTCTCCCTCCTGAAGCCCGTCTCCTCCAGCGCCCTTAGCCCTCCGGAGGTGCCTCCTCCTCCTCCCAGGTTGGTTGACGGCCACCCAGCATTTACGGTCAAGGCCATTTTGGATGTGAGAAGAAGGGGCAGGGGTTTCCAGTATTTAGTGGACTGGGAGGGGTACGGCCCTGAGGATCGCTCGTGGATCTCCCGGTCTCTCATCCTGGACCCCACTCTTCTCTCGGACTTTTATAGTCAGTTCCCTGAGAAGCCAGGTAAGCCGCCAGGTGGCGTCCATTAAGGGGGGGGTACTGTCACGTTCGTCAGTGACCTGTCTTCGTGCTCTAGGTTGCTCTAGCTCCTGCCTTCTCCTGGCCTGTGTTTTTTCCCTTGCAGTCACACCTTGAGCGGGCTGGAGGCGGGGACGCTGGGCACACCTGTTACTGATTACTCGCCATCCATTTAAGCTGACTGCTTACAGCTGGACGCTGCTGGTTCTTTGGTTTTGACAAACCGCCGCCTGCTCACACGTGGACACCTACCACGCTGCCAGCCTTTTCCCTGTTTCTGGTTTTCTAGCCAGGCTAGCCCAGCTGTACCCAGCTACCCAGCCAGCTTCTTCTATTGTGTTCTTGGACTATTTCATGGTGACTCTTAGTTTTGCCTTTTCTGCACCATCGCCTTCTGTTACTCTGTTGGATTTTGCCTGCACACTTGCATTAAAGTGTTAAACGACGTCTAAAGCTCCCTGCCTCTGCTTCTGGGGCCCCAACCCCATCCCCACTCGTCACAGACAGAATCATATCAAATATCTGAAAATTGTATTGTAAACAACAAAAAAGAAGTGGAATAATAAAACCATTAAAATACATGATTGATTATTAAGAACTACTATAAGAATGAAAACTTTATTCACAATTCGCACATGGCTCCGTTTCTTTCAGTGGAAAAACATTTCAGACAAACATTACCTCATATGACTGAGTATCGATATTTAGATTGAATAATCAGTTTTAGAGCATGAAGAGCTGGTATCAATATTTCAGTATCGAGAGAACAAACCTATATTGTATGCGGGGGTACCTCCGTTTTTCTTATGAATTTGTTCCCAAAGGTCCAACAAAAAACAAAACATACAAAAACCAAAGCGATTTTCATTGATTCATTCATTCCACATCGGAAATAATCCAATTAATCTGTCCAGACACCCCAAAATATTAACAAAATATACATTTTATTGAGGATAATTATAGTTTTACATACAGAAAACAATGCAAAATAATGATAAATTATGAATTAAATAGATAAATTAACATTTAACATCACTTTTACCTTTATTGAAGACTCTTACTGGTGATGATATTAAGGAGCAGAGAGGGAGGGGGCTAGCAGAGACAAGAGGAGAGCCACACCACCAACAACTTCTCAACAACTTTGATTGTTTGTGATGTTTGTTTTGTCAACACCTTTCTTCTTTCTTCTTATCTACAGGTGGTATTGTTGGTGCAGACTTCCTGTACATCCCAGCCAGATCAGCCACACGGACATCGCTCACACTTTACAATAAGGTACACAAACATACAATAGTTACTGAGGAACTAGTGAAGAACTAATGACTAAGGCACATATATTTAGACTAGTTACTGAGGAACTAATGAAGAACAAATGAGGAACTAATGACTAAGGCACATCAGTTTAGACTAGTTACTGAGGAAGTAATGAAGAACTAATGAGGAACTAATGACTAAGGCACATCAGTTTAGACTAGTTACTGAGGAAGTAATGAAGAACTAATGAGGAACTAATGAGTAGAGTAGTTACAGAGGAACTAATGAAGAACTAATGAGGAACTAATGACTAAGGCACATAACTTTAGACTAGTTACTGAGGAAGTAATGAAGAACTAATGACTAAGGCACATACATTTAGACTAGTTACTGAGGAACTAATGAAGAACAAATGAGGAACTAATGACTAAGGCACATAACTTTAGACTAGTTACTGAGGAAGTAATGAAGAACTAATGAGGAACTAATGAGTAGAATAGTTACAGAGGAACTAATGAAGAAATAATGAGGAACTAATGACTAAGGCACATAACTTTAGACTAGTTACTGAGGAACTAATGAAGAACTAATGAGGAACTAATGAGTAGAGTAGTTACTGAGGAATTAATGAAGACCTAATGATGAACTAATGACTAAGGCACATAAATTTAGACTAGTTACTGAGGAACTAATGAAGAACTAATGAGGAACTAATGAGTAGAGTAGTTACTGAGGAATTAATGAAGACCTAATGAGGAACTAATGACTAAGGCACATACATTTAGACTAGTTACTGAGGAACTAATGAAGTCCTAATGAGGAACTAATTAGTGGAGTAGTTACTGAGGAATTAATGAAGACCTAATGATGAACTAATGACTAAGGCACATAAATTTAGACTAGTTACTGAGGAACTAATGAAGTCCTAATGAGGAACTAATTAGTGGAGTAGTTACTGAGGAATTAATGAAGACCTAATGATGAACTAATGACTAAGGCACATAAATTTAGACTAGTTACTGAGGAACTAATGAAGAACTAATGAGGAACTAATGAGTAGAGTAGTTACTGAGGAATTAATGAAGACCTAATGAGGAGCAAATGACTAAGGCACATAAATTTAGACTGTTTTTGAGGAGCTAATGAAGAACTAATGAATAACTAATGAGTGGAGTAGTTACTGAGGAACTAATGAAGAACTAATGATTAGTGGTTAGGGTTAGGTAGGTTCGTTCCTCATTAATTACTGTAATTTTGTGTACCTTATTGTAAAGTGTTACCGGATGTCATCTTCGTACTTTGCGATGAGTTCTGTCTTGAGCTCAATAGTGTTTCTCACCTTCTTTATCAAATTGCTGGCACTCACAACTTTCTTTTGCGCTACGTGCAATACTGTACGATAACCGAGACTGTGTACGAAAACAGAGGCAACATTTTGGCGAAATTTTGCATCAAAACCCGAATCATATGAAAACTGTGGCGTTCCAAAACTGAGGTTTGACTGCATTATTATTGCACCCCAGGGGAACATAACATATTTAAAGAGGATAAAAGAGGCAGGAAAGTCAAGTCACCAAAGTCTTTTTATGAATACACGAAAAAAAGAAATGAAAAAAACTATCCTGTGCCCAAAGAAAAGGTGCTGATCCAAACAAAAGGACAGTGAGGTGAACAGGCCAACTCTATACAGGGCCATCTTCCTGTCAGCTCACCGCTACCCCAAAATGAGAAGAAAAAAAAAACGCAACTAAAACCCTAAACATTAAACCCTGAAAACAGGAAAGCCGGTCACACCAGGACAAGCAAGAAACTAAAAGCTACCAGGAACAAGAACCCAGGCTGCTGCTCAGTGTCACGCCAGCAGCCAGCAAGAAGAAACTGAATGGCCGTGGAGCATGACGAGGAGGTGGAGACGTCGCAGCAGACGATGGCAACGTGAGCAGAGCTCCATAGAAAGTGGGGCCAATCAACTGCTTCCTACAAAAAAACACAACATAACAATTATGTGTTTGTTAGATTAGTTGTAGATATTGAAATCACTGATGGCTATTTTCCTCTCACCTGCTCAGGGTGGTCCAAGACATAGGAGGAAGTATCAAAGGCTGATGGGAAATGCTCAAGAACGATGTGATTCCCTCAGTCAGAAATAATCATTGAATCATTTGTCATCTCCGGGACGGTAGAGATGCTGCTACAGGGCACAGAATCTGACAGAAGCCTGACATAATGTTGAATGTGTCCAAAAAGCCGCCAGATGGCAGAGACAACTTTTTCCAAGAGTTCTGAGCATAAGCTGTAACTTTGAAAGCAGGATTGTATTTATCAGTCCAAAAACTATGTTGTGACTGGAATTACATTATGACACTGCTTAACAGTGAGACCACTGAGTTGCCTTTGGTATACTTTTGTGTGTCGCTGTGGTGGTGCTCCTTGACTTTACAGCTTGGGAACATATGTTGGAGTCCGATAATTAGCCCGATGGGGTACATTAGTGTCTATTCCTAATCTATTCCTTTTATACCTCAATTTCTGATCGTGTGTGATATTTTGCTGTGTGCAACCGAAACAGACATCTGTTCCTGACTCATAATTTGCTGCTAATCTGATGAATTCACCAGCAAGAATTGGATCTAATGCTTGGCAACAGTACAGTACAAAAAAGGGAAAGAGTGCCACCAAATACGAATCTATTTTTCTCGGAGAGAGGCTGACGCAAATCCATGTACGGGAACATTTTAGTCAGAGGAACCCAGACAATGTGACCACCTACCATTGAATTTATGAATGTGCATTCTTTGATTGCTGATTCAACGCATTCATCACGATGCATCATACAGGGGTGATCATTTTTAGACGAAGAGCAGCAGAGCAAGAATTTATCATGGATGCTTCATGAATTCATGCAGCATGTATGGTTTAGGGACGCTCCGATCGATCGGCCACCGATCTGCATCGGCCGTTTTTTGTGGAAAAGCAATGCTTTTCAACGCTGATCGCAAAAGCCGATCACGTCTGCCGTGTGAAACTTATATGCCATTAGTGACAGTGATTTAAAGTTTGCATCCTGCAACACTTGCCATGAAAATTATCTCGCGAGGGTAGGACTTTGAGTTTTCGAGGCTGACAGTGCAGCATCAGTCCAATGGCGGATAATGCAGTCAAAATGCTGGACGTCAAAAGGACAATCAGAAGGCTAAGCAAATAACCCCCAAAAATAATCAAATTAGTTTCACTAGATAACCAGCCTTTCTCAGTTGTGGAAGACACTGAGTTCTGCTGACTGCTCCTTCACTTAGAGCCTCGCCATGTGCTACCTGGATGTCCTGCTAGAGCTCCATCAGATTATTTACGCTCACATCCACAGTCTCCTGAAAGAATGCGTCTCATCCTCTGTATCTCGCCATGTCTTTTACTGATAATAGTCAGCCTGTGACCTCCAGGCTGGATTATTGTAACTCCCTCTTAATAGGTTGCCCTAAGAAACTCACTCAGGACACTTCAGTTGGTCCAACACACTGCCAGAGAAGAAGAGATCATATTTCACCCATACTAGCCTCACTACACTGGTTACCGGTAAAATTGAGAAAATTCTCCTTCTTACATATAAAGCACTACACGGTCAGGCACCAGTATAGAGCTTCGAGTGACCTATCAACCCAGGAGAACACTGCGCTCCCAGAATCTACACTTACTTGCAACTGCTAGATGTGTTGGAAGTAGAATGGCAGGTAGAGCCTTTAGTTATCACGCTCCTACATTATGGAACCATATAGTTAGAGCTGACCCTGTTCTCCTGATACGCTGATACTCTCTGTTTGTTGGATGAAGATAAAGACTATCCCACTTTCTCGCTTGATCTACCACATGTCCCTTTATCTATCTATCTATCTATCTATCTATCTATCTATCTATCTATCTATCTATCTATCTATCTATCTATCTATCTATCTTAACCCAACCGGTCGAGACAGACTGCCCCCTCACAGAGCCTGGGTTCTGTTCAAGGTTTCTTCCCCAGAGGGAATTTTTCCTTGCTCTCGTCGCCAAGTGCTTGCTGGTGCTGGGTTTCAGTTGGTTTCTCTTTTCATTTATGAGGAGTAGTAAAAAAAAGAAATGAAAATTTGAAAATAAATATAAAATAATATGAAAAATAAAGGGATAAAAATAGGAATAAAGTGTGAATAAGAAATAGGATAGTTAATAGTTAGAATATGTGCGGACATTAAATGATAAAAGTAAATTAAAAATTTTAAGGACAAATGTGTAAATACTGGAGTAAAAATCTTGACTGAAAGACACACTATAAACCTTGCAATCCTACCTGCACGCAGTGTTCCCAGCGTTGTCCCGATGTTGAGACGCTTTTTTTTTCATTGGAGTTCAACCACTGCCGCAGTCCCAGCAGTCCGAGCAGAAGCTGTAGTAATTGTACACTTCATCAAACTTACTTAAGATTTGTCAGATCAAAACACCATCGCTGCATAAGACTTCAAAATGTTATACCGTGTTCCCTCGCTACATCGCAATTCACCTTTCGCAGATTTTTTAAAGTGCAATTTAGCGCATTTTTTAACAGCGTATGAACGCACATTGTGTTCTGTGTCCTTGTGGTGTATTAGCGTGATCTATCAGCTCTGTTGTATGTGTCTGTTATTGTATTTACTACCGCTACCAGTAGAGGGTGTTGTATACTCATGTGAGAGTTGAAGACCTGTCCAGATGCGTCTAGTTCATTTCAGTAAATATCGAGCCACAACAGTCCTTATGGGCTAAGGGAGGACCTGCCCATTGTGTTCTGCGCTCTGACTGACTGGCTCAATCTCCTTCGTGCAAAACTGCCCGTTTCCTGTTGTATGATCGCTAGCTATATATGCTGAATGAAGGCAGAAGTGGCTGTAGGGCGCCTGGAATACTGTAAGTGAATCATTGGTTCATGGAGGACGAGGAAAAACGACAACAACGTTACAGCCTAACGGTGCCAGGACAAGGCACGATCAGATGAGTGAAAGTTGCGTGAGTCACTTCATTTCTTGTCCAATCTCGTAAGTTGATCATTAAAATTCAAACAAAATTTGAGTGTTTAAAACAAGAGAGAAACATGATCAAATGTCTGGGAAAAGTGTATAAAGTGTATGGTGAGGGCTTTTACAGCCTTAAAACATATATGATAATTGTACAAAAATATAGCTGGTTCCTTTGCGGCTTTCACTTATTGCGGGCTATTTTGGGAACCTATCCCTCGCGTTAAACGAGTTAACACTGTATTAGCGTCCACTTCAGAAATTCACTACTTCCTGACTCTGCAGTCTAAGCATCATTGGGAACTGTAGTCACTCAATCATTGTTTATACACCACAGCCTTCAAAATGTGTGAAAAAGTAGCGTCTTATTGTCCGGAATTAACAGTAATCTATTGTAGTAATCTGAGTTGTGATTGTTGATTGACTTTCAGCTGCATCAAGTCTTTCTGAGTTGTGTCTCATTTCCTTGTAGTCGAGATGACATTTGTCCAGTTCCATGATGTCTTTGACAACAAGTACTTTGGCTTCCTCCGGTCCTCCATTTAACTTGATGTGGCTTTTACAGTTGCTGCTCCAAGTGCCTTGAATTTCCCCCTTGCTTCCTTAAGTCGCGCTCTTTCTTGGCGACGTCAGCACTGCGCTTTGTCAGACGCTCACTGAGGTCGACGTTTTCACCTTAAATTTATTGAGTATGATTTGAAGCGAATGCAAAGCCATTCGAGAAAATTATAATGCTACACAGCAGCAAAAGTAAACAGATGATTAGAGCAACAAATACCTCTCTGAGATGACAGATTACAGGTTGTGCATTGGATCTCATTAGGTCGTGCATGAATCCATAATAAAACATATGGCGACAGGAGAGTTGTGTATTGCTATATTCCATCTGAAGTACAAAAACAAAGTAGAACCTTAAAAGTGCCACATCTGTGTTCTTGACTGTGCTACATTTAAAGACATTTGCTGCATGATGATTGTGATTGTGAGCCGTTTAGATTCATGTCACTACAGTGTCAGTTAACTGGTAAAGCCTTCACTCTCTTTTGGTTTGCAAAATTGCCTTCTGTATGACAATTGTTTTCCATTGGCTTTGTTTATTCGCTGTCAGGCAGGCGCACATCCTTTATTGACTCATTATTGCAAATGGTGGCAGTTTTTTTCTTTTTTTTTCCTGAAAGAAATTTAGATGGGATACATGCCAGGAATTGTACAGTACTCTGTTTTACTGTCCGATGTGCTTTTATCAAATTCCAATTTATCTTTCAATTGCAATGCTATAAATAGCACAGACAACACAAATCAACAATTATCAAACGTACAGCAACAGAATTGCTTACATTCTTTTTCCTGGCTACGTCGTTTGGCCTCTTGTTGCTAGGCAGTATTAGAGCCAGCAGAGACATGTTTACAATCAGAGGTGCCCACTAGGAATTCTGGGCCCCATGAAAAAAAAATCACACCGGGCTCCCTTGGGAAGCTGTTGCCACCACATCGCTATTTTTTGGGGAATTGGAATTGTCCTAATTTGCTGCTTACAATGAGTATTGGGACCACTTCCCACGGTTCAAACGGCCCAATGTGTGTGCACCTTCAGTTCTGCTATGCTTTGACGCAATTAACCCTCCCTCCTCTGTCCCCTGCTGGCCCCCACTAACACTGCGTTGCAGCACTCGCCCGCAGTTTTGCGTGTGCACTTCATCACACAGCATTGTTATGACTGAAACCTGACTTTGTGAATTATTTTGAGTCATTCAGGTTTCTTTTATCAAAGGTGGTCATTATGATTGATAATGAAGTGATAATAACTAATATTGTGTACGTGTGCATGTGCTCATACACAAGCAAGTGTATCTTGGGCTATGACTTGGTGGACTATTTTACTTTAATTTAATAATATTTAATAATTGTTAGTCTTTCTCCTCATTTCTATAATGCAACAGTGGTAATTATATTATAGAAAAATATATTATATTATTTTATTTTTGTTTGCAAAAGCATGAAAAATACTATTTTGGCTGTAGAGCTTGCAGAAACAATTTAAAAAAATCATCCATGCTGTTAATTTTGGTAAACTGCTGCGTAAGCCTTACAACACATGCACGCATGCTAATTTTTTTTTTCTGTGGCCTTTCTTTACTTTTTATTCTTCTAATGTATACTGCGGGCCATTAAAAAAAAACCTGTGGGCCGCAATTGGCCCTTGTGCCACAGTTTGGACGTCACCGGTAGATATGGACCCTGATAGCAAAAAGTATCCATGCCGGAGGTATCACAAAACCCAGCTCCGCGAGGCGGCTCTGTGACGACAGTTAAAGAAATGGTCACCCTACGCAGCATGAGAATGTAAAGTAGCTGCTCCTGTTGCTTTTCCAGAGTCTCCAGCAAGCTTGGAAGATGAATTTCTGCAGCTGAAAAAGCAACAGCAACCATTATTCCATTATTTCCATTATTCAAATTCACCAAAATATAGTTTTTACTTTACTTTTACAAGCCAGACTTGTAGGACTTACAGTCATGGAAAAAACAACTAAAGGTACATTTGTTTGGACAAATACAATGATGATAACAAATATAGCTCATAAGGGTTTCATTTAAGAGCTGATATCTGGCAACTTCCATGGTTTTCTTGATAATGAAACGAGACTGAAGAAACAAGGGTGGTCTAATCATTTTTTGTATTTGGATGGAGGTGGGCCTTTGCAGGTGCAACATTCTTTGACTGGCTGATGCCTTTATGTTGCTTCCTTATGTTTACAGAATGCTCTTTCTTCATGAAGTGCACTAGTCGCAACTGCAGTAAAACAGTCCTATAATTCACTTTGATGGCATTGTCTTTTACTTTTCTTCTTCAAATGTAATGTAGCCAAAATTTTACACATTAGGGGGAAAACTTATGTAAATATGTAAAGAGGAAGAAAATTGAACATGTATACTGCGGCATGAATACAAATAGCCCCACGTCTTATGAATTAGGACAATGAGAAAAGATTTCGGCTATGTTCACACTGCAGGGTAATTCGATTAAAAAAAAAAAAAAATTACATTGTCGTTCACATTACCCAAAAAATACGAATTTCTGTGTACAGTCGTCCCGCTCTACAGCACGGTTCGAACCTCTCTCCGTCACTGAATCACGGTTGCTCAAAAATGTGTTAATTAATTACTATGGTTGACTATGGTCTATTATTAGCCAGAAAATACAGAAAAACAAGTCATATGTAGTCTTCTGGTCACTGGGTGTCAGTAATGTTACATTGATGAGACATGACATTACAGTAGATTGCCTTCACACTGCATGGAGTCAGCCGACGTGATGGAGTGAAAACAGTTCCCCCATTTCGTGTGGAAGTGGTAGTGTCCTTCTTCCCCACTCCGTTTGAAACCTTTTCTTACGTTTACAATAAATAAATTGGAGGCTAACTAGTTAGCTTGGTAGCATACTATGCTTAAAGGAAAACTGCACTTTTTTGGAATTTTGCCCGTCATCCACAATCATTATGTGAAACCTGAACACATATTTCTTTCCCTTTTCTGTGCGTTTCTAAAGAGAGAAAACGTGTTAGTATGAGCCAGCTAACATTGCACGTCATGGGAGGCACATATTTCAACTATGAAGCCATCTAAAAAAACCCTTTAGCAACATTTAATCATTTTGTATACATGCTGTGATCATGCATTAACAAGTACATTGATGATAACATGTAATACTTACAGTATCTTACCGTATTTGATGATTAAAAACATTACCAAAACTTCTTTCATAGGCACAATGATTTGACATCGCCCATAGGAGCTAACGCTACTTCCGTCAACAACAGCAGCGTAGAAACAGCGACAACACTTACAATGTCTGCTCTCATTGGGGTTGCTGTGCACCACAAGACTTGTGCTCCAGTCCTCAGGTAAAACCTTTGCTGACAGCAAACGAGCATCTTGTTGAGTCTTCGTAGCGAAATTGAGAGCCAGTAGTATCCACTCCTCCGTCTGTCCCTTTGCAGTGCCTTGAGGCGTTGTGAGTGACGCTTAGGCTAGCTGCTTGCAAGGTGTGGTGTTACTCCGCCTAATAAATATAGTTTTTTGTGTTAGCTTCTACAATAACAATATCGCTGTAGCTTGGTTAATATACAGGTCAGTTATGCACTGGAACACTACTGGCGTTTTTTTTAGGATTTTTTGTTAGGGCTTTATCGTCAAAACAGGTGCCTCCCATGACGTGCATTGTTAGCTGGCTCATACTAACTTGTTTTCTCTCGTTAGAACGCACAGAAAAGGGAAAGAAATATGGGTTCATGTTTCACACAAGGATTGCGAATGATGGGCAAAATTCCCCCAAAAATTGCAGTTTTCCTTTACAGCGGCACATTTGCACAATGTGTTGTAAACAAAGAGTAACAGGAGGGTAAAGGCCACTATGGAGCACCATTTCTTGTTTACAGGAGTCTAATAATGGTAAAAACTCTATTTAGAAACTCACAAACAGGTTTTCTATGCTCTAACTATGAAAATATTCCACTTATTAATATTGAATCCTACTTCTCAGAAAATTCACTTATCTCGGAACTTTAAAATGTACCAGACACATTAACATCGGCTCCTAATTGCCTATACCAGCCTCATTTTTTTTTTTTTTACCCAGTATTGGACCGGAAACTAAACCAGTGGTATCGCACATCCCTAGAATGTACCACACTTGACACATTAGTCAAACCACCTGGTTTAGGCGTCAGATCATTTTGCAAGACTATTCTAAAATACAGAATAGGAAAGACAAACAGGGCTGATCTATTGTGACACTGCCCCCCCCCCCGCCCCGGCCTTCATGCAGACTCACCGCTGCTTACAAGACATCTGCTATTGAAGAAATCAATCATTTGTAAAAAAATAATTGCAGTTTTTATAGAACATGAAGAACTCCTACAGGTGATGAATTCCCTGCGAACGTCTGAGGATAAGAGAACAGGTGCAGCAAGTGTAATAAACCCGCTGCAATCTGTCGATTCCAATGAGTTTCAAAATGACTTATTTATTTCAAGCTTCTCTGTGCTTGGCACAGATGTTTGGATGTTAAGAAGAGCAAAGTAATGATGGTAGGTTACTTGCAGAGGCCAGATTGCAGCAGAATGTTAAAAGAGAGTAAAAGCCAATGCTTACATTTCTCTGCCCTACCTTGCGTTATCTGAACCTGGCTTGTGTGCGTGCGTGCGTGCGTGCGTGCGTGCGTGCGTGTGTGCGTGCGTGCGTGTGTGTGACTCAGTGTGTGTGCGGCTGATCTAAAGCTCAGTGGCATTACTCGGTCCACAAGCAAAAGACCCGATGTGCCTGGACCATATGACTGGATTTAGTGTGACCCAGTTAAGATGAAGCCTTCGCTGCTTTGCTTTAGTGAGTTCTCTTTTAATTGAAGAGACAGCCCGGTGATGGCGGAAGTAACGCGAATACAAGGCCATTCAGGTAGTTTATTTTCACCTGAGGCGGAATTAGTCACCGATGATTAATAACCCGACACATAACACATTCCTACAAAGGCACACATACGGAACAATACTGATCCGTGCATTTATTTTAGCTGTGAACAACATTCACGGAGATCAATAGCTTGTGATTTTGAGACGTAATTACTACATCCAGCTCAGGTTTTCTAAGCTGTCTGTGGATATGCTGCTTTCCTCCCAATAATTGGCCACCAGGTCCCCAGCTGTGAGATTACCGCCCTTCCAGATATGGCAGCTTCTGCTTTCTAACAGTCCCCGCAGGCTTAAAGTGCTGATTCCAATGGCTTTTTATTAAAGCGCTTATTCCTTCCTAATCACAAAATGGTGTTCGAATGCCTTCTTTTTTTTTTTTTACGAGTAAGCCACAGTTTGATTAATGTGATCAGGGAGTGCTGAAACTTCTGCCGGTCTCAATGCTGAGCAAATGAACCATACTAATTATTTGCTTGAGAATTTCTGTATTAATAACATTAAAAATACAGCATAGAGTGCACGGTGCCATTTCTCGCACACACCACACAGGACAGATAAGAAGACAATATAGCGCCACATAACGCTTTACTGTTCTTGCGTCGACCATTTGGGCAAAACTCATAAGCAGCGAGGCCACATTAGAAGTGTTTTGTTTTGCTGTAATTATATTATTCCCCAAAGGGAAAAAGAAACGGTGTCTTTTTAGAATTTAAGCAGCTTATTTTTGGTTTTGGGGGGTAAACATTTGAAAAGGGGAGGCGGTGGCAAGAGATCTTAATGAGATGATGAAATGTTCTCCCGTAGTTGCCGCACATTGCACACTTTATGCCACTAAAAAATATGTTATATCTGTTTGACATAAGATAATAAAATAAGACAATAAGAGCCTTGATTATCTGTTCAAATAATCACATCCTCGAGCTGACAATCATTCCCCGGTTTCTGATTAATCGACAATTACATAGTAGTGCTCGAGAGCCTCTTAGAGGACACGTCGGGCTTTCCAGAGATAATGAGAGCAGATAGCGTGCTCTTTCAGTGTATGCGCTGTGCAAATCCACACCAACTGTTTTTTTGTCCCCTCAGATGTTGCAGGTTGGAGCTCCAGTGGCCCTCAGCGGGATTTAGCCTCTCTTCCTCTCTAATTCTGTGAGTTTAAAGAGAATGATGCCAAATCAGGAGACTAAATCCCAACTCCCTCGTGGTGCAAACCCCAGGCAGACTCCTGTTTGTGCTGTGCTTTATCAGTGATCTGGGAAGCATTGTAAATCCTTTGCATCTCCTCTTTCATCTGCATACGACTCCTTGATGCTTACTGTGTCATTAGCGCTTCGGCAATAATGAGCTGGTGAGGTGAAGAATGGCAACCTTCTCTTTGTATTGCCTGTGTGTGTGTGTGTGTGTGTGTGTGTGTGTGTGTAAGTGCAACAGCATTACTCATTATGGAAAGACTTTATGTAAATCCAAAAGCCTCTGTTGTTGTTAATCACAGCGAGGAAGTGATCCTCCACACTTTATTGTGCAACTCACAAGCTCTCCAAATGAAATAAGATGACGGTGTTGATTATGGCTGATAGTGAAGTGCAAATGGCCAGGACTGAATTATTCTCAACCATCTAATCAGTAACTTCATTTGCTTTTATGGCACACGGGTCCATCCTCCAGGGCAACAATCCATATATTGCTTAGTTGAGGGAGCGAATATTTGTTGCACAATGGTCGATGTCACATTCTATGTTCTGCAAACCGATGCAATATTTGTTATTTTATTTTCCCAAACTGCAGAGTGAGACTTTAAAGGTTTCTCACACGTTTTCCTGTTTCTTCCAGACATTATTAAATATATTCATTTGTCTTTTGTGCTATCCGCGGACATCAATCAAAAATCTATTTTTTTTACCATGATTTTCTCTATCACGGTTTTTCCAAAATATATTAATGAATAAATCATGCTGTTAGTCCAAAAATACGCTTTTTGAAACAAAGTTTGCACATGTGAAGCATTTTCAAGCATAAAAATCGCTAAATGTACTAACATGCAAATATAAGGCGCATTATAAGACGCATTCAAAGACTTGTGAATGATATGTAGTATTCTACATACACTGCTCACTACGTGTCAGTAATGTTACTGTAATGTGCGGAGACACACACGGCAGACTTGATCGCAGGACCAGCAGGCTTTTATTGCAGGTTTGAAATATCTCTCAGCAGGTGCAATAATCCCGAAAACACAAGCTACTGTTGCCTTACTTATTTATGTCTTAAATGCCTTATTTACTCATATTTTTTCCTACTATATTGGGTAATACGAGTGTAAAGGTGACTATAGGGTTGTTATTTCATGTCTAGAGGGCTCTAATAATGTTAAAAATCTTATTTAGAAGGTTGCAAACAGGTTTTCAAACAGGCCTTACTTATTTATGTCTTAAATTCCTTTTTTACTCATATTTTTTCTACTATATTGGGTAATACGAGTGTAAAGGTGACTATAGGGTTGTTATTTCATGTCTAGAGGGCTCTAATAATATTAAACATCTTATTTAGAAGGCTGCAAACAGGTTTTCTATGCTCTAACTATGAAAATATCCCATTTATAAACAAGGAATCCTACGGAATCACAGTCAGGTCTGGAACCACCAACACAGAGTCACCTATAAGTGTAGCAGGAAGTGTTGTACTGTAGTTGTAGTTTGTAGTAGTATAAACTGCATTATGTCATACTGAGAGCTTATAATGTTTGCATTCGGGATGTCAGTCGATACGCAGCCTCTCCGAAAAACAATAACACTGAAAATCCAGGCTCGTGCTGGTGGATGGTGGGTCTGTATTCATTTTGTCCTTTTAATTTGATGTTGTTCCTGTCTTAGTTTTTCACAATGCATCATAAATAAGATAAAGAGATCGCTCTAATGTATGTAAGTTTTACTGATGATCTTTCCCGGTGACTAGCTAGTGCGCTGCTAATGCTAGCACTGCTAGGTCTTCAGCCATGGTCACATTGACATAAGCCCCCAAATAGCTGTCCTTGGCTATGCCTGCCATTAACTAGCAGCTTGTATTAAAATTTTACCTCGCAGTTCAAAGCAAAAAATAATCAAGAGACGGCTCGCATCTAAAAAAACCAAAAACACTCGTTAGTTGGGACACTCGTATGCCAAGATACCGTTGCATATATGACAATAAAAAATACAGTCAGTGCTTCAGTACATTCTCGCAGCTCGCTCTCTCCGGCAAGTCGATGTAGTCTGTGACGCTTCAAATCCCAGCGACAGTAGATACAAATAACTTTGTTCTTGTTGTGAGAGCCATCTGCCAGGCCTTTGAAGCTAAATTTACCAATCAAAATACTCTTTTCTTTGTCCATTCTGCTCAATATTTGTTCGCTTGTGGCTCCATAGTCAAAGCCTCTTCTTCAAACTACGGTGTGGGCCTCTTATCTTTGTAAAGGCAGAACTTTTCATATACTCAACATCAGTGGTTCCCAAACTTTTTACAGTCGCGTAGCCTTTCAGACATTTGACTTGAAGCCATGTACCTCCTACTCCTGCACACTTAAAAACATAAACCTTTTCTTAATCTTCATTAACTTGAAATAGTGAACTTGGTTAGTTAATTTTATCATAAGTAAGTCATTCTAGTTTAAAAAATTTTGCTAAAGGTTTTACGTGAGCACTGATAAAATTGATAAGTATCCGTCCTACATATCTTTTATTTCAGCTGGATGTTGGGATCCTTCCGTTTGAATGGGTTGAACTTTGAAGCTTTAGTTTTGTCCAAATGCAATCGCTATGATTTAAGACTTCATATCAATTTGATACCAAATTGAAAGGGAAAGTTTAACAAACATGATAAAGCAGTATCCAAAGTATAAAAATATATACAACCTGTGATAAAACCTCATTTTCGGGGGAATCCCCACTCTCTCATCCTGACACGCGTATACATTGACAGGTTTTCACGATGCAGGGGATTGGAACACCGCTATAAATTAAAACTTCAAGATTAAACACTCATAATACACAACATAATCGTCAAACTTACTTACTTATGCATATAACTCACACAGAGCAAGGAAGAACTTCATGAGTCTAAGTCGACTATCAATCTTGCCGTTAAATCATATAAAAATGTCATGTGATCAAGTTTCTACCATTCTGACCACATGCTCTGGTCGCGACTGCTGCTGAGCATACATTTTTACATAGAATGTCTGTTTTTGTTCGAAATAGCCTTTTTAGTATTCATAAAGTGTTGAAAGTGATGTGATGTGTGTGATTAACAGAAGACCGACACTTAACCACACACACGCTTCAGTGGCACAACCCAAAGGAGCTGAGGTGAGCTCTAGCTTAGAACGCTCGGAAGACGGCCAACATCGATGGACTTACTGGCTCATAATGGCTACTAAAAAACTAATCCAGAGTGTGGAAGTATTTTTGAAAAGGTTAAAGATGACTCCAGAAAGTGAAGTACAACCTGTGCTAGCATCTTCTTACATATTACACAACAACCAACATCATTGAGTACCATTTGAAGCGGGTACGGCTGTGTCCCGACAGTGAATTTTAAGGCAAGAAATTAAGCTGGTAAAAAGGCAAGTTGTTGTTTTTCAAGCCATATTGTTCCTCTTTTATGTGCACGTCTGTGATGTGTGCCGACAGTGACCATCTTCTGGTTTGGTTCATCTTGCTTTCTGTGTCATGAAATAAATGAAGGTACTGTTGTTGCATAGCTACGGTGTTTATTTGTTTACCTGAGTGTTTTAGCCTGGTTCTTTGACATGGAACAAGTCTCCAATGAAATCTGTTTATTTGTCAGGATCGTCATTAGCTCTGCTCTTAAAAACAAAAACAAATAGAACCAATCAGATTTGACTATGAAAATGCTTAGTTAAAGACAGCCCTAATACATGCATCGTATCTATCTTCTGTCACAGACGAACATTTTTTCACAAAAAATAGTCCCAGCTTGTGCTGAATCCGAAGCTCATTTTGTTCTACTTTAGTACAAATGACATATTATCAGTTCTTTTTCTATTGCACACATTAACATTTAACACACAATTAAATGTTAATTTGTACAAACACTGGCTGGAGTTTTATAAACACCTCGATGGTGAGAGGCTTGGAAATGCATGATGCTCTCAGCACAGCGTAGTCAAGTGTAGGGCTTGACATTGCAACCCTGATGGTGTCTTAAGTGGCAATTTACAAGGCTGACTTTGTTGTTCCCGTCTAAACACCGAAAGAGGGAAGTGCACATTTACTGTGACCAGGGGAGACAGACCAGTCCCCTAACTCCAATTCTCAACCTGAGTATATGTAGAGTAGTAGAAATATGCTTTTGGATTTTTCAAAAAAGATGGTGTGTGCATGGTATGCAGATGACTGTGCCTTCAGGTGTTTTTCGAGCTTCATATTTTAAAAGAAACATCTTATGTTCTTACTACACCATTGTCTTGTGCTTCACTGCAGATTCTCAGGCTTCATCATTTCATTCTCAAAGACTAGGTAGGACAGCTATAGTTTGACTAGATAGGACTCGACTAGAGCTGAGCTGTCCTACCTAGTCTTTGAGCGTGAACTGCTCTAGTCTGACGAGACAGGACTCGACTAAAGCTGAGCTGTGTTCTGTTCATGCTCGAAGACTAGGTAGGACAGCTATAGTCTGTCCTATAGTTGATTCAAAGCCCTGAGAATACAGTAACCTGGATGAGGGAGTATTCACAGGTGTGTTCACTGCAGATGTGCCTTGGCGCAATCGCCTTTCCCTTCCCAGTTCAGGTGTCTGAGCTTCAGTTAACGTATGCCATCAGTCCACAATACCACACATATGTTAATAAATGGCAGGAGTAACAATGGTATTCATTATTCAACTGATCTAGGGTGGGCTTGCCATGTGTGTGCTTGCACAAGGAAGGGAAACTGATGGCTCCCTGTGGGCTTCCAGGCCCCCGTGTTTTCTTTCCCGGGTCTAAATTCTATCTGTCAAAAAGGAGGCGAATTCGCTAATGATTATTAACTTACATGAAGTAAGCTAAGGTCTGTACACGCCTCAACCAGGAAGAACGGTGACCTTTTAAGGGGCAAAAACATTCAGTGACACGTTCGACTGAAAATCTTGACCCTAATATGAGTTAGTGAGTAATAGGATCAGCATTTCAACCGTCACATGGTCAACAGTCCAAAGCCTCAACACTGTGTATGATCCGTCTGCGGTCTGGGATTTTGCATTCTGTTTTATTAGTTTTACGAGATGTTTTGTACTGGTAGTATGACAGAACATGTGATATCCATGTCTGCGTGTGCCTCGCAGGTAATTCAGGGCTCAAATCTCAGTTCAGAGTTTTGTGCAGTTTCAATGTTCTCTCAGGGAGGAAATTGGTGAACACACAGAAATCCCAGAAAAGCACAGAGAGTCCAAAAACTGATTTTCCTCCTATCCCAACTGATTTCGGGCAAGAAATGATGGGATACAACCTGGTCTGGTCGCCAGTCAATCACAGGGCACATACAGTATATCCAAAAAAGATTTACTCATACTCATATTATTTATTCATACCTATGGACAATTATTCCAATTAACCGAACATGTTTTTGAGAAAAGCCACTCATGGAGAAAACATGCAAACTCCTTGCAGAGATACCCAGACTACACTAGCGCTGTCCTACCTAGTCAGACTAGTGTTTATCATTGAGCATGAACTGATGAAGCCTGCTCGGATGAGAGGCGAAACATCTTCCAAGGCGAGTCGAACAGTCCAGCTGTGATCGATTCAATGCCCTGAGAGTACCCAAATGATTCGAACCCTCGATCTCCTGACGATGCAACCAATCTGCTAACCACTAGGCCACCATGCGGAACAAAAACAATGGTAGGCTAAATGGAAACTCAAAATTGTCCATAGGGGTGTGAATGGTTGTTTGTCTAGCAATGTCAACCGTCAACTGGGATAGGCTCCGGCACACCTGCGACCCTGAAAAGAATATGCGGTACTAAATGAATGGATGAAGATTCAGTATTTTCCATGGAAATGCAGACTTTTGAAAGTGCTTATTAATCCAATAAGGGTTAGCCAGGATTGACTGTGCGGAATATGTTCACAGCCAGGATTCAAATACTTATTTTCTGGCTCTCATTTGGTTTGCAGATGTCTTGCCATTACATTGCTGGATTGGCGTCACATTTTTATGATCTATTGTGATTATTCCACTTCACATGAGATGTCTTTATTACTGCTGGCAGAACCTGTCATGATTATCAGTATGCTAACTGAATGGGGCTTTAATAGCATTTCAAATGAAACTGTCTAATGAGTGTGACCATTGTCCACCCACATCTCCCTTCGAGTTGAAAAATAGCACATTTTAAACGTCCCGTGTCCATGTGTTACTATAAAATAAGACAAACAAACGTCCTCCCTTTGGCCGGCCCTCTTAAAGCGAGCTGTCTGGGTGTCTCTGACATATCATCAGCTATTATTCCTGATGACTCCCATGGGCTCGTCCTCTCCATAAACTCTTTCCCTTCATTGAGCCCCCGCCTACCTTCACCAGCATGCTTGTTAAACAGACACTCACATTAGTCGAGCTCATGTTTCCTCAGAGACCCACACAGCTGCCAACCCAAAGCAGCCGCTTATCACTCACCCTCTGCCCCATGTTTGAGTATACAAGCGAGCGTGTGTGCATAGCTGCTCGCGCACATTTATAACGACTGCCCTCAAATAAACCCCAGAAAAGTATGCGCCAAAATTGCTACATTCTTCCTCCCAAGTGTATTGCATGTTTAAAACTGTAAAGAATTGCAGAATCCATTAGCTCATGTTGACACATGCAAATTGTGCGGGTGGGTATATGGTTTATTGGAGCACAGCATACAGAAAATGTAGACTCCAGCACCAAGGGAGGAAGGAAGTGCAAGGCACAATTCTCTTCATGTCCTATCACTTTGAATTCCGTGTCAGTTCTTGTGCCTGTTCCTCAAAGGAGTCAGGTCAAGCACATCAAGCACCGCATACAGAACCTGCAGGTTGTGCCGAGCTACAACATCAGCACCGGGAATCCCGAGCGGAAACAGGAAGGTGGTGTTTTCTTTCTTGCCGATAAAAAGCCCTTGCCTACAAGATGAGGCCAAAAAATGCGCCCCCCCGGTAATCAGCAGCAGTTGAGCCATTATGTGGCTATTAGTAAAGAAACAAACCTTTTTGTTCCGATTAAAGCTGCGGTGCTTTGCCTAATGATTTCATCTTTATGGTCTCGTTTCTGTCCAGTTGTAACAGCAAGTGTGCTTCCTGGTTGTTATTTAAAAGCAGCACTAATTGCTCTGCTGCTGTTATTGCCCATTTTAAGAGACTGTGTGCGTGTGTGTGCGTGTCTGTGTGAGAGTGTTTTTCCTACATTGTGGTGCCATAGCCATAGAATACGACAAAAGATAAAATGGGGCTCTACAAGGGTATAGTATAATGATAATGAAGTAGAATGTAAAAGTGCTCAAAAGTACAATGCTTGCAGAGACTTGTAAAGTGGTTTATGACCCATTGAGCTCCTTTACTTGAAAATAAAGATCTGTTAACTGGCAGTAATCAGATAATTGTAATAATCGAACCCGATGTGTTGAAATGCACTTCTGAAATACAACGTTGTTTCGAAAACAAAACCTTGTATACATGGTTTCAATCAATTATCACATTCCTTTTGAAGTACAGTACAGACTCACAACATGGCTTAGCTGTCCTAAAATGGACGCTAAAAGGCCTGCGAAGTCATTCTAAGCTGCTGCTGTCCTTCGTTTACGTTCCGCAAGAAGAAAACAAAAGTTGGTCTCCATCTGGCCCTAGTTCTTTTCCTAAAAAAAGGTGCTTGCTGGGTGTTGCTCATGGTGTGAACAATGTCAATTCAGTTTCAAACGAATGCGCTAGCATGATGCTAATTTACGTTGCAAATCCCATAGAGGCGCTAGCGATTAGCATTAGCGATTTCAAACACCTCCAAATATGACAAGTCACTAGATGTTTAAATACACGTTCTACTTAAACAGATGATGCATAATACTTTACATAATACAGAATACTTACAACATACTTTCAGGCAAACATTTCCAGAGACAGGCCTCGCACGTTCCACCTCCCAATGGCGGTCGCTACTTCCCGGAGGACAAACTGAACGTCAATGCATACAGTACTCATATAAGCAATGCGGCACACAAGGACCACATTTACGCCCTTTATTTAATTTATTTTCTTTAATTAACTCTTAATTCTGGATGCATAGATTCATACGCATTTTTCAGTAGCCACCATCCTATTTTAAGCCGCTTGTTTGTGTGAAAAACGTCACTTGTTTGACAGCGCCGATTGTGCCCTGACCTCCATTTTGAAAATGTGCTTTTTCCCATTTACTTGTCTGTTAATTTATTATTTCACGACTAATCGAAAAGTGTTGTTATTGGCTTAAGTTATTTTTTGTGTTACCTGGATTTTGGCTGCATTACTTTCTTGATAATTGTCTCCCTTTTTGTATATTTGTAATGTTCTCTAGACACGGTGGTGGAACATGGACTGTATGCAATGAACGGTACGCAGTCTGATTGATTGAAATGCTGCTGAATCGCCAAACAGAGTTATGAATGAATTATGTGTAATGATCTTTGGTGCCATCCTGAACTGAAATGTGAATTATTGAATAACTTGTTCGCCGGTAAACTTTTTGATAATGTGTATATGAAACATTAACGCATGTGTTCTGCATAAAGTGTTGTTAAAATATTTGATAAATATAAATATTTTTAATCATTTTCTCCATATAAAATATAATTATTGACTATAAAATGTGTTTTGTGTTAAAACATTTTTGGGTGTCTGCAACGGATTAATCGGATTTACATTATTTTCTATGGGAAAACTTGCCTTGGTTAGAGTTCGTTTTGGTTTGAGTCAGACCTTCTGGAATGGATTAATGACGCTAACCAAGGCACCCCTGTAAGCAATATTATGAAAAAAATGTCCCCTATGACAGAAATTCGGCGTCATAAAGTGTATTACAATATCCTTTTTATGTGATACCTTCAATCATTTCTAACTGATCGTCTCACGAGTGCTGATTTGAGTTTCCCCAACCATGACATCTCAATTCTTGAACACCTTAAACAACGCCTGAAGAGTCTGGCCCAGGTTTTCTGCAAAAATATGCCTTAAATGTTGCACAAAATTTGACATCTCACGCTGATAATCTCATAATTAATGTAAAACGGCATTAAAGGATTAACTCTATGTGTCTGTTTTGATTTTTCAGTGGCTTTTTGCAACGCTTTCTCCTGAAAGAAGGACAGTTCTCATAAAGGGGTGTCAACATTATGGCGATGACGGACACTGGACACAATGACTGTACAGACGACAATATTGGAGAACTGTCTCAGACCAACTTTATCAGCTCAATGTCAGATCAAGCAGACAAGCGGTATTGGTTCTTAACAGACATATTATTTTTGTATCATTTAGCCTTTGTCAGCGCTATCAGACTCGTAGCTGTACTACAGCAAGCCACGGCAGCCCAGAATCTTCCACTGGTCCAATTTTACAAATCCAGAATGCCCTGAGTTTGAATTTATAAATATTGCATACGTACAATGAGAATGTGCTGTCAGCCGCTCATTTTGGAGGCAGTGAGACGAAACATTTTTATTCGGTTTGTTCCGTATTGTCAGATTTCATAAGTATTTGGAATGAAACGACTTGTGACAAAACTAATGGACACCATGATGTTGCCTTCTGTTCAATATATTCATCTTCATACGGAGACAAATATCAGTGGCAAGCAGGAATAAAGAACTTTACTTGGAATCGCACTTAGGATTTCGCAGCTTCAGTTTATCACGGTTTTTCAAACATATATTGATTAATAAATGATGCTGTTTTGTGGTTGAATATGGCCTGTTATTAGTAAAAAAATAAAAAAGGATATTTAAGCCAATTGTACATATTTTTTGCATAAACTATGCATTTTCAAGCATAAAAAAATGGCTTGGAGCTAAAATACTAATATAAGGCATTGAAGAGGCATTGAAATTGTGGATGTAGGGATGCTGCGATCGATCGGCCACTAATTAGTATTTACTGTAAAAAAAAACACGGTCGCCATATCCGATCACAAAAAACGATCGCCGGGCATGTCTGCTGTGTCACGTCGGGTTGCCAACACCCGTATTGACCCGACCAGGGACACACTTTGTCCCGTATCGCCACGAGAGCCAACAGTACTCCGTAAAACCTCAATGGTTTGACAGCTGACTGACACAGACCACACCGACCGATGCCAGCGCGTTTGATCACTCCCTTAACAAACTAACTTTTCTCGCGTGTTCGTTGACATGCTTTGCCTAGCTGTCACTGGCGGCAGCTAACTAGCTAGAAAGCTGGAGTTATCCTCCGAGCTTCTCGTCTTCCGACTCCAAATGAGACTTTTTCTTTTTAAAACAAACAAGCAATTTCAGAGCTTGTTTTCGTTCCACGGGGAAGTGGATACCACCTTCATGGGGTATGTTTGAACTTTTTCAAGTGTCAACTGTCATTATGTTAATTATGTCTTGTCTTCAAAAAAACACTATCTTACACTAAAAACAGGAATTTAAATGTTTCCTGTCCTGAATAAAACACAAATATTGACGGCACTAACGGTGATGAAAGTTGAGCACTCCTGCAACCTGGACACTCAGTTTATCCTCTCTTAGGTTACGCAGATTTCTATTGAATAAAAATATTTATTCTATTATTTTCTGTTTGTTATCTTGGACTAAAAAATAAATGATTGAACAATAGATTTCCCATGTATTTATATTACTCCAAAACATGCATCAAATTAAATTCAGGTTTGTGTCAAATAGAACAAAAATTGTTTCACAAAAATAAAGGCAAAAAAACAACACCAAAATATCCACCCAAAAGTTTCTTTTTAAATAATCACACCCATTTGCCAGGGGCCCTTGGAATTTTTGAACGGCGGCCCTGGCCAATAGCACTCATCATAAATGAATTGAAAAATGTAGAGTTAATCCATGTGATCGGTATCGGCTGATCTCACTCATGAATTATTGGTATCTGAATCGGCAGCCCTGATTGGAGCATCCCTCGTGAATGTAGTATTCTACATTGGTCACTAGGTGTCAGTAATTGTTCGGTGACACAAGCAACAGACCATCGCCGGAGCAACAGGCTTTTATTGCAGGTGTGAATTGTCTCCCAACAGGCACGATAATAATTACGATAATGATGATGATAATAACACGGGCTACTTTTAGGGCTGTAACCCACGACAAGCTAAAACTCAACTCTCAACCCCCTACGTCACTTCCTGTCTTCCACACATACAAAACATACAAGCACCTTTTATTTAAGTCTTAAATGGCTTATTTTCTCTGATTCTGTCGACTATATTGGGAAATGTGAATGGAAAGGTGACTATATGGGTGTTATTTCATGTCTAGAAGGCTCCATCCATCCATCCATCCATCCATCCATCCATCCATCCATCCATCCATCCATCTGCACAGCAGTCTCAGAAGGGAAGTCTACGGAGGAAACTCATTTCAGCCGCTTGTATCCGCGATCTCATTCTTTCGGTCACGACCCAAAGCTCATGACCATAGGTGAGGGTGGGAACATAGACCGAGCGGTAAATTGGGAGCTTTGCCTTCCGGCTCAGCTCTCTCTTCACCACGACGGTCCGGTACAGCGACCGCATTACTGCAGACGCTGCGCCGATCCGCCTGTTAACCCAACGCTCCAACCTTCCCTCGCTCGTGAGCAAGACCCCGAGATACTTGAACTGCTCCACCTGGGGCAGGACCTCACTCCCAACATGGAGGGTGTAATCCACCCTTTTCCAACTAAGAACCATGGCCTTGGATTTGGAGGAGCTGAGTCCCAGAAGCTTCACACTCGGCTGCGAAGCGCCTCAGTAAACGCTGAAGGTCGCAGCTCGATGAGGCCATCAGGACCACATCGTCTGCGAATGGCAGAGACAAAATCCTAAGTCCCCCAAATTGGAACACCTCAACGCCTTAGCAACTCCTAGAAATTCAGTCCATAAAAATAATGAAGAGAGTTCTAATAATGTTCAAAAAGATCATAAACAGGTTTTCTATGCCACAACTACGGAATCCTACTTCGGGTCAATTCACTTATCACGGTCGGGTCAGGAAACGATTAATCACGATAAACGAGGGATTAGTGTACACCAGTGGTTCCTCCTACTCATGCACACTTAAAAAGCATAAACATTTTTATCGTAATTAACTTGAAATATTGAACATAGTTAATTGGTTGATTAATTTTATCCTAATTCCGGGTCAAAAATGTGTATTTTGCATGGTCACATTTTCATAAAGTTTGACATGAGCATTGATCAACAGATACGTAATCATCCTACATATCTTTTATTCCAGTCTGATGTTGGCATCCTTGGGTTGGATTTCAGCTTTACTTTTTTTGTCCACTCACGGTGGCTGTGATTGAAGTCTGCATATTCATTTAATACCAAGGAGAAAGTTTAACGATCACGATAAAGCAGTATCCAAAGTACAAAAATACATGCAACCAATGATAAAGCCTCATTTAATACCACCAGATAACAAATCCTGATAAGTGCTCTTCAAATAATGAATTAATCGATGAAGCCGGTGATGGTGAGATGACAAATTCCTAGACACAAACCTGGGGGCTCATCCCTGACGCTGCTACGCTTGTCTCAACAGAAGTAACTTTTTGCTTGGGTGGACACGTGTGCGTATGTGTCATTGATTGTCGGCATCAGGCTTGCACTGACCGGGTTGAGACGGTCTGTCAGTGTAAATTTAGCCTAAAGATGCGCTGCAAGGTGGTGGGCATGCTATTCATGACTGCACTTCCTTACGTACCATTTTGGATATTTCTGAGAAGAATTACAGAAGGTTGCTTTCAAATCATACGACCTCCAATGCCAGTATTTGGACTTGTGTTTATAGCCTGAGGAGAAAAACGTGTTTCTTCAGAGGGGTCAATAACTATCCATATGTCAGGTCAACCACATCTACTCTCTTAGGTGAGTACATTAATTCTTTGTGAAATATTTCCTCACGGTAAGTGCCACTCGCTAATCAGACGAGCACACTCAATATTTCATCCCCCAAAACACATACAAATCTCTTTGCATTCATTGTGAATAATGTCATCAGTGCTGTAATCTAAAGAGAGACTGGAGTCTGCTGAATCTTGATGAAGCTTTGTCTTTGCTCTTTGCTTCAGATGCGAATCAAAGCAGCGCCGTGCTGTATGCCCGCGGCTCCTTTTCTGACATCCCGTGGGGGATTTAAGCTGATTTTCCTTTTGGTTCCAGCCACTCATGTGATGGTCCAACTCCCTCCAGTGCTGAACGAGAGTAGTAACCTCGTCAGTGATACCTAGCTCACTGCTGTTTGATGCCGGTCATGTCTCAGTGCCTACCGAGCTCATCTATCACAGTAACTGTGAATGGCAGACAGGAACGGTATAAAATCAGAGGAGGGCCGCTTCCAACCCCCACCCTCCCGTTATATAGTTAGTAAACTGTGCCAAGGCTACTCCCTAAAAGGAGAATGGAGACCTTGTGTTCTGAGACTCCAGATGGGAGAGAAAAAAACAACACGGCACACATAACCGCAGCTCTCCAGTTATGTGTGCAGATGTCAGCAGTGCAAGACATCTCGTGATATGTTGACGCTCGGCAGAAGGTTGTGTTAAAAGTGGTCATAGCAAATGATTTTGTGTGAGAGATGGTGCCTTGATTGTTGCCAGAGAACAGTAATATGTTGTCATTCCCAACCGTGTTGAACATGAACATTCATTGGTTTTCATCATGGTGAGCTTGCACGAGCAAATGCACGTTGACCACTGCTGACGTGTATATGCCACAGGAAAAATAAATAAATTGTTCGGTGTTTTAAATAGTGTCAAATTACATTGATTTCTCTGGTTTCTCTATGCGAGTTGCCTTTTTGTAAAATCCATTTTTATGTGTTGGGCTTCTTGTGCTTGAGTTAATGTGGGTGGAAAACAACGGTCAGTCACACCCTGAAGTGGACATTGACTGTCTGTCATTGTGTTTGGGCTTGTTTAGCATCAGATGATTGGCTCCCATCGTAGTTGGGAGGGTAAGGTGAGTAGCGGCAAAGAGATGTGAAAATAGACAATGTGAGAGTTGTCAGTCAAATTAACGGGGAATTTACATCTCAAAAACGCCCCTACAAGTGATATGCCTTCTTTTTAAGGAGTTTGCGTACCACCGAAGCAGCAAAAGTTTAGCCTACCACATCAACACAAAATACCCAGTCACGAGTGCAGTGACAGCTAATGCTAGCAGCAAAGACATTAGCAATTTAGAGAGCCATAGCAAAGCACCTCGTGTATGAGCTAGTCCGTGACTGACAGGCTGACGAATGTTCTTGCCAAGTGGACAGCGTTGAACTACAGGCCCATAAACACAGCGGAACACAAGTGGTTAAAAGAGGTGTTCCAAACTGCGTCCAATGGCTCATCATGCAAGCTACCGTGCAGGACTACAGTGACAGCCAAAATCAGCAAGGTGTACGACGGCGATAAGAAAAACAAAGTTAAGATTTTGTTGGGATTTGCCCAACTGTGTTGCTATAATGGGAGATCACTGGACCTCAGCTGGTGTAAGTGTAAATGGATAGGACTGCGTCAGTTCAAGTCTATTGAAAACAATAAATTACTTGATAAAGCCACTTTTTTGTTATATAGCAAGATTTTGATCTGCCACGACGACTCGTTCACTTCAAAGAGCTCTTTCCGACCGACTCATCACTACTTTACAACTGTGGGGTAACCCCGCAGCAATAACTCCACTTAACCCTTGTGAAAAAATGGTCAAGGGTACATATCTAATACAGGAAGTACACAAACGTATCACTAACTGCTGTTAAACTGAGAAGGGGAAGGGTTAAATAAACTCTGCTTCTTACTTCAGACATGTTAAATTGTGAATTGTAAACATGTGATGTACTCCAATGTAATGGTTGGTAAATCGAGTCAAGTCAAATGTGGTCGAATGGCCTGCGTGAAATTGAGTAAGTGTAGTTGTCTGTAGCTGGTAAATGACTTTTAGAGGCACAGAATAGAAGATATTGTTAAACATCTTTAATCCATAAAACTACAGTGACATTAGCATCGATTTTAATTGCATACATTTTATGTACAACAAAGCCTTGAACAATGTATCACTCACTTGACAACAAATGGATCCAGCTAAAAGGATGCAAGCTTGTATGTGGCAAGAGAATACAAAACATCAAAAGGGAGCCATTAACTACATAATTTAGTTGCCTCGTACTCCATGTAGTTTGGTTGTCTGGCACTGAAAACTTGCAGGGCAGTGAGAATCCTGGTCACGTCTGCACTGGAGAGTTTAAGTCTGTGGCGGAGCAGACAGCCAAAAAGATCCACGTGGGGGGCGCCCGGAGGGGAGAGGCGGTTTACCCTGTAGCGCAACTCAACGAGCTGCAACAGAGCCGAGTCCTGTGATCCCTGAGTATACGGGTAGTCTATCTGCAGAATCAGGTCCTGGATTGCCTCTGGGTCAAAATGCACGCTGTATCCAAACAGTTGCATGCTGTTCACTTTCATGTAGCCAATATTGTTGGGTTGCTCTGTTTCCTCCAGAGGCTCATCGTCCACTGAAGTGTTCTTGCTTCCTATTGCCATTCCCTCCTTGATTCGGCTCCTCAGGTAGAAATGAACTGTCTCAAAAAAGCTCTTCCATCTGTTTCCAAGAGACAACGTCCAGTTATAGCAGTCCAAGGGAATGTCCAATTTGGTCCGCTCCCAGTCTGGATATCCATGCTGGCCTATAGGCATGGTCCAGCTCTCTGAATGGCTGCCCCCGAATGGGTTCACGAACAGAGAAAATGCCGGCTCAAGGGTGCTGTTCCTGGTGAGGCAAAACTGCAGGGCGAGTCCAAGGAGCATGTGAACTCGATTCGATTTCACCCGGTTGCTCTTCAAGGTCAGCAGCATTCGCTTCCTCCACGAAGGGTCAAACCAAGTATTAATCCTCACATCATTGCTCACAAACACCGCGTGCAGAGTGATGCGTGGGTCGCGTCGCTGAAGCAGGTAGCGCTGCTCCATGTCGTGCAAGTCTTGATCGCTCTCCAAGCCCAGGTAAGGGTCCGTAGGGTCGGGTACTGCATGTCTGCAGGTTCCCTGGTTGAGGGTGAAGCCCGAGTTGCAGCTGGAACATCGTGTGCGGTTCTCAGTAGAGCAGGATGCACAGCGAGGACCATCACCCAAAGAGCAGGGAATCAGGCCCTGGCAGGGCGGATGACTGTAGGGGCAGGAGCAGCTGCGACTCTCGTCATTGTACACACCAACCTGGTTGTTCTCACCGCAGTACAAGACCGAGAGCGTGTAGCTCAGCCAGAAGTGCAGAGACCTAGAACAAAAACACAGCTTGTATTAACATAATTTCCGGTGTATAAGCCCCTACTTTTTTCACACGTTTTGAAGCCTGTGGCATATACAGTGATTGTGCTAATTAATGGCTAAAAGAACTACAGTTCCCATGATGAGTGCAGCTACGGGATGTAGGGTGTTGGACAAGTGAAGTGGACGCTCACCAATGGGTCTTCGAAAGGCTGGACTACAGTGTGATGAAGAGCAGAGCTAAAGAACTAATTTGCATCAAGACGAAAGTGACACTGACAGCAACAACGAAACAGAGAGAGACTGACAAAGTGTGTGATGAAGGAATTATGAGGCTGTTAAATTCTGACACCAAAGAAGACGACTTTAGTGGTTTTAGTTCCCAGGAGGATGAAGACGATGATGAATGACTTTTATGGTAGGCTACTGTTTAACTGTTGTTTAGTAAAAAGCATTTATTCTATCAAATGTTTAAAAAATCTTTCTGTGTACTAAATATCCCATGTTATGACATGGACACCTGCGGGTTATAGACCGGTGTTGCCTATGTATGTGCAAATCGCTTATTCTCTTTAAATGTAGTGGGTGCGGCTAATATATGCACTCTCTAGTCCGGAAATTACGGTAAGTCTATCCATCCATCCTAGCAACACCTGGAATACCAAACCATTCCCAGGCCAGATGGGGGACAGAGTTCCTCAAGTGTGTCCTACATCTACCCTGGGAGCAGGTATTTATCGTTTAATTCATGGGCTAACCAAAAAGCTTTTTCCCTTTATATAGAATATAATAAAATGAGAACCCCATGATGTTTCTACGGCGATAGCAGGAGACGCGCTAAGTGGTTGCGTACACACAAAGAGAACAACCAGCAGCTCCTTTCTTTATTTGTGAGAAAGGTTTTCACTCACTTTCCAAAAACCTTTAAACCCTTCAAGTGAATTTTTAAAAATATCTATTTTAAAAACCACTTGTGAGTTATTTAAGCAACAGTGATCAGTCAAATATATACAACGGGAGAGAGCCGCTGATCCTTTGGTGCACACATTTGCTTTCTAATTCACAGGTGTGGGAGACAGGTGTGGAGGGCGTGGTCACGAGGTCATTGGTGGGTGCGTGTGGAAGTATTAAAGAGTGCACACCTGTCAGTGTGGAGGAGAAGAAGTAGAAAGGAAAGGCTAGGTAGTATTTTTGTTGACCGCCATATTTTTCCTTCACTTACATTTTCATATCCTCAGTTTGCCATATCCTGGTCTCACTAATGAACCAACTACACGAAACGCATTCTGGAGTTCAAGCGTATCACAAAGGTGAGGACCCATGCCCACACCTATCAAAAGGTAAAAGGAGGCCGCTATGACAGGTGTGTAGACTAACATCACTTTCCTTATTGGCTTTGCACTAAAAACCCCCAAAACGACCTGCACAATGCGGCACGATAGCGAGAAATCACTAATCACTAATATATATTTTCTCCACCAACCGACAGCAGCGACCCTCGGCTCACCTCTTTGTGCAGCGTTCCGCAGCCCAAACAAATTAACGGCGACTTTTGTAGCATACTCGATGAATTAAAATGAGATATTTTACGGTAATGACAATATTTCAGGTGTTTTTCTGCATTGTGCATTTTGCTCATGCTCAGACTGCTGTCCCCACTGTCTGGACGGGATGAGCGGAGGTTAATAGATGGCTGGAGGGAGAACAGTTCTGACATATTAATTTCTACATGTCTTAACCGCAGGGGTGCCCTTTACATTGAAAGGCGCACAACCGCTTGTCTCTGATGTTATATCTTGTAAAGGCACAAAATTACAGGGTGAAGGATGTGCCTTTCATTTCCACTTGAGCAGAATCGTATGTTTAGCGTAATACTTATGTTTTTAAATATTGTATTTGTAAGAAAGACATTATTTTTTCAAAGAAGCAACCTACATAAAAAACAACACAGAGACACAGCCTCACCAGTAATGTAATATAACACACATGCATCACATTAACAGTTCAATTACACATACTATCCAAATACGAAATACACAGGCCGTTAAATAAATAAAACACTCGTTTCACAGGGACACAAACAATAAAAGAAATTCATGTAACTAGTGATCCAAACCCGATAGTGTCTATTTTATTTCATAAGCACAGTAGGTGCGATAAAACACGTATAACTGGATTGCAGACTAAAGAGGCAGTGTCTGCATTTGACTAGAAAGCTGATGGATTGTCCCATTTCGTTCATTTCCCTCCCAGAAATAGCGAACAACACTGACTGAGAAAGACATCCACATGACTGCAGTCATGACTGTGGTGGCCCTTGATAGACTGCTAAAGTCGAGAGTCTCGGTGGGAGTTCTGCTGAAACAGCAGCTGCTACAGTAAAGACATACTGTAATAATAGACCTGAGTAACGGAAAGCAGCAAAATACCAGCGTGTTACTGACCACAGCTGAAATTCTTGATAAAGGGTAAACGGTAAATGCATCGCATTTACAGAGGACCTTTTTACTCTCAAGGTACTCTTAAGTGCTTTTACAATGCTGCCTCATTCACACCATACTGGTGGATGCTTGCCCGGGAGAAAGGAAAGTGTCTAATTTACGCACTTGTGGCACAGTACCAAATAAGTGAATCCTTCAATGTGTATGTGTTTGAAAAAATAAAATGATTGCCTGTCATGTGATTTGCCAATGATTGTTTGTCTACGCCTGTTACGCCTGTTGCCCATTACGTCGATCAAAATTAGTGTTGGGCATCGTTTGAATTTTGAATGATTCTGGTTCCAATTCCGATTCCTAGTGATTCTCGATTCCAATACTTCTAAGAGTAAGGGTCATACAAGTTTGCAGGGTTTAAATGAGGGTGCTAACCAGAATTTTTTGGGGGTGAAATGTCTGAACTTCTTCCTGAACCGTTTCATGATGTGAACATTTTATCAACTTGACTATGAATTTCTCACAGGTACAAACGATGTTTACTTTTGTTAAGCTCATGCAAAACATTTCCACATATGCTGTTGTTTATGTGTTAGTGAGTTGGCGATGCTGCAGCCACCAAACATGCACGAACCTGAGTGCAAAAAAAATCAAACAACTTGTAAAAGATTTGTCTATGAAAAGGACAGGGCTAATGTTACCACTTAGCGCAAGTATACCGTGTTTGCAGCCTCAGTGTTGGTGTAAGCTATTTTTGATGACACCCTGATTTTGTCATGGATGTATGGATGTAGCCCACAGAGCTCTTATTTTCGAGAGACTCGAAAGTAAGTATAAGTCGAGACTCTCGACTTACATCATTGTGTTGCAAATGTTGTACTGAGCCGACTGCTCTTTTTTTTAAGGTAAGCAAAACTTTTTAGCCTCTCCATCTTTCTTGGTGTATTAGTAACGTATAAACGTCACTTTGAAGATGTCACATAACATCAGTCAGCTGGCAACAAGCTCCCCTCCTGATTTGCTGTTGCTCCTCCGCGGCAAAGATTAAGTGGTGAACAGACGACTCAATGGCTACGTTCACACTGCAGGTCAATTCCAATTTTTTTGCTCATATGTGACATGTATCTGATTTTTTTCATGTCGGTGTGAACAGTACAACTCAGATTTTTTCAAATGCGACTTAGGCCTTGTTCGTATAAATCCGGTCTGAACGTTCAGGTTGCATATACAGTATCCGACATACACGTCATCGAAAGGCGTGGTTTACCGTGCAAGACTTGGATAAATGTAGGCCAAAGTTCTTCTTGTCATCTGAAAACAGCTCACGGCAATGTCCCACCACTCCTATTAGCCACACGCTCCTCTGAGTTCTCCACGAACTGCCATAGCCAAAATGTGTGCCCTCTTTCCTCTTAAACTTTATGCTGAGTCATTTTGTTAAGAAAACATCGACTCCCGTTGCACAAAATCCTTGAAAGTGCCATGAACGCGTTAAGGAGGGCACACAATGGCAGCAAAAAACAAGGTACCATTGTATGTGTCCTGTGATTGGCTGCTGATCGGTCTATGAGCAGCCCCTCAAGTCCCAGCCCAAAGTCAGCCGGGATAGGCTCGAGCTCCCCGGGATGTTGACGTGTTAAAAAATGGGTGGATGGGTGGATGATATGAGAATTTAGACATAGGGACTTCTATTCAGGTATGTGGTTAAGATTGCAGCGCAAATCTTTCTGTCCACAGATCTGTATGCTTTTTAAAAGCCACGTACTTGTGTAGCCTTTGTCAAAACACAGAAGAAGCAATTCTCCTCTTCTCATTTCTCAAGTGTGTCACAACAGGAACAATCTTTCTCCCAGGAGCAGCTTAGTTATATAGGATGCTGAGTAAACATTGCACTCACCTCGGCCTCTGCAGGACTATTTTGGGCTTTTTTCTGCACCTTTTGCTGAGGCTGAAGAGCTTGTTGACGGTGCGGTGAGTTTTGGTGAAGAGCTGCTGGCTTCTGGTCTCCAGCTGCCTGTAGCGCTGAAGCAGGCTGGCATCTGTCCTCCATAAGTGTTCCACAACAGATGTGTTTACTGCGTAATATGTTGGCAGCTTCCCAACAAAGCTCTGGAACTCCTCTGAAAGGAAAGAAGAGCATAAAGGTGCAAACGCTGCTGGTGGCTATTATCCAGAGGATAACGATCTAAAAAAGAAAAACTGTACACTCCTCATTGTTTGTCCCAGAAAAGCAAACAGCTCAAGAGGAATAATAACAGAAATATGCCAAGAGAGCATTTTTTTTACATTGCTGATTTTATCTGCACGTCAGAGAATAAAACCCTTTCATATTTTATTTCTGTCTCCGACTTTCAAGAGCGTGAAACAAAGACAAGATGGCGCAATGAGAACAATCATTGCAAAAATACAGTAAATTCTTTCTGAAAAGTTACTAGGCATTTTTTTTACATGTTAGAAAACTTCTCTAACTGTGACTCATCTTTACTGCTGTTAATACTACACGGTAGTTGCAGACAGGGACACATCACTACGCTTTCCAGTACTCGCTCCATACTGTATAGATTTTTAAACTTTGGAAACTACCCTCATCTAAAATAAAAAAAAATAATGGTGCATATCGAACCAGAGCTGCAACAATATTGTACAGCTGTGCGGTTACAATCGAATATTATTGTCACACTGTGTTTAAGAATGTTATTGAGTGTTTCCATTATTTTGAATAGTGCTACAATTGTCCGTAACAAAAGGCAAGATAATATGTTCACAAAGTTCACTGGGGCAGCACTCATGCAGCCCCAGACCATGACGCTCCCACCACCACGCTTGACTGTCGACAAGACACAATTATCTTGGTACCAGTGACATGTGGTGAGGTCTGTATACAAAGTAAATGCACCCTATCCTTCTCTAGGAAAAGCTCTGATACTTTGTTGTAAAAGTCTGATCACCTGCTGGTGAGCTTGGGTATATAATCCTCCATCTTGGTGGTCAAATTCATTCAATTAAGCATAAATATATGTTGCATTGGACTTGCTGCTCTCCAGCTTGCACTGCTGCTGTCAAAAGCAAACCAAAAAAAACATTGGCTTTTTCTCTCTATGGAAAGACGGCAGTTACAAGCACATTCCAGCTCATGCACACCCCCAACCAGATCACGATGGGGCGAGACGAGTGCCTCTTGTATGGCATTTCTGTGTATTTGATTGTCCGACTAGAAAGAATAATGACGTCAAGCTTTCATTACACAGGCTGTAGAAAGTCATGGTGTATAAGAAATGTTTCTGCAACATTATGTTATTGGCGACATGCTGACAAGCAGAAAGTGGCAGGCTCCATGATGCAACTTAGTGTATTCAGGCAGGGCTTGAGGCAGCCTCATCTTAGGTTTCTGCCCTGTATTTGATCAGGAAATGTGCACATTTTTAATTTTTAATTAAGAAAATATAAAAAATGATTTGAATCATACAGATCATACAAGATCAATATTATGATCTTTTTACATATTTCATCATGATAAGTGAGGCCTCACCCGACTTCCCTTACTGCAGTCCTTACAAGTCACAAGCACTGTTAAGTGTTAAGTGTTTGCCAAGTAAAATTCCCTGACCTTGTAGTTTGCGTATGCAAATAAAATGATCCTTGGTAGCACATTGTTGACACATCTGGGTGTTAATCACTGCCACACTCCAGAAGTCTGGAGCTCACAGAAATGCAAGCCACACCCTCGTTGTTTGTTCCTAAACCTGATTGGACGTCAGTAGATGCATTCAGTGAGGCAGATTCTGTGGGAAAATGTTGCGTCTTGCTTGAAATGACGTAATATCGGTCTTGTTGGTTGAATACTTTTAATGTGGACACATTTTACTCAACATATTCACTGAAAAGCTCAAGTATTTTCAAGTAATCAGACTAAAGTCCGAATCAAGTCCAGAATCATTGAGCAGCTCGAGTTCACGTCGAGTCCAAAGTCATCAAAATTGTGACTCGAGTCTGACTCAAGTCCAAGTCGCGTGACTCAACTCCACACCCCTGCTGACTTCTCTAATACAGTGGTTCTCAACTGGGGGTGGGGACCCAAAAGTGGGTTGCTGAGCAGTTTTCAGGGGATCTCGGGTCTTTGCCTGGGAAATGACCCAATGTCTGTGAATGCACCTCACGTTCTTGCCTGCGCTATTTGCTTGTGACGCCGCCGTGAGGTACAAGCCATGTTTCTGGGCGACTATGTCACGCTTGAATGGGAGAAGAGGAAATAAATGAAGTGGAGATTTAACATGCTGTCTGTCGGACACACAGTTGCAGATATTTGCTGGAGAAGAGCGTGCCATAAAGAGACACCGTCTCAGGGCTGCAGCTAACATTGTGTTGAAATCAGGCACTTAAAATGCAACATATCTGAGACGTTTGAGTAAAAAAATTCCTAATGTATAACCGAGTTCATTTCATTTCCAATAGTAGGGACAACCTAAGGGATAACCCGAGAGAAGATGTACTGTAAAAAAACAAACAAACAAAAACAAACACATACTTTTGTGAGATACTGCATGTACCATAGAAGTTGTTCAATAAAACAATACTGTTCCAATAATACGGTCAGCTCAAGTGAAACTGCTGTCTTTTGAATGACATTGCATCTATCAGACAGAAAATATCATAACTTATTCAACTTTGAAGAAAGCTGTCATGTTCCAATTTAGAGCACTGTTACAAACACAACATTTAAATGGAGCCAAATGAAACTGTGACCCATGTTCTGGGGGGCAAACGGACAACAATGAATCCGATAAATCCCCGTTCCCCCTGATGGGATACAATAACAACACCAGTAATCTAAAACTCTGTTTACTACTATTTTTATTGCATCACTTTTTTGTATAAATCCAACCAAATCCTGTTAAATTCTCTTCCATCACACTCAGGGGATGAGATAACCTTGGCTTTCAGGTTATTCCTTAATATTCATGCCTCACAGCAGATTAGATGAGATTTTCTGCAGACCTCTGGGTAAATTGCCCTGTAAACGTCAGTTGAGGCTGCTAATCCAATCAGGGACAGAAAATGTGTTTATGGTAATGATAGTTTTGTTTCAAAATAATGCAATATTACATTATTAGGTCCTTGGACGCAAGCCATGCTTTGTTTGATTGGTGGTCCATGTATTTGTGCACAAGCCAATTTGCGAGATGTAAAAGCTGTGCAGAATTACAAGAGGTGCACAGAATGAGGACAACCAGGCTTCTTAGTCTAAGTCACACAATCAATTAGCGAGCTCGATACTGTTACAGGTACATTAACAACCCCTGGTGATAAGCACAGTCATGCTCTAAGTGCAGGGGTAAGGTCATTGCTTTATTAAAGATTTACTGATTGATAGTTTATTAACTAAATGTCTTGTTTAGTGATTCACTGCAGCACTTTAGTGAGAGGAAATGGACTTTAAATGGTCATATTTTCAACACGGTCCAGACAGGGCCGAGCGAGAAAGCGGCACACTGAGATCTGACACTTTGAGTGACAGTACTTTTGATTAAGCCTGGCAACATTTGACAGCCAAGCAGCGGTTTAGAACAGGAACAAGACGTGTTTTTTCTGTTCATGTTAGTGCTCAAACCCTACAGTATAAGCCTGTGCTTTCCACTGAAAAACAACTGAAAGTTCAGAACCATTTCTTTTCACTGCATGTTTTTGATTGCACTATTCAAGTTGACATTTTCAAATTATTTCTAAGGGCAACAATAAATCATGACCCTTGACTCACCAGACTCCTCGAACTCCTCGTTGATCCGCCTCCAGGCTTCTCTGATGCGCAATAGGTTGTTTTCCAGAGTGTCCAGGTCAGCGTGAGGACAGTTACACCGCGGAAAGTCCGCACTACACTCACACCAGCATTCACTGTTTTGGCACATAAAATGACCCTCGGATTTACAGCCAATGTAGTTGAGAGCCGCCTGAATGAAGCGGCTCTGCAAGTAACCAGGGAGGACGACCTGCAGCCCTGCGGAGCGTGAAAGACAGGACGTAGATGCAGTTATTATACTGTATTGGTCCATGAAATACGAGTGGAAAAGACTGCTTTTTCTTATCATTACAATAAACAAATCCCACCAGAAATGTGAGGAACTAATTGTGTAGTTACAGCCAAGCCTGATGTATTTTATTCCTCTGCACTCTCAATTTTATGTCCAAAATCTGCTGCACTGGGTGACATGTTGCATCATTAGAGGTACCACTGTAGTTTATTTTGAGTCGATCCCACATACACCATCCTGCTGCCAGAAATGCTCACTAAAAGGGACCGAATGTGCTGCTGAAAATGGTCTCCCACAAAAGCCTCCTGTATGTTGAGTAATGTTACAACCTACAGCTGTTTTAGTGAAAGCATTTGGCTTTTTAAAAGGGGAACCATAGATTAAGGGCCCATTTAAAAAAATCAATGGGCTTTCAGCTGAGTTCCAAAGGTTATATACACTTGCATACATTTGACTTTTAAAGCAGCAATATTCCCTCATACAGTGGCTGGGGCGTTTATTTACTCAACTACAGCAGGCCAGACGTCTATTAGGGGTAATTCTAAGCGGGGAGAGGAGGAACCCTAAATTATTCATACATTTACACTTATTTTTGAATGGTTAACTGTTAAATGCTAATGTTTTACTTATTTATTTATTTATTTTTTACAATAATTTATTTCATTTAAAAAACTGGAGTTTTTAATTTTAAGAAAATGCAGAGAGCCTAGGCAGGCAGGATAAAGGCAGAATGTGCAAAACTAGTCTGAAGGCGCTAAGCTCTCTGGAACATCAATGCACATAACACTGCAGAGCATGTACAATGTAAGTATGTGAAAAGACGTGTCTACATTGGTAAAAATCCGATGGTAAGCACTCGATGGGTGCTGCTGTTTTGGTTAGCCACACCGTTTTAATGGGCTCAGCAGCGCTTTAATTTCCCTGTGAGAAAGGTGGTTATGAATTAGGAATAGGAACTGAGGCTATTTGATTAATTTAAATGTCTATTGGACAGGACGCTACTATTTTTGAAAATTAACTGGACCAAAAATTAGCAGCCCCCAAAATAATTTGGATGTACAGTAGTGTGTAAGAGACCAATAATGCCAATGATAATCATGCTCACCGCCAATATGTGTCATATTTGTCTAGTATCTGGGCATTACAGTACTGTGACATGATGTGTTTTAGCTATATTGTTATCCATTCATTTTTCTCTTTGGTATTACAGCTTAGTAAGAGCATCCCTGAAGATCCCTACCAACTCCCTCAATGCTGAAAGGGGCTGAGCAAACCTTTATTTGGTGAACAAAATTTGCAGGGGGCCAGACTCTGTATATATAGTATATATAATTTAATGCCTATAATTGCCACAGTCCACTTGGAATAATTTGTCTTATTTTAGCTGTAAGCCCCTCTTTTCAGGAGCACTTTGCTTTGCATTTCTGTACACTAAAAATGTTATAATGACATACCACCTAACAAAACGGAATTGAACTTTACATGTTTTTACTGAAAAAGACACCCAGAGTGTACATGAATAAAAGATGTGGGGTTTACAACCATGAACTATAAAACACTGAATATCAAGAGTAGGTGAGCGTTCCTCCCTTGATTAATTCCCAGATGACCTCCTCATGTTTTGCTCCACATGTTTTGCACTCAAGCAAAAAACACAGCAAAAAAGCGACACGCGGAAAACAAAAAAACACCCATAAAATATAAAAAAACATTATTCCGCAGAACTGTGTAGTAGAACACTTGCTTCTCTATCCCTCTCTGTCACAGGGGCTCGAGCTGCTCGGTACACAGACCCGCACCCACTCTGCTTTCTATCAAAGCCTCGTCTTCCTGGAGCTACTGTGACGTAGTATCTATGGTTACCGTAATGACCCATATATCACTAGAAGGCGCAGACTCTCTGCCTTCAGAAACCATTGGAATGATATTGACAATTCTAGACTTCATGTAATTGCAAATCCTATTGCCGGCTAGCGTTTCGATGTTACAGGCTTGAAAAAAATAATAATTTGAATATTTTTGGTGGACCGGATTAAAAAGCTTAACGGGTAGTATGGTTCGCCTGTGTCTAGTCTAGCCTAGTCACAGAATATCACAGAAAAATGATCATTTTCTTACCTTGTAGCTGAACCTTGTTCTCTGGGCTGTGAACCAGAACAGAGCTGACTGTGTCCAGATTGTCATAGTTGCTGCAACCAAGTGGCCCAGTTCTGGTTTCAGTTACCTGCAAAGAAAATATGACATTTTTGACCTTTCGTTGTGTCTTTTCTGGGTCATTTTACTGTGCACATTTTGAAGAGGCGTATACAGTAATCTCTCCTTTATCGTGGTTAATTGGTTTCAGGATTCCTTATTTATAAAACAAATATTTTTGTTTGTAGAGCATAGAAAACCTTTTTACAACCTTGTAAATTGAACATTTAAACATTATTAGAGCCCTTTACACAAAAAACAACACCCCTATAGTCACCTTCCCACTCGCAATACCCAATACAGCAGACAAAATAAGAGTAAATAAGCCACTTAAGACATAAATAAAACTCATTCTCATGTGTGTTACTATAAATGTATTCCCTAGGCGAAAAAGTAGCCCGTGTTTTTATTAGGGATTTTTATTAGACATTAGCGTGCCTGTTGTGAGATAATTCAAAGCTTGTTGCTCCGGCGATGAAGTCTGATCCTTGAGTGTCTCACCGAACATTAGGTAACACTACTGACACATACCGACCAGTGTGGAATACCACATTTAATAAGTCTTTGAATGTGTATTTTGAATGCCTTGTATTTGTATTTTAGTTTATTTAGCCATTTTTATGCTTGAAAATGCTTCATTTAGACAAGAAATACATAATATTTGCTTAAAAACAAGGTATGCATATTTGTTTACTACCAATAGGCCGTATTCAACCACGAAACAGCATTTATTAGTTAATATACAGTATATTTGAAACAACATAATAGAGCAAAGCCATGAAATTCGAACCACAATGTGGCGAGGGACGACTGTTTGGTTAGATGCGCTGCACAGTACGATTCCGTTCAGCTCAACTTTATTTGTCGCGGTTTGGGCCCATATTTCCACGTCAAAATAGCGACCCGCTGAACAAGACTAAGTCAACAACAATGGAAGAGAATCAATCAATGGTCTCTGAGGGTACTCTGAGCCTACTTCTCGGCATAATATTGCAGGCACAGCAGTAGGGTAAGCAAACGTCAGTATGTTTATCTTATTTCTGCTGTGCATTTTTAAACGTTACAATGCTAATAATTGTTCAACTAATGAGCAAACTGCCCGGGTTTACATCACCATGATGGTATTGGCTGGCTTGGAAACAAACTAGAAATACGACCTGGTAGTACCCGCCAAAGCAAACGCATCAGCAGCGAGTAGCTAAGTGCAGTGCAAGAGGACACGCACACACCCGTTTAGTCAGGAGATGTTATTAAACACTTTGGCATCCAAATGTTGATTTGCTTTGCTTGTGTGTCAAAATGACCTAAACAGACCCATGAAAGGCATTTTCTACCTCAAATCACCTTTATATGCAGTGAGTCACTGTGAAGCAACCCTTAAAAGGTCTTCAATTTGTAGACTTCTCCTTAGACGGAGCCATTAGAGGGAGGAAATCAACTCTGCTCTGACCACCTAACGTCAGGCTGATTCGCTGCTAACTTCATTCCTCCAGTAATTGATCCCAGTGTTGCATTTTGAAAACGCCAAAACACATTTTGTCATGGGTTTATGTTCCACATCCTTCCCTAACACTGGTTGTGATTCTAATGAAAGGATATCTATAGCATGAGCTGCTTTTACATCCCTCATAAACAGTGATCGTGCCCCTCCTTTCTATTTCCTCCTCTGATCTTCAATCTGCTGCAAAGGAAAGGAAGTCAGCATGGCTGGAAATTAATGGGACGGAATCTCTAATCTATCACGCTGATGCATAATCATAAGAACATGTTTGTGGGTGGGGGCGGGGGCACTTGTCTTCATCAGCAGCAACTCACTTTGGCATGTACGTTATACCCTCGAGCTGATGTATGCATACTTTAATAGCTACTTCAGATGTTAAACGGATGATTAGTGTTTCATTGTGAGGTCGCAAAACTGCTGCTCTTGTCTACTCCTCTCGAGCTTTCCTTCACTGGTGGCATATGTATTCATTTAGAATTCTGCAGTGAAGTCTTGTTTTCACATATATGCATTCAACATTTCCTGTAAGTGATGAAGGGCACACTATTTCTTTTGCCCATCATACTTGTCTAATACAGTGGATCCCAGCGAAACGGATGCCAGCTGGTGCAGCTGTGTGGATGCATGTTGTTAAACCTCACTCCCGCGCCGGACATCGAGTTGACATTCCGGGCTTTTAGCTCGATGGCTCACGCTTTCGACTCTCATTCTGCGGACCCTGGCTCGGAACATGGGGCTGGCTGGACGATTCAGCATTCACGCCCTGCAAGTTAGCTGATTTTTGATCATTTCCCTTTTTTTTTTCTTGCTTTTCTTCTGCAGAAAACACATCGCATTACTATTAGTTGGGAATTAAAAAATACATGTACCACTGTATCAGCAGCCACAATTTTTATTTTTATGTCTTTCACTTCCAATTTTTCTTAGTGAAGTGCTGAGATTTCACAATTTGTTCAGCGCTCCTTGGACACAGGATAGTTATGGGCTGGCTACACCGTGACTCCAGTTCCATCTGTTCAACTGTCTTTCATTATCATTCATTAGGGCATTTTATACTTTAAATGTGTTTAATAAGTGTGTGAGGCATATTTGCAATTTTTGCCCATCATCCACAATCCTTATGTGAGACATAAACACGTCTTTCCCTTTTCTGTGCATTCAAAAGATATAAAAACAACTAAAGAGGCAGCTCATTAGTGCACCTAATGCGACACACCTATTCCTTTCCTAGAAAGCCCGCGATGAAAAGGCCTCCAAAAACAGCATTACCGGAACTTCCTTCCTGGGCGCATTGACTTCACATAGCACCATAGAAATGAACGCTCCAAACTCAAAAACAAAAACAGCAGCAGTGGCGGCAGCTCCAATATGTAGCATTACCTTTCGGTAGTTGCCTGATGTATTGTGAGCACGTCGCTGACGCGCTGTGAGCAAGTGTGTGGCGAAGCTAGTTGCTAGCCGGCTAGTAGCTAGCCGGTGTGGTGTGGCAAGGTATCACTACACCAGTAAAGTAGTTCTTTGGCGTAACAATGTTCATAACAATAATAAAAAATAATGTAGCTTGGTTAATATGCACATCACATTATGTAAATGGGGCATTGTTGGCAGTTTTTGCAGGTTTTTTCACAATAGGCGGAATAGGTGCGTCCCATCACGTGTAGACTTAACTATCTCTTTTTTTTCTGTTTTTGTATCTTTGGAAGCAGAGAAAAGAGAAAAACACGTGTTCATGTCTCACATAAGGATTGTGGATGATGGGCAAAATTCTGAAAAAAAGTGCAGTTTTCCTTTAAACCGAGATTGTGTTGAGGTGCTGGAGCTGAATCTAATCAAATAATTACAACAGTCACTTTTAATGCAAATGTTGATCCAGAATCGGAGGAGAACATCAACGTCAAGCCAGCTGGAGGATTTGGAGGGGGAGGGTAAAAAATTGTCATTTTTTTGGGAGTATCACAGTTTTTTGCCATTAGCTGGTGCGGACAGTGGCAATGTATTGTAGTTTTAATCATACCTAATGTAATATTTAAAGGAGTTCTATCTAACTGGTAAGGTGATTTGTTATTTCTTACCTGAAGCCAACCAAAGTGGCTAAAATTACAGCTTTATGTGTGATTTCACCAAGTGATTTATTTATGTACTCATCAGTTTTATGTAGTTTGCAGTGGTGCGATACCGCACTGCATCATACCAGTCAATTGGATGTGTCTAATACTGCATTAAAAGTAAGTTTGCCAAGCGTCACGTCCAGAAATACCTCTCTGACATTGTCAGTCAAAACCGAGCTTTATTTTAAAAGTATGCAGATGATTTGTATTAAATGTGGTGGACAGGGCCAAGGATGGAACCATTCAATTTAAGAGTAGATGTGGGAGCTAGTTCTAAGGAGTACTAGGACCACACTGACAAAAAAAAGGTAAAAATTGGGAGAAAAAAAGACACAGTTAAGTGAATAAATGTCATGTAGCAATGTTACAAGACTGAAGTTAGAATATTATTAATAAATATTTTTAAAAATCACATTTTATCAAGAAAAAAGGCATCATATCACTGGAATAAAGTGGATGTCATAAATTCTACGGAAACACAAAAGCCTAAGGCCATTGGTTTCTCTCTCTTGAGGGATCTGCCATCTATTAACCAGGTAATATAATTGAATATTTCTTCACAATTTTGAGGAATTTTATGTCATGTTTTTAGAATTATTTTCTGTCAAGCACTTAGAATTACCTTGTGTTTGCATTGTGCTCTATAAATAAACTTTGCCTTGCCTTGCCTTTAAAACTGAACAGGCTATTTTAGTTTGCGTGGTTCTTTCTCAGAAACAAACACCAACATTTACACACTCACATGAAAAAGAAATAAACAGATAAAACTCCTCATACTGATGATGACTTAAGCCTGAATTATGCTTCAGCCTCGTCACAGAATATCCACTGTTTATTCAGACCGCGCATGCACGCATAATAAACGTTGTTGTGATGTTCGGAGTGTCCTTGAATACGTCTCGCTGTCGTCGAGTGACAATGGGGAAGAGACATGTTTGTGAGTTGGA